>NC_142708.1:2000000-2327500 GCF_055471065.1 Atractosteus spatula
TGAGAGACAGGTCTGTAAGTCCAAGGATGCTACAGTGGCTTCCTAAGTCTTCCTTTATCTAAGTGGTACCCTCCAGTTTGGGCAGTGGATGTCTTTTTTGAAAAAGCTACTGTAGATCTCTCATAGAAACTGTCCTAGCTGCTCATAAAATCTCATCACTTAGCTAACCGGTAATTCAGGGGCTCTGTCAATGACAGCAAGAGGGCCGGAGACCATTACTCTGATACAATTTCTTTGCCTTTTGACACAATGATACAGACTATTCCTTGAAGCCTTCCTTGAGAATCCCACACATGAATTGTATTATTGGTGCAAGCACAGATGATCAGTGTAGGTACTTGATTGTGATTTGATGGTAACTCCTCAAGACATCGGAGGATTGGAGGACCATTTTACAGGCAAGGGGTGAGTTAGTGGAACTTTTCTAATTGCTCATTAATTGAGTTTCAATTTGAAAACTATAGGAAGCGTCCAGACTGTCGGGTAGACTGAGGACCTGAAATCTATTTCTCAATCTATAGTTCTGGGGATGGTAGTGAAGTGATCCCTTCCTCCTTGATACCCTTTTAACACATACAGTAGTCTGGGTATCTGGTAAAATAGTGCACTGTTTGAACTCTTGCACACCAACAGTGGTGCTGAGCCCAGAGTTCAGGATATGATCGTGCATGATAGTACTGGTGACATTTTTGTCCTTCTTGTGACATGAGGTCTTGATTTTGGAAACTCCACATGAGTCTGTTGTCCTGTCTGCCCTAAAACCTTTTGTCTCCTTTGCACTAAGATCATTGTGTGACAGAAGGCGATCATATCAGAGCAGCTGCCATTCTTGAGCTGTTCGAGCATGTGAGGCCAGTGGGGCTGGGTTTCGTGAAATACTGTCAGCTCAGGAGTGCAGCAGGGCTGCTGGATAGGTGTGTATTCGGGCTGTGTTGCAGTGTTTTTTGGAACAAAAATGCTATTCTGCACCACCCACCTCTGTTCAGCGCTGAGCTGGTGTGAGGGAGGGTGTTGCAGACCCTTGGCTCATTAGAGAGCGTCGCTCAGCTGAGTGTGTGACTGAGCGGGTGTGTGTGTGTGTGTGTGTGTGTTTGTGAGCTCCTTTCAGGCTTCCAGACACGTTCCAAGCCAGGACTGCAGCAGCTGTGCTACCGCTGATGGAAATCAGGGTCCCTCTTCTCAGCAGGACAGGCTCTGACTGTATGTATGACCCATGACTGGGATTGTGCGTCTCCTTTCCGCAGGATATCTGAGGCCTGAGGTGAAGTCCAGTTTGTAAAGTGCCGGAATCTTGTCTTCATTGTGCTCAGGTTTTTAAGGCAGAGCTCTGGTCTGGTAGCTTTATGATGTGTGCCTCTGTTACTGTTCTCAGTACTGAATTCTTTCCGATGTTGTAGCAAGTTTTATTGCAATAAGTCTGTAGCTTATTAAATAGATATTAAATAGATACCTACTGTAGGTGCCAAAATGTAAGCAAATTACTGTTCCCCGCTGATGTACAGAACTTGTTTTTTTCAGATAGGCACTTTTGCAATATCCAGAATAATGAAAAATGTGAAATACAATGTTTAGGAAGCAGCTTCAATATGACAGAACCATGTAGACATTTCTCACTTCATCTCACGTTAAATCAGGTTGTGCTGTGTTCAATATGTATCCGTGATACTGTGGGCATGTCTGGTGGTTAGCTATGAAATTGAATTCAATCAATAAGAAAAATACAGTTTTCTTAGTTCCAAGCACATGCGCTAAAGCAGAGAATTTATTACAATGTCAAAAAATCTAACAGAAATAAATGCAATAAACGATTGTAGTCATTTACATAGTAAACTCATAATGTACGCTCTTTAAAGAATAGACCTCAAGCATATTTTCAGTTTCAGTTTGTTTTTCCCAGTATTGCAGTTAAAAGATCTGGAGTCTCAGCAGGCAGCTCCTGTAAAACACGGCAAATCCAATTTTCTGTGAAATGTGGCTGGGATCGTCCACTTAGTTTCACCTTTCAAAACCGGAACAGAAAATGATTGTTAAAATCGGAAACCCCTCGTGTTTGTTAGACGGGAACATTGTCGTTGCTTGACATTGTCAATGGGAGCATTGCAAGTGCAGTAATACCCGCTCCGGCGGTTGCGGCTCATTCAGAAATGACGCGGACAGCGTGGCATGACGCGGGGGCGTGCACAGCGTGGAGGCGGAGCCCGGAAGGGACGAGCAGGGCCAACCCCCGGAAGGGGAGGAGCCTTCACCGGCAGTGCCGGAGGGGACCGCACCCAAGCGTATGGCCGTAATTTTTCTTCTTTTTATTTTTGCCTGTCCCTGTCATGCATCTCTGGCGGGGCAGGCTGACCCTTTTCACACGTAAGGTTCTTATTTTGTTTTGTCTTTGTGCTCCCTGCTATTCCAGACTGGACTGACCCTACTCAGCGGGGTCCAGTCTGGTCACCGCTGTGCTAAGCGGTTCTTCTCCCAGGCTGGACCCTGTTAAACAGGGTAAGCCCAGGCTGGAGGTCGCGGCACTTTTTTCTTTTTCTTTTTTGCTTTTTGTTTGTCTTTCCACCCTTTTGGTGTTATTTTCGGTTCTTGCTAACCTCGCACCGGCGCTTCTGTCCCTCGGTTAGGTGCGTGGGCTTTTTCCCGGTGCGCGCCGCGGCTCCGCCCACTCCCACGCTGCTGCGGTAGGAATGAGGAAAGCTAGCCATCCGAATCGGGGCTCCAGTTCGACTGGTGATTCACACACAGTGTGTTTCGAGTAATAACACATCTGTCAAATGTTCAGTTTAACCAACGCCAAGGGACTGAAGTCACATCTTAGTTTCTGGGCTCTTAATTGGAAAGTCGTGGGTTCAGATGCCATAGCTGTTATATCCTTGAGCCAGGTACCTCAGTCTGTCTAAATGGGTGCACATGTAAGGTGTTTTGGATAAACGTGTCTGCCATATAAATTAGTAATTCATTTCTGTCTTTGTATCAGACAGGCATCTGTAAAGTGCAAAAATCTCCGCGGTAGTGTCTGATATTCTCAGACATGCAGAGCACTAAGAGCTACAGTTAAGCCTGGAAGCCCAGGAATTTGTAAATGTGTAAGCTGCCAAATACACCTTCATAAAATATCATTCCAGAGCACAATTTTTAGGGAAGCTGCAATATTCTCATTCTTGTCCGTGCATTGTACACATCTGGGTAATTCTGAGGATCGTCATCAACTCCATTGCAGATCAAAGTCTTGGGTGAACAGTGGGGCGACTTTCACGCGGCTTGATTTTGCCCTCCCTGCGGTAGATCTGCTGGCGAGGCTGTGTCCAGCTCTCAGACAGTCAGAGGCTAGTAACGTGCCCAGAGTAGAGCCAAGGAGACCTGTAACGAGACTTCCTGATCTTTTTACTGTTGGACACCCGATGAACAAGCGTGATTGGAACGTCTCCTCTCGTCTGGAACGTCTTGGGTTTGCGTCTCAGAGCTGCGTCTGTCCCTCTCCAGGTGTGTACGAAACCCATTGCTTTAGCTGGTAGCTGCCCGTGTTAAGTACTGCTCTGCGCCACTGAAGATCTGAGTGGTCACCAGAATACCATCAAAGACCATCAACCCCTCATCTGATTCCTATAACAGAGGAAAAGCAGTTTAATTGTGTCCCCCATGATATCCAGATATTGATAACAAGCTGATTTTTCTGTAAAGGTCTTTGACACAGGAGGCTAGAGTATCTGTTTTCCTGCAGCTCACTGGGTAGCGATTTATATCCTCTGTTGCATGGCGAGGAGGCTGCAGTCAAGACGGAGAGTGTTTTTAGCAGCTCAGTGAAACAGTATTTTTTCCTCCATCCCTTCATAGGTCAATCACAGCCTCTGCTGCCTTGAGCAGGAAACCGAATAACGACACAGGAAGGGTTGAGAGTTCAGGCTCCTCTTCAGTACATTTCTCTCCCAGCTCTATAATGTTCTGAACAAAAAGCCAGCATCACTGTAGCTGCCCTTCAGGAGACCGGTCTCTGGCCTGTGAGCACTCGCAATCTCGTTTGCTTCCATTTAGCTCGGGCTGCAAGAAATATTTCAAACTAAGAATGCCCCAACGGTTCACTTCATTAATTGAAAGGGAGTGAGTGATACAGTATATTGATCAAGCAGACACTCTTCCCATTTTTAAAGCTTTATTGAAAGATGTAATTTGCTTAAATTTAAGACTAGACAGAACGTGGGGTATACTATATATACTGTATATCCATGACATATAGGTAATTCCTATATTAATAAATACATTTTGTATTTCTTAAAAAATATCATATGTGAATTTTTACATCTCTGGAGAAGAAATGTGTGATATGCAATGAATACATTCAGCTCCTTTCCAACAAAGTTACAGAATGCTAATAACATATTATGGTATGAAAGAAATTTGTGCTACAGGGATATCCTTGTTTCCAATAGATATCTGAAAGTATGAACGTCCTGATTGTTTTCTATTGCTTTTTGCATTATGCTGGATGAGAGAATGAAATGTTTCAATTTGCTCTGGCTAGAACTAGGCTCAGGCCAGGAGCATAGTTAGTCATGCGGTGAGGAAATACCATGCTGTTTGTTGTCTGTGCTGTAAGTCAATGTGTTGTCATTTTGTTTGTGAATGGATGTCATTTTCAAGCCTTGTTAAGGTGATCTGGAACAGATAAGGCCTTTTTAACTGTAATGTTACAGCACTCTTTGCATTATTGAAAGGAACAACAACACATGTTGGCATTACTAGGCATTAACATAAATTCCTAAAAAGGAGCTGATGGTATACAGTAGGTTTGACCTAGTCTTGTAACATCCAGTCATTTTAAATTAAAGTTGTTTAATTCTTTGAAATCCAACTCTTGAAAAAGGTCTTTTTAAGAGAAAGGAAGTCATGTGTCTCCAGACAAGGTGAGCAGTTTAAACTGGGAAACATTCAGAGTCTAAAAGATGGCTGGATATTTGTCTGTCACCCCCGCCTCTGCCGAATGATGCCATAAGACGTCTAATAACCACGTGGATAGAAATGGCACTTTTGAAGGGCAGGACCTCTTTTTCCACGGTGTCCATTTGGAACCATTGTTCAAGAGCGAAGAGCTCCACCTACTGGTCTGTGAGATTGGTGTACAATGAGATCTTGTACAATGTTAACATTGCGTCCTTTGATTTGAATCCTGCAATTTCTACAGTGTATCTTCTCCTGTGTAGAGCAGTGGCTCTCCCTCCTGGTCCAGCTGGGACCCTGAATCACGTGTGGCTCATTGCTGCTGGTAATTGATCCGGCTGCTGGTTTAGGCTTAGTTTTCCACTTGGGATTCAGAACTACCCCAGTTCAGCGGTCCTCAGTCCTGGTGTCTCTGCTCTCCCCAAGGTCTCCGTTTCTCTGTTTGAGACTTAAAAAAAAAAATCAGCTCTTATAAAGTGCTGCCAGTAACTGATCTGCTTGCTGGATTAGGTTTTTTTCTGCTCTCAGACCTTAGCTACAAAAATACTCTAATTCAAGTGCTTTATTTCAAACAATTTCAGCATGCAGACATTTACACAGTCTCTCCTCACTTGCTAATTAGGAATTTTCTGCCTTATTTCTGTCTGAAGAGCTCAACAAGTGATCGATTGATGGTGAGCAGACACTGTATCAGATACACCCACGGTGAGTCAGTGTTTGTCCTTCGGCTTCTCTCCAGCTGGTTATACTGAAGTTCAGCTCCCACACCTGTAAGAGGGCAGACCCAAAACTCGTTAATTAGCACAGGGTTCATCAACTCACTAATTAGCACAGGTTCAAAATTACACATTGTTTAATTTTAAGGAGCTGAAAACAAATTAAATGGTTTTAGATACAAAATGAAATACTTTAGTTTGGAATTAAGAACTCGGCTGGAGCAGAAATCGAAATACTCCTTGCGGACCAGGGTTAGGGAAGATGCACATGATTTCAATATGAATGCCTGCTTTTTTTCCACCAAGAAAGATTCTTCTATCTTGTTGTTTCTTATCCTGTATTTATTGTTTTTGTTTTTTCTAGTTACTTCCATGTAACTCTGTAACATCATTTGCCGGGCTTTTGCCCAGGCTTGAATTTTATCTATCTATTCTTTTCAAATTTTGATTGCTGCTCCTACAATGTTTTCTCCAGTTTTGGTGTTTTCTCCAAACCTGACCGGTTTACTATCTACACTAGATCATAGATATACCGTAAATGAAGAAGAGTAGAGATCCTAGTACAGACCCCTGTGGTACTTCACTAATGACTTCACTCCAGTCTGATTGCTCACCTTTTCTCTGTGCTCTTTGTTTCCTATCCATTCAGAATGAATCAATTTTTTTCAAATGTCTTCTGATGGTCTAAATATACCATTCTCTTTGTCCATTACTTCTCTAACAAATTAACTGTGGTCTTACCATAATTTTTCTGATGCTCCCTATAGTTTACTTTACATTCAGAACATTTATTGCACCACGTCTGGGTATGCCTTGGTTTTACTGTGATCTGCTGTAGTGTGGTGCAGTGATGGCATGTTAAACTAGTTTAAACTTCAGGGAACTAGTAGAGACATACCAAGTAAATATGTAGTAAATATACCAAGATAAAGCTTTGTCAGTCTATGAGGTGTACAAGGCGACACAAAGTTCATTTTATTTTGGAGTGCTGCTAGGTTGCTGAATGCTCTAGTTCTTACTGTTGACTTCTTAATATCCAGGCGATATTTTTGGTGCATTAGTCCCTCTATTACAGCTCCAGTGTAACAGAGGCATTGATGCCTCTTCGATGATGAAATGGATTCAGAGTAATGAAGTTATTTACAACTGTAATGTGCCGAACATTTTTTTGTTTATCGGGGCTATTCATAACAAATTCAGAAAATTCGAATATTGGTGGATCAATAGTCCTTTATTAGGGGTTAAGTTCTGCAGAGCTGATTTGCATGAATTCATCCTTCCATCTTCTAAACAATTCATCCCATTCAGGGGCGCAGGGGGACGGGGCTCCACGCAGACAGCACCCTGGGTCTGGAGTTGGATGCTAACCACTGTGCTGCCCTTGTATGAATTCCTCCTCTTTGTTAATTTCTTTGAGAGTTAATTGTGCATTCCCACCAGCGTTCAGAAACAGGCCCTTTGTCTCTAGGAAAGAGTAACTATTTAAAGAGATTTATCACAAATGTTTTCGTTGACCCCAGAAAAGATCACAGAGGGAGAATACAATCTTAGTGAGACAGATCGAGGCAGACCATTGCTCAGGTGAAGTCATCGAAGCTGATAGTCTGGTTTTTATTCAAACAGGAAACAGCTGCCTGAGATTCTCTGGTAGAACTAACTACTAGAAACTAAATGGGCTGGATGGGCAGAATGACCACTCGTCTGTAACCACTCTTACATTCTAGTGTTTTGATAGTCAGCTGTGTGGAACTCGTTCTTACAGAGAAAACAGATTAAAACCAGATACAGTGAACAAAAGAAACCATATTTTCTCTTCGTGCATGTCACAGCTAATGAAAATCATCCCGGATATACGTGAACCATGTGTTTTGCATATCTGCAAAATGAATAAAATAAATCACATTCTTGCCTGCATTGTGAATGCTAATGTTTACAGATCTGCCTAGGGCTTGGTTCAGAACAAACAAAACAAACGGTATAAATGCCAGTAATTTTCTGTCTTCAGGGCCCTAGAGCTTGGTGGAGGGATGAAAATAGTGCCTGTTTTTCAGCTTCTGACATTGCTGACTGTGGAAGGTTCTGGAGCCAGGCTCTTTCTGTGCGTCTCCAGAGCTTGTTAGTGTTTCACACTGCCGTACCATACAGCAGATATCATACCACTGTTGCCTAACACAAGGCACCGTGTTTATAGGGGTAACATACTGCATAAACTTGTTAGTCGATTGAAATCCCATTTAAGTTAAGAGAAGGGTTGATTTCTTCATTCACACGTTTGTGTTTAGAGTCATCTCGCCAGAAATATATTTTCTTTGCAATGCATTCTTCAACTTGGCACTTGATAACTGGGAACAGGGGTCCAGGTCGGTCTCAGGGAGTTTGATCAGTTACCTTATTGCTTTCAGAGCAGTATTTGTGTCTGGGGATGCTGGTTGGCACAGCTGTGTGCACTTTCTTACTGAGTAAAGGTACTTGAAGTGGGAAGGTAGGTGGAATTGTTATGACTAATAAAGAAATAATTCACCAAAGAGTCCAGGAAGGGATATTTCTGTAACATGACTCACTGCATTTAATGAGTCAATGGCAGAGGAAACTTCAGTGCTGCTCCGTTTCTGTTGTGAGCCTTTGGTTTATGTTCCCAGGAAGCTCGTGGTAGATGCTACAACAGGCCATCACATCTTGAGCCTGGATGTGTATTTTAACTCCATGTGTTTGCTGACTGAGGGTCACTGTGACTCCAGCACTTGAAGTGTGCCAAAATCAAAACTGCTCAGTTTTCAGTGCTGAGCATTCTGCAAGTCTGACTCCTGAACACGATATGAGACGTGTTTTCTTTGTGAGTCACTGCTTGAAGCATTAGCTGATGTAAATAAATTCAGTTCTTCATTATAGTGAGTCCCAGCAGACATCCTTGCTGCGCAGTGAGTGCAGATAAATATAAAATTTCTAAAAATCGCACAGAACAGGGAACTTGTTATATTTGCTTCAGCTGTATGGATGTTTTGAAGTGGTGGATTACCTGATGCCATTAAAGGAATGTCTTTTTTCTATCTAGTTTCTTTTCAAGTCCCTGCTTTTCCTTTGTCTTTAGCAACGCTTCACACTAATTCCTCCTTAGAGAGCTCGGAAGTCCACCTGAATTTCCCGTAATTCTGAAGTTCAGGCGCCTGACTCTCAGGCAGTTTTCAGTGTCTGTTTCTCCATGGGCTGCTGGGGTCTACGGCAGGGCTCCCTCCTCAGATATATGGCCGTGAGCTCCACGCTGCCGAGCCCAGGACTGAGTTAAAGGTCTGCGCTGTCATTGTTAATACCCAGTTTTAAATAATGATCTGTTTGAATTATTAAGTTTATATGTCTGTGATCATTCATTGATTGCTTCAGCCTCTCCGTGGGCCTGTGAATGATTTCTTAGCACCCCGCTGCAGTGCAGATTGATTGTTGAGGTTCTTCTCTGTGGACCAGTGAAAGCCTCACATTTGCCTGGTTTCCTCAGAACAAAAGGCAGAGGTGAGGGAGGGAGAGGGTGGGTGCAGGCTGCATACCGCTTCCCCATTAAAGGTGTAGAAATGCTGGAGATGACAGATACAGTCAGTTATGGCAGCCCAAGTCTCTGGCTCTACTGTATATTTTTCAGTGCACCAGGGAATGACGTCTGTGACGCAGCAGTACCTAAATGTTCTGAGCAAGAAAGCATGCGAAGATAGGAGAATTTCATTTTGTAACCATAAGATTAATTATCAGAATGTCTCCTTCAATATATGACTGTGCAGTTGACTCTGGCACTATTTATAGCAAACACAGCACTGATCTTATTGATGTGATGTTTGTGGTTGGGTGCCAGATGCGAACTGCTGTTTTCAGCCAAACCACCAAAGCAGCCCAGCTGTGTCACACACGAGTCTCAGGCATGTAACACCTGTGGGTGTTAGTGTGATTAGATCTGCAAGTGAGCCAACTGGGGACAAGAATTCCATAGCACTAAATAATTCCACTTCATCCTAATTCTTCACTACTAAATTATTTGGCTTTTATTTGGAGAAATTTAAATTTATACTGGTCGGTACTTTGCTGAAACAATTCAGGTGAAGTACTGTATCTTGCTTGGGCAGTGTCTCAGCTGGTTGCTGAACCAGTGCAGAACCCTGACTGTTACACCACACTACATTTACTGGAGTAAGTCTGTATTAAATGGAAAAGGGCACCTCTGGAAGAGGGAACTTTAGCGCCTGCATTTTCTTCTGCTACTTTGCTGTGTTTTCTGTGGTTAGCTCTTTGAGGGCGTTTGCATGATTATCATCTGGAGGAAGTGATGATCTCACTCTGCTTATAGAGTACAGCTCTTAAGAATCTGTCTGTCTGTGAACGTATAGGAGTGTATGAAGCAGCACTGGTAGTTTCTGATCACATTTAACAACTTGTACGAATACACTTGAAAAGAAAGCTTCTTTTACAAACCCAAGATTGATTTTAAATCTTGTTGTATGAGTAATATGCTCCACTGCTTTTTTAATTAACAATAACTTTAAGGTAAAGACGAGGGGGCAGAAAATTGTTCCGCCAGACTCGAGATGTACAATAACGCAATGATGTGGGTAGGGGTAATATTTTCACATCTGTTCGATTGTTCTGAAAAGTGGTTTTCTAAATTTTCCATCAGTTTAAATGCCACGTTTGTTTGGAATGAAGAGGAAACGAGAAACAGTAGACTTCTTTATTTTCTTTTTATTTAATTACCTAAACTGCTTTCTACAAAGGCTTCTTTCACAGGGGCCTGGATGGAATTAGCATTTTGTTTTTTATAGCTGCAATCTGTTGACGATCTAACAACACACAATGAAAATTCATCTCCCCCTGGATCTGCTTCAGAAATCAGGAATGGAGAGCACCTGGATCCTATGTCTAGTGTTCAAGGCTGCTTTACTGAGTCTGTCCTAAATCTGTGGTCTGGGCAGCCTGGACATGGAGATGGATGGGGAAGGGAATTCCCTGTGAGTGATAAATAGGCCTGGGCAGGCAACAGTGACGGAGAAAACCAGCAGGAATGCAGCACAGATGCTGACAAGCAGTGGAGCAGAAATGTGATTTGTTTTTGAACTCTGCAGCCAAAGCTGTTATCTGTCTGTGCGTGCACAGATTGGCATTAGCAGGCGGGAGTCCATCCCATATCTCCTTCTGGTCTACAACTTGGTTTACCTCACAGTGGTCCCATAGAGCCAGGTCCTACTGTAGATTCAGTTTGGGACCAGGGCACCTTCTGTGTGGAGTCAGCATGTCCTTCCCAGGCTCATGTGGATCTTCTGCAAAGACATGCTTGTGCTTCTCTCTGTCATGTGTGCACGTCTCTGTTCGCTGTGATTGATTGTCATCCTGCAGTGATGTGGGGGTTTTGTTTTGCTGTAACAAACAGAAATTGTAACAGTAAGTTGTGAGCGTTCTTGACGACTTTTCAATCTAACGTAAACATTTACAGTCTCACACATGGATTCTAAATATACAGTTTATTAATATAAAACCAAAAGATGCATAACAAGCAACAAATGCAATAGTGTATAACTGTGAAACGATCTGCTGTGATACAGAAGGCTGATCGTTCACTTAGGGATTACAAGGAGAAGAGTTAATAACTTCAGAGTTAAAATAAATTGACTATAATGTGTTATGGTCTACCTCGTAGGTTTTATCAGGCTCATATAATGACATCACATTTATATTCTCAGATATACATTTACTGTTGTGAACTAAGCATCAAGCATGTATGGAATAATTGCTCAACACTTGAGACGTATAGTGCCTCTAAAGACGTTTTGTACCCAAAGATCTGTTGGCCAAACATCCTTATGAGTTAAACTTCCCGCAGAGAAGATGGATCTGGACCTGGACCGGATTGGTCTGTGGTCCAACTTGGCAGCTGCTTGCTCTGTGCTGGTGGGAGTGTCCCGGTGCTGAGAGGAGAGAGAAAGTGTTGCCGTGGGGCTCAGCATCCAGCGCTGAGCCTCAGGCAGCTCTGCCAGAAGTTAGCATGGTTGAACTTCAATCTTGAAAAGCAGTATTTAAAAGCAGTCTTAGTGCAGTCTTTGAAGAACAGTATCTATGGACCTGTAGTCTTGGGAAGAAATAGACTATGGATTGGAATGAATCCACCTGCGCGATATATCTTTGAGTTGTACAGCGTTGATACAGCTTTACATCGTCTGTTAACACAGGGGCCTGTTAGCACATTCCTGTGCTTTTACAGGAGGCATCAAACTGCTTTGTCAAGAGAAATCAAAGATTATTAGAAATGTTAAACAACACTTAATTCTAAGTGTAATAATAGGCCTTGTCGCTACGATCCCTTCCAGGATGTGTCCCATCTTGTGTCCTGTGCTCCTGAGAGTTTCCAAGATCCACAGCAATAACCAGGAGTAAGTGGCTTTCTGAAGATGGGTGAATGTTTAGAGGTTTACTGTATATATTACAGGGTATAATTCACAGAGTCCTTATAATTTTCCATTACAGCCAAAAATGTACTGTATTTGCTATAAACAATTAAAAAATCCAAAAAGCATTATAAAATAATCTGATATCTATACAGATACGTCAGTCAAGAACGGATTCTCATTTGCAGATTGATACAGTAGTGTCTGGTGGGTAGCTTTCCATATGAAGAAAATCAGACAGAACAGGAATGTTGTTTATGCACAGCAGAAGTCATCCTATTAGATCTTTCAATCTCAAATCTATTTTGCTGCAGGAGGAATCAATTTTTGTGTGTGCTTTACTACAGCAGAGCAAGGATATTGTTTCTCTGGATGGCATCATGGGATTTAAAGGGGGGTCTGTGCCTGTTGACAGAGCAGATGGGCGATCGGTAAAGACAGGTGTAGATCACAGTGGTGCGAGACACTGAATCGGAGTGAGTCGGGACCAGGTAAAATCTGCCACTCTGCCTCTGTAAAGCAGTGAAATGCTTTTCCCTTTAAGCTCCCAAGATGGTTAGAAAAACAAGAAAACTGTTAAAGGTACTCAGGTATGTATATAACATACATTAAAGAAAGCCAGAATTTTCATAGTACTGTGCACACTTATTTCCTGCATTAAAAAAATATTCAGCATTTTATATTGTTACTATATTGCTGGCCTTCAGCACTGACAACAGGACACGGGTGGCTTCGCAGAGGTGTACAATCTGTGACACGCAAGTGAGACATAATTATCAAACAAACATTTATGTTTTTGCATAAATATCCCAATGTTCTTAATTCCACTATGCAGTCCTTCAATGAGTAAAAAGTGTGCCCATGAGAGGTCAGGCCTCCAGTACTACGAGGACATTGCTGCTGTGTGGAAGGACTGGCTGGCTGTGATATCAGGTGCAGATGCTAGCTGTCAGGGAAAAGATGCGGTTCTGCATTTCTGTGCAGCTCTGCGTCTGCTGGGAGCTCCACAACCACACAGCGCCGCCCTGCTGGCCACAGTCTTGCACTACCCCGAAAAGACAGCCTCCTGCCTTGAGGGCTCAGCCCAGAGCGATTTAATAGTCAGTATTATTCATTTTTATTTGGATTAAAATAACATTTGATTAAGTAAAGTTTATACTGTACAGTTGCAGAAATAACTTGGATTACAAAGTCATAGTGTGTTGGCTTTGAGTGGTGATTCCACTTCTTCTTTTACACACCAGATGTTATCAGCCTTGCGAAACAGCCACTGTACCAACGGTTAGTCATGGCTCTCAGACAGTTGGAAGCATGGCCTGCCTGGTTTCCAGCAGGTTGCCAAATGTCCAGCTTGAAAGGAAGTGAAAGGGTGTGAAATCTCACTCTCAGGCTCCTGACTGGAGGGTGCTATCTCACTCTTAAACAAGCTTCTCCTGTACAAACGGGCGACTCCGCAGGCCTTCATTGAAAATGACAGCTGACTAAGGTGCAATAAAGGTTTCAAGGAGTAACAGATGTCCTTGTTAACCAACTTTAGTTCTTTAGTAAGTGACTGATAATCGATAGCCTCTGTATCTCTGTCATGTGAATTTTTTTTGCTGCTCTGCCTGATGCTGGGCTCACCTGCAGTTTAAACAGGCAGCATCTGAAACTGTGTCTGTATCCAGGTAAGTGGCCTCTGCAGGCAAACAGTATGTTTCTTTTTTTACCTTCACTTGTTTCCAGTCACCCTGACTTTGCTTACTGCGAGAGAAGTTTGCAGAGCTGGCAGGCTGTGGACCACAGACCAATGAAGTGGTTGACTATTTAATTTCTCATAGATGATGTGATCGCAGTCAAACTCAATGTCTTTTAAAACAGTTCTCAAGGGAACTGAGTGAATTATCATCTGGTATCTTTTTCATGGTCGATGTTTGCAGGAGGGAATGATGATGGTATATGAGCAATGCCCGAGTCCTGCAGGAGCTACTGTATAACCCAAAAGGCCTGATTATGTGAGATTGCTTCTTCAATCCCGTTTCAGATTTCTTAAAAGAAAGGAAATGGACATTATATTTTATTACATTGTGGAGGTCCACTGTGCAGTTCTTCTCCAGGGGAAAACACTGTGGAGATTTAAAATGCTTTGTATTGGGCCAAGACAAATTCTAAACTTAGGTAAGATGTGACTGCAGAATTCAGGGAGTCCTTGAGTGTATACTGTATAAATATCTGTGCACAGCTGATACAATGTATGTCGTGCTATTTGCCTACTAGAAGAGCTGTTAGTTATATATGATTATTAATTAGTATGCACATTATACTGTTTCAATTGATCTAGACTTTCTGTTCCTTAAATCTCCTAGAATTGAATTTATTCACAGCAAAGATGTCTGATGTTCCTATATTTAGAAGGCTTCAACATTTTCAGAAGCTTTAAACATTTTCAATACACCGTTATTGCTTTTCAAGCTAAAGTAACATGTAAAAACACATTCAGTTGCTGATGAGGGTCTCCTGCCTTCTCTTCCCTCTTTTTTCAGCACCAGTCACTGGTAATAAGAAAACACCGTCAATTGTTCTGCGTATTTCAGCAGTGCCTGCCTCAGGTTCTCGGTATAGAGCCCTGCATCTACCTGTCAGCCTGTTCAATTGCTTCAGCAAATACAGTAAACACACCGTACAATATATAGTCCAAAAATGAGCTAAATAATTCAGACTGGGTGGGTGCTCTCTTGTTATTTTTCGGCGACGGTGAAAAGGAGTGTGAATTGAAATGCTCAGCACGTTTTGTGCATTACAAAACCCTGAAGGAAGTGAAGATGGACGTCTCCGTCTCTCACTTATCTGTGGAAGTGCGAGGCATGGGTGCCTTCTGCACCAGTGGAAAGGTGTGCTGCGTGCAGCTCTGTCAGCCTGGTGCTGGGTGAATGAAGCTGCCCACTGGTTGCAGTGCAGTGCTCCCCTCAGCTGAGCTCTCGATCTGAGGCCCAGCCTACTCTCTTTCACGAATGAATAGCTTGCGTAGATCACACCAGCTGAGCTCATGACAGTGCACGATGCTGATCAGCTTGGAGGACTTTCTTCATGAATGAGCAGGTAGGAACTGCTTCCCAAATTTTTAATTGAGTTAATCCATCAACTAAATGGGTTCTTTTAAGCCATCATTCTCCCTGATTTAATCAGTGATGGCTTCAATCAGCTACTGACTGGGAAGGGGAAAAAGCTACACCTATCTACAGGATCGAATCTGAACAAACTGGCATGTGGAGCAAGTTCAATGGGTATTGATTTCCTATAGAGAAGTGCATCATTTACAGCTGTTCTATGAGGATGCTGATAAATATTTTTTGTTTATACAGTACGTTCTTTTTAATTGCAAACACATTTACATCTGCAAATGTTGTGAACACAGGATTCGGCACTTCTCCTTAGGTCTGGTTTGAACATGAAGTGAATGGACCATTTTGCAGAAGGGTCTGGGTAAATATTAGATGTTATTTCATGGAAATATCATCTGATGGTGTTGGTGGGAGTTGAACAAACTGCTCGTAGACAAAGAAAATTACACAACTTACTGCAACAGCCAGTTAACAGTAATGGTTCAGGTTCTGAGACTCCAGACCTGGAGACTGCAGGTTCAAATCCCAAATGGGAACAGAGTTGATTGTAGCTTTGTTCAAAGTACGGTCCCCGAGTGTCCACAACAAACAGCTGTAACAACTCATATCAAAACCTGTATGTAAAAAGTACAGTACAGTAATTATAATTTAACAGTACAAAGTTATAACAGTACAGTTATAATTTCTGTAAACTGCTATAGAGAGAATAGACTCTTGCCAAATGACTGTTGAGAAAGAATGTCCTCCCGATACGTTTGTTTAAGGCCAGTTTGAAATTTTGAAGACTCCTTTTAAAAACATTTTACCCCAGGCAAACAGGACCGCAGGACTCGGTGAACTGCGGATTAAATGGGTGAAATGATCTCTAAGGTGGTGCAGAGGGAGAACACAGTTCAGCTACCGATCCCCATGTGCACCCAGATATTTAATTAATGGGTACAGAAAAATTGGTTCATAAACACCAACAGGAGCAACAGAAGTGCTGTAATGCACTCAAACTAATGGAAAATTATGTCCTGTTAACAAGGTAATCAATAACTCTCCTGGAGGAGAGATGGTGCTTTTCTTAATGGCATATTTCATTTAATCTCTCCACTGTCCAGACAGGCAGTTTTGAGATTTTTTTAGGTCCTCTGCCGCCTCTGATTGTGTGAAGCACGCTTCACCATCCCTATCGCCTCTGAGATGGTGTGCTGTACACAATCATGTCTTAAAGCACCAGCAATCCTGCTCTGTTTGGCTGGAATTCTCTCTGACTCGTCAAGCCAGTTATTTTGGAAGGTTTCGAAGAGCCCTGCAGGAGCGGGGCTAACTCGCAGAGCTTGCCTTCTTTTAAATACTGATTTCTTCCTGACACGCAGCTGCTCAGCCAGAGCAGTCAGTGAGGGTGTGAGCCCATCACAGGGAGTCTGCACTCTCCCTGCAAGCCTGTGGGATGTGGAAGCAGGGTAAAGGGGCTCTGAAGCAAGGAAGCAGTTTCAGTTGTTATGCAAGGGTGTCAGTGCAGAAATATGTGAAGGTACATCAGGTACTGAATGTGTAAGACGGACAGTTTTTGCTAAATTTGGTGGCATCCTTATATAATCTGTTTGGCATATGCAGGAAACTGTCCCACGAGGTGTTGCTGTTCTATCTGCATAATAGCTTTACATTTTTCTTGTGGAAAGACAGATCTGCTTTGTCACCATGGTATAAAAAGAATATTACAACTCTGGATTCAGTACAGAGAGGAGAAACCATACATCCTGTGGCTTCAGGCAATGCCCTACACTGACAGGCTGAAGGATCTGAATCTCTTTTGTCTTGAACAGAGAAGACTACAAGGGGATCTGATACAAGTATTCAAAATCCCTAAAGGCAAAAACTAAGTGAGGCCAGTGGACTTCAGAATGACATTAAAATTCGAAACCAGGGGGCCCATGTGGAATCTATGAGGGAGCGCACTTTGAACTGAGAGCAAGAGGCACTGATTTATCCCAAGGGTGGTGGGAGTCTGATACAAGCCACCCAGTCAGGTGCTCCCATTTACAACCTTTCCTATATTCTAACATTATCTGTCTGACTCCTGTCATTAGCTTTTGCAGCTGTCAGCCACCAGCCTAAAAAAAAACAGCACCAAGCTGAGCGACCTCAGATTCTTTGCCTGGTTGGGCTCGTCTTGTAGGAGGTCTATGCCCTCAAGCCGCAGAAGTAGGGCGACTTGATGCTAGACGGGCCTCCAGGCGTCCATCTTCCAATGTAGAGCCCAGAGTAGCGAGGGCGCCCGGCTTAAATAAGGAGGGGCAGGTGCATGTAATCATCAAATATGTGAAAGAGCCGGAGCGCCCTTAAGAGGAGGGATTCCGATCTTGACACGTCTCTCGGGTGCGCCAGCCTGGGAGAGCTCCAGAGTTCCCTGCAAGAGGGCTGTGTCAAAGAACAACACAAACAGATTCTTGACAGCCCCCGTGAAATGCCTCACCATTCTAGGTCACTAAGATCACTACTTCGTACATTATATAGTGTGTAAACAAGTCTAAAACATGTCAACTGGTAAATCTATATTACTGTCTCGTAATTGAAACATCTGCCACTTTTATAGTTATTGGTCTGTGAGTGTCAATCATTCTGTGTTATGTTTTCTGCTGACCCACATTACCCATAAGAACTAATCTCTCAGTTTGGCCTTGGACTGCAGGACCTGAGCTTAAGCAGAGATCTTAGGCAGGCAGTAAAGAAGTTCTCTTTTGGATCATTCCTCAGTTATTTGCACTTATTGTTTAGTTGCAATTAAATTCAGAAGGAGAAAATTCTGTAAGTGACCCACACTCAGAAGCCACTAGCAAAACATTATCTGTGTTAATGAGGCTGTTCCAGTGCTGCAACTCTGTCTAAACCAAACCCAGATGAAAGGGTTCTATGAGCTCATTAGATGCGAGATGAGGCTGTGATTGAGCTGCCACCACCTGTTCCAGAATTCTGTGGGAAAAGGTGACAGGACTGTAGGTGTTAAGTACCTGGGGCTCCTGGCCAGCTTTCTGTTGCAGAGGTGTGACAGCAGCCTACAGACACTGAACCAGATTCCATCGCTGAAGAGGGCACTTGGCCGGGAAGCTGGATCTGAGTGGGGATATAGGAGCAGGGTCCAGGACGCAGGAGGTCGGTCTAACTCAGTCACGCAGGCAGCGTCAACAGCAGGGCAGTTCTAACTTGTCTTTCTCCCATGACTGTTTCCTACCGATTAGTGATATGTGGTGTATAGGCTCTAACTGGGAAAACAGTGATGCTTTGTGGCTCAGTTAAGGGTGTGGAACAAAGTAAAAGCATGTGAGCACTTGTACTCGGTCATACAGTTCACATGGAAAGATGCATTAAACGCAGGTGTGACCCATCGGTCCTTGAAGCCTCATTAGTCCTCATCTGTGATTTAAATCCTCTTTGGTTTCTGTCAGTGACAGAAGTAATAATTGATTCATTACCTTAAGGGACTGATTTATTACACTTCTAGCTTGTAACAACATACATGGTCAAGGGAACACCTGAGACCCAGCAGAGTCACGTGCGCTCGGTCTTCCCCAGTGGGCTTTCAGTGAGCGTCAGGGGCTGTCACTGGGCATCATTGGGCATCAGGGGGCGTCGGTGAGTATCGGGAGCGTCAGTGTCAATGTCTTCATTGGTTCATTCGAATTCCAGAGTGAAAACAATTCTGTCTGCGTCAGCTGTGTGACTGTAGCGAGGCTCGTGGGGGCTGGTGGCGGTGATGTAACCCCTCATTCCGAAATCCGCATTTTCACATCTTCTCTTCTCCTGCAGGGCATCGGTAGAGTTGGGCCAAGTAATGCGGATCCATCAGAGGCAAATTCAGGAATGTTCCAGCTGGACATCGTGCTGAAGAAGGGGCAGAACTTGGCCATACGGGACAGAAGAGGTAGGGTGTGCTCTCATTCTCGTGATGGCTGCAAAGATCCTCCAGCCCTGGTCCAGTCATGCTAATGAGCTGTGACCCCAGTGTTTCTGATGAAGTATGCTGGAGTTACTTGCAGATGAGGTTTCAAGTGAGCTATTTAGATCAATTGAAAATGATGTGTTTATAAATTTAAAAAAGATGGAAGAATGTCCATATTAATCTTTTTTGATGGGGCGGACCGGCGGCACTGTGACTAAGGATCTGCGCCTGTGGCTGGAAGGTTGCCAGTTCAAATCCTGCGGCCGGCAGAGGAATCCTACTCCGTTGGGCCCCTGAGCAAGGCCCTTAACCCCAGCTGCTCCAGGGGGGCTGTACAATGTCTGACCCTGCGCTCTGACCCCCAGCTTCTCTCCCTGTCTGTATGTCTCATGGAGAGCAAGCTGGGGTATGCGAAAAGACAAATTCCTTATGCAAGAAATTGTATACGGCCAATAATGTAATCTTATCTTACGTGTAAGTGCACCTAACCTGCCTTTTACTGTAAGTACTATAAATGTACTGTAAAATGTAAATAACACAAAAGTTGATATTATTATTATCAGCCTGTCGTGTTTCGAAGGATTGATGTGTCTCCAATTTTCAGTGTGTCAAATACAAATTCTTTTTCTGGAAGGTGATTTTTTTCGGCTAGTTTTCCAGCTTCTGTATTCCTATCAATTGCTTGATTTTGTCCAGCAAAACTGACATGGTGCTAATTGTATTCTGTGCATAACTGGAATGCTTTGCCAACCCCTTTGCATCATTCAGGGTGCAAATATCCGAATGAAGCACATACTGTACTGTTTAGAAGCAGTAGAAACACAAGAATGGTGTCCATGCCCACACTTTATCCAAACTCAGTAATACTTTCACTGTGAGTCTTTTTTCATGAAACTCCATCATAGTCTGAACATATTTCCAGCAGTGCATAATGCCTGCTTTGTAATCCATCTCTCACACATACTGTAACATATGTGTAGGGAGGGCTAATCAGGAAGACAAGAAAGACATAGGGAGTAATAATAAAAAAAGTAACCAGACATACTTGTTTCCAAAATGTTACGTCAGGACTGGCTGGAGCTTTAGAACTCAAAAGCTTCTCTCATGAAACAGTCTGTCTGCAGCCTGTCTGTTTGTAGACCCTTATGCTCTTCTGAGACAGGTCAGGCACCAGGGTTTTAGCCCTTAACGTAACACGCCTGCAGAAACCAAGCTGAAGACCAGCTCTGCCAGTAGCAATATCATAAACCAGCTGAACCTAGTGAATTAGAAGACCTTTATTATCCCAAACTTGGGAAATACACGTTTGATAGTGGCATGGAATGAAAATTTTAAAAAATTTTGCAAGGAACCGTCTTTTCCCTTGGTTTTCATGGGGTTTGCTGAGCCGGAGACTCCAGCCTTTGTAGGGCGGTGGACAGGAGTGCCATGTAGGGCTCATTGTCCACACTGGAACTGTGATGCCTGGACCTGCGGTGGGGGTGTTGAGGAGATGACAGATCCTGCTGCCCTGCAGTTCTAGCTGCAGCACAAGCTGCGGTGATGGGAAAGCAAACAGGCTGGCATGCTCCATGCTTCCATGGCTCCATGACTGTCAGTGCAGGTTCATTAAACTGCAGCTTAATAAACTTGAGATAGACTGCCTTTCAGTCCAACTGCAGCTAGGGGCCTGCAGGTGCCCTCTGCCGGTCTGGCTGTGACCACTCCTTGGCCCTGTGATCTGGCAGGCCAGGGTCCTGCTGCCACGTGCTGGTGAGAAGAGAACAGGCTGCTTTTGTTGAACAGGCGGGGGAGGAACGGGGCGATTCCTGGAACCGTCTTCCATTCACACTCCGGCGCGGCGGCAGGTTCCTGTGATAAAATATCGAACAGATGCAGTTCTTTAAAATGTCTGAACGTAGGCAGCTGTGGAGGTATGAGCAGAGGTATGATTCATTTGATATGTCATAGTTCATTTTACAACAACGCCCACATTGCCAAGGAAAGTTCCAGCGCCTGGCTGATGCTCTTGGCCATCCTCCCTGGATTCATGCAGGACGTCAGCAAATCTCCAGGCATGTTGATGCTCCCAGGTTACAGTGGAAATGCGCTGGAGCCACTTGCCACAATCCAGCTACTTGTCTCCATTACTGTAGTTGCTGGATATCAGTAATAATCCAGCTGGAAATGGGGGGAAAAGGGCTTCAGCTCTGGAGTTACAGCAAGGGTGGGAAGTGAAGAAAGGAGAGAAGGGGCAGGCGTGAGCTTATTGATTTTTTTTTAAATTGGCCTTCTGAATCAGCAGAAGCCAGAAACATCCTGGTTTTAGGACAGCCCACAGGCCTGCGGGGTCAAGCGTAGCGTTTGTCTGGCTCTGGTGGGAGAGAGCCTGAAGGATTTCCTCAGCCGCGTCATGCCTTGCACCTACACCGGCAGCGCTGATCGATCTTCTCAGCAGCTGAGGATTTCAGTAACCCCTCAACCCCCACAGGCATTAACAGAGGAAGAAAATCAGGGGTTGGCGATCACGAATTTAGACATGCACACATGTTCTGTATACACAGTCACCTTAGAATTTTTGGCACCCTTGATTAAGACGTGGAAAACAGACCACACAAAATAAACACAGGTAACGAGCAGTATTTTGTGCTCAAAAATATGGAAAAACTGTGTTCTTGTATTTATTGCAGTTGCTTGGAGAAATAGTATTTTGTGTTATAAAGTAAGAATTTTAGTTCTCAAAAACACATCAAAATTATTGGCACCCCTAAAGATTCTTCTAAATACAATGAAACAAAATTAAATCACAATAACATTCTATTTTTAGTGTTTGTGTCAGTCTTAAGAAAGTATTGTGTGGTCTTTCATAGATTGTAGTTTCACTGGAGTATAGAAATGAGGAAACATACATTTAAAATGTCTTTGTCATCCATCACCATGGGGAGAGGCAAAGAATTCACAAGTGAAAATGGTTGTTTACCTAATGAAGTCACTCAGTGAGTTACAAAAAATGAATTAACTAATTATACCACATATTGTAGCACTTTAAGGACAATCATTTAAAAGTTTCAGACCACTGGAACAGTTGTCATCTTCCCTCCCACAGTGAGGAGGAGCTTTTGGGAAAGAGCCTCCACACAGCAGGAACATGACAGAACTTGGTTGCATCTTGCGGTCAAAAGGTGTTCAAATAAAAAATTAGACGCCACCTTCATGCCAGTCCAGTGAGATGAAAATCGAACTCTTTGGCCACACATACCCGCGGAGGGTGAGGGGTATCTTCGAAAGAGGGATGTGTGTGCAGAGAAGAACATCATACTGTACCTACTGTGAAATATGGTTATGGGTCTGTTTTGGTCCACCAATCCTGGGCCCCTTGAGGTCATCAGCATCATGAACTCTACCCGGTACCAGGACTATTTATCTAGAAACCTGGTTGCCGACTCCCAGTATTCCTGAATTTGGCTGCAAGCGGATCTTCTAGCAAGACGACGACCTCGAGCATGTTTCCATACACATGCATTTCCCCCATTAACACATGTGAACCAGCAATGCTGAGAGTTTTCGAGAAAACCCAATGGAGAACAGTACAGTGCAGGCGAGTGTAAGGAACTGAAGGGTCCAAATCACACATTTAAATTTCTCTTCCTGCCTGCATGATTATCAATGTCAGGCATAAATCTGGGGATGCCTCCTGTTTATTCTGGATCTACATACAGTAGATGCGGTAGATGATCTCCAAAGCGTCCCGATGATATCAAGAAGTTTAAAGAGATTTATCAGGCGTCCCAAACCACTCTCCACTTAACGCCCCCTGACTCCTGCAATCAAGTTGTGGGTGACTCATCCAGCAAAAGTAGGATCTGAATTAAAGGAAATCTAATTAACTGTCCCGAGTGAGCGTGGATCTTCTACCTGTTACGACACTAGCCAGATGAAATATAGGACCCTATGTGGTGACTAATAGATCTCGAGAGAGCTAGGGGAGTTAGAAGGAAAATCCAAGTGGACTTATCCCAATCGCAGTTCAAGAGCCGTGGTCAAAGACAGGCTCGCTGGTCAGGAAGCCAAGTAATACGCAGGAAAATCTCAAGACAGAGCTAAAGAGCTCCACTTGGTGAAAACCAATACTGAGCACTGAGATGAAGGTGGCGAGGGCTTAAGTATTCCAGGAGGTAGTGGGTGCGGTGATGCAGGAAAGGTCTGATTGGTTGATTAGTTAATGTGACGGCGTTTGCAGGAATTGGAGAGCACTGGAGTCTGATTAAGAACAATGTGGGGTCGTTTGCAGGAGCTGCGTAGGGTTGGATTCTGATTGTGGACGGTCGTGAAACTGAATGCAGATTGTGAGGAGGCAGTGGCCTGATTGACATGGTTCTGTGGGCTGCCCTTGTGTATACAGAGCTGAAGAACAACAGAGATAGCACCCCCTTTTGCGTTTTGACAAAGAAACATCAAGTCCTGGGGACAGTTGTCTTTTCATGCATTGTTTTATCAAGATCCCTGGATATCTTTAAGACCATCCTGACTGGTGTACCCTAGTGTAACCCGATTCTCACAGCTCATTCCTTCTATATGTAAAGTGCTTTGGGATTCATTGGAAAATACAGGAAAGTCAGGAATTATTGTAATTGATTCCCACTGATGCACCAAGGATTTCCTAGTGAGAGATACTGTATTACAGTGATCAGAAAACCTTTTTTTAATGTCCTCAAATAAAAAAAACAGAACTCTTTCTAAAAGCAAAAAGGACTGTCTCCTGTTTCTTTAATATGGGGCAGATGGTTTACAGTGCTTTTGTTACAGAGTCTCTTCCAGTAATCAGTCTCTACCCTTGCCATAGTAACTGAAATCCTCATTCACCCTCTGACTGCTATAGACCACCTGCTGCAGCTACAGTAGTAGCACCTGTGCAGGTCTGCCCGTACCTATCTGATGAACTGCTGCCTTTCTTTTGTGTCTGACATGCTGCTGACAGGAGCGCAGTGAGAGGAAACCCAGCCTGCACAAGCACAGGGAAGTGAGGGCTTCTGGGATACGGCTGTCAGCGAGTGTCACAGCTTGTGCAGACTGCATGACCACGAATTACCTCTGTGTGGGTTAGGAGGTTATTAATTTACTGAGAAACGCGCAGCTGGGAGGTAGCACAGAGGTCTTCTGATTCCTCAGATCAAGGGCCAGCATCCTCTGTCCATCAGTGAGAATTAATTATAATAAGTCCTTGCATTCCTGTATTTCCTGTATCAAGATTATCTTAATAGCTGATTTTGTGACAGTGAAAAATGTCATTTTTTGCAACTATAAAATTCTTTTGACTGTTACAAGATGTGCTTCTTTTATCTGTTGATCTAGACAGGACAGGTCAGTAAGAATGTACTGTAGAAAAGCTGATTGAAAGAATGGACAGACAGACAACAGAATTAAATCAACCACAGTGTGCTGTATAACCTGCTCTTTTTGCCTATGTTATATTGTGTGACAGCTGTGCATACGTGCTGTTTAATACTGTACATCAGCATTATACCCCAGTGTATCATCAGATATAAACCTCTTTGTGCACGTGTGGGTTTCTCCAGAAACCCAGGACTCCCTGGATATGCCCAACAGCTGCCTTTTGTCAGGGACAAAATTGTGTGGGTCAAGGCATTGTACCACGTTTGCTCTGCCCATATATGGCAGGCAGGCTCAGGAAAGACGGCAGTTTCAGCCGATCTGCTCTAGAGCCAGTAAAGACCTCTCATCTCTGTAAATAGACACATCGGGTGAATATAAGTTACTTAATTGGATAACTGGGAAAGGGTTAGAAAACACATTCTCACATGGGTATGATCTCACAAGGGTTTTGGTATATAAAGGGTTTCATGGGGATCTTTGGTTGATGCCCTTCGATAATCAGGGTTTGGTTTGTAGCAGAGGAGATTTTGCCCCAGTAAGCCCTGTTTAGGTGGGGGCACTGTTTTAAGTCATTGTGAGTTTTGATGTGGTCAGAGAGCCCCTGTCTTTAGCCACCTTATTTATTTTGGAACCTGTTTTCCCATATTTTGCTAGACTGAGCACTGTACAGAATAGTGAACTTTCTCTGCCCCCATCTCTCACTCCCAGTCTCTCCCCTGCCAGCTTCCTGATATTATAAACTACATTTGCTGCATACAGCAGTCTGTTTCTACCTTACGTAGGAGAGAACTTCATCCAGGCAATACAATGAAAACAAGAGTTCGGTTTAATATAAAAACTATGAACACATGAAGCAGGGATTTCCTGTAGTCACAGTAGTCACTGAGATAGTGTGAAATTCTAACTCAGGTTGAACTCAGTCACTCTTCTTAGTTTTATAGAAGATCTTGACATATTGAGGCCATTTTGGGGGTGGGGGAGGGGGAATAATCATTTTCTTGAACAGAGTGTGGTTTTGATTTTCTGTAATCTGATTACTGCGCATTTCCTCACTAATTCAATCAGTGCGACTAATTATGCAAATTCATCTGGATTTTAAAGCTGCAGGTATTGATTGCAGTTCACACTGTGTTGCCTACAGTACGTTCATCTGATTGTAGGATTTGGTGAAAAGGATGATCTGCTGAAAAATTAAAACATGCAGCAGCTGAGGAAGCCGTAGGCCTACCCAAAAAGCATCTGTGCCATGTTTGTTGGAAATCTCCTGTGAGCAATGTCTTTGTAGTGGACACATTTTGTTTGTGTGTATGCAGTATAATGCAGCCACACCCTCTAATCCCCTTTCTTTCTGCTGTGTAGTATTGGAACGTAGTAAAATTGGTCATTAAACTCCACTGGGCTTCACTGGAGTTGCACAAGTTGGACAAGCTGGATCCTGGTTGAGAAAGAGCAGATAAGCGCGACAGGATGAAGGCATCTCCTGCGCGTTCTGTGTCAGGGGGAACCCCGCAGGCTGCCGCAGGTGGGGGGTGAATAGGGTGAGACGGGGAGACAGGATACACAGTGCAGGTCAGCCGTCAGGCTGGTGTCGCCAGTCCGCGCGGGCTCATGGTGCTGTACGTGACGAGAGGGCAGCCTTTGTTTACTTTCTCTGTGACGGTACAACGGGTGAGAAACAATATACTGTATGATTCCACTGCTAGACAGCTACTGTAGTACTTCCAGTGCATCGTTGTGGTGATAGAGTTTCAAGCAGCAGGAGGCAGGACTCTCCGCCATCGTTGCATCTGTGGAAGGTCCCGCAGCACACAATCCTGTCTGTGTCTTCTTCCCACCCCTGTGTCAATATAGCGCCTTTCAGTAACTTTCAAGTACATGAGACTGCACCTCAGCGTTTCCCATTCGAGCACCTGGGCACAGCTACCGCAAGTTCAGCCTGAGCTGAGGTCGAGTCATGGCTCGGAGATACTTACTTGTACCTGCTTGTTCATTTGTGTGTGTGCTGTATGTCTGGAGCTGTGCTCGTGTTTATTGATGTTACATTGCGTCTGCCTCTGGGCCCACAGATAAAGAGCTGAGCAGCTGTTGGAACAGGCATTATTGATGCAGGACTGTCTGCTGCATCCTCCAGTTATGAATGAAAATACCCCTTAGTGTATCATAATGATAATGTTACTGATCATGATATATTCTAACAGCCTTTAAGACAAATTGACAGCAGTTTATTTTTTTAAACTTGTGCATGGATGGTTTTTATTTGTAAGTGGATGTGGATTCATGTTGTGGTAAGTGTCCTTTAGGATGTATTTTGTTACCTCTTTTTACCTGCACATTTCCCACTGGGGAAAAGGAAGTCTGAAAGGAGGGAAGGGAGATTTAAACACCCAGCCACTCAGTTTTGTTTAGTATAGTCTGCCGTGGATCGTACAGATGTGCTTGCTACCTGTGCTCACAGGTGTGCAGCAGAGCTCCCACAGTGCCCTGCTTAGTCATCTCGAGATGCTCACTTTCCCAGTAGTGATGTACTGTACTTGGGATTGGTTTCCACCATAGTGCATTCTCTCTCCAGTATCCTGACCAGAAAGACAGAATGGTATTGAGCAGTGTCACGAGATTAGGTTCAAGGTAGTGTGGTGAAGTGTGGTGAAAGCAGAGTAAACTGCAGTAATGCATAATGAGAGGATTCCGGTCCCCTAACCCTAACCCCAAATTATTGAAGTGCTGTCAAACGACAATCAATCAAGAACAATAACAATAACAATAACAATAACAATCTACTCCATAGCAATTTATTTTAAGTCAACTTTTGGGTGCAATAAGCCGTCATCACAGTAAGCTACATGTACGTACTGTACAGTATGTGCACAAGCCACCTGCAATTCGTTTTCTTTAACACAGTCAAAGGTCTAAATTGAACCACTTGTTCGTCCATCGATCTGTATGCAAACACATCTCAGCTGAGTTTTTCTCATTAGAAATTAAAAGTTTTAAGATATGCTATTACTCTTACTCCTTCAAAAGATTTTGACAACAAAAAATCGATTAGTGCCGTTTCTCATGAGAAAAATATTCACCTAATAGTTCCTTTTGCACCTTCTGTGATTTATCTCGTATTAAAATGGCAGTTCAACATTCAGACCAGAATAGGAAAATTGCATTAGACTGAGGGAGGGCAGCTTGGGAAGAAAACGTTATTTAAAGAACATCAGCTTGATTAATTGCTCTGTTCTCTTCCCCAGAACCTCCTCTGAATCTGGACATCTTTTATCCAGAATAAAACACCCCCACTCCAGTCAGAGACTCCAGGCTTCTTATTTCATGTCCAGATCCGCTGCTCTCTGCATGGACGCTTGTCTTTCTCTCTTTACTTTTTGACACTCTGATGTTCTCGCGTCGCTGCGTCCGTCAGGGGCAGGGCAGGTCACCTCTCGCTCCTCTGTGGCCCTTGATCCCTCCCAGACCCTGTGCGGACTTGTCAGTGGACTGTAGGGGGCGCTGACCAGTGGGGGTGCTGCTAGTGGAGGTGATGACACCGGGTAGGTTCAAGATGCTGGGGCTGGCCGAGGGATTCTGATCTTTCTGCTGGCAGGGTCAGGCCTCTCTGTCACAGGTGAGAAAGTGTGGACGCCCTGTCCCAGCTGCTAGTCCCAAGGCCCTCCGACACAGCCAGTCCTGGACCACTGCTGTTTGTTCACAGTCAGTAACACAGCAGGGTCTGCTATATCTGTAGTATATTTATTTGGTTGACACTTTCATCCAAAGCAACTTACATTTGCACCCATTAATACCGCTGGTCATTGTACTGTATCAGTTCAGGGAAGGTACTGGGTCAAGGGTTCAACAACAGTGTCTCAGCTGGGATTCAGACCCGCAGTCTCCCAGTTAGAAGCTCTGAATCCTGACCACACTGCTGCCTAAAACTGTCTTGACTGCAGCCTCAGCTCTCCAGGGCTCTTGTTTCAGACAGAAGTGCTTTAATTAAGCCTTTGCAAAGTTCAGGCTCATTCTATATATATATATTTGGGGTTGGAGAAACATGTTCTGAGATTTCTAGTGAAAGAACAATCCCGACTGCAGCTCATTAACATGTTGGTCCCTGTAGCATATACAGCAAAACACAAGCATCAAGGTTGCACGAGCCTTTTACCCAACCAGCAGATTCAGGGTTTGCAATTTCCTTTCATTGTACGATGGAAGCTAAAAATACTGCCTTGCAAAGTAGAAACGTTTTTTTTTTACCCTTTTTAAAGCATACAGTATGCCTGCAATTGAATCAGGTTGGAAACAGAGCAAAGAGAATGAGTTTCTGCCAGGTGCAGATTCTGTTCAATAGTGGCAACTGGTCCTTGGTCTTTGAAACGCTGTTAAGAGCTGTTTTGCTCATCAACCACTGTGACTTAATAAAGGAAGACTGCATGGATTGACAAATGACAGTATAATCCTAATAATAACTTTGCACAGAGCAAAAAAACAGATATAAGTATATCTGTTCTGTTTTTTTTTGTTCCTGTTTTGGTTGGGGTAAGAATAAATAAAAAAAAATATTTAGCAGTAAAAAAAAAAGTTCAGTGGAGACTGGGACTCAGGGAGTAGCACAGAGTCATGAAACAGAAGTCAGATAAGAGGAGAAATCTTGTCAAATCAAATCCTCTGTCTGAGGCTTCTAATGGC
This sequence comes from Atractosteus spatula, assembly GCF_055471065.1. NCBI lineage: Eukaryota > Metazoa > Chordata > Actinopteri > Semionotiformes > Lepisosteidae > Atractosteus > Atractosteus spatula. The sequence goes on from NC_142708.1 coordinate 2,029,132, forward strand.
AGATCTGTATTTCTTCCTAGTCAATGTATTAATTTATGCATTAAACTTATTGGATTGAGCTGAATTCAAATAAGCTGCACAGGTGGCAGATACATATTCATTTATCTCGAGAGAGCACTGTAGAATTGTCTGTATCTATCCACGTTTACATATGAAATCCACAGTCCTGTGGAAGAGGAAGACAGGAGACTTAAATAGCTCCTGCATCCTTTCATGTGCTTATTAGGCAGCAAATAGTCAGGGGAGAGTGTGGTGAAAAGAAGGCTAATTACGCTGACTAGATGCGCAGTTTAAAGCGATCGATGTCTTCCGTGCCAGAGATTATTCTCAGGTGAGCTGGAGACACCCAGAACAGACCTTGACAGTGGTGTTTGGCTTTAATTATAATTCTTAGTTTAAAATCATTTTCAGGTTTGCTTAATTTCCAGGTCTGTCACCTACTGAATGATAATACAATTCATTTTTTCAAAGAATAAAAACAAGCTCAGGGCGCTGTATGATAGCGTACATACGTACTTTATATCACGAAACAGGAGTGAAGAGAAAACGCTAACAACATGGCTGATGTTGAGAAGACCTGACTAGGTAAATGTATGTTTAGGTTACGGGCTGTAGACATGCAAAAGCCTGTATGATCATCTGGAGCTGTATTGTTTAGTGCCTCATACATGAGCAGCACTCTGAATCACACTCTCATGAGTTATGTGTTGATACAAAAGAGTTTTAGTTAGCATGAAAACAGGATAATTCTGGACATATTATAATATTATATATTATATAATACTATAATATAGGTTCCTTTAAATATAGGTTTTTATCCTTAAAAGATAGACTTGGGGATTTTCATCTCTAGGAAGTGAAATTAATGGTGCCTCATTTGTCTTGATGACAACACATGCCAGTGGGATTACTAGTATTTTAACATACAGTATTTTATCACAGATGGGAACTGTCAAACATATCATAGTGTATATAACTTATTACCTTAGTGTTTGGTAAGATACAGTACTGTCTTCTATGCAAGAGTGGATATTCCCAGTTCTCTCATGTGGAAAATGAGATTCTAACATCCCTGTGGGAAAGTCAGACTGTCTATTCCTAAATTTCTGCTCATGTTCTTCAAACAACACATTTTACAGTACAGTACATACTTTCTGCAACCATGGAAAACACTTTGGACACTGTTTCTTCCTCATAATAGAGGCCCTCAGTTTTCTGCTTTCCAAACGTACAGTAAGTGAAGTTTGAGAGAAGAATTCTGTCGTCTTCTTTGTGGGCATGCATGTACCCCACAACTGTGTGTGTACCCCAAGTGAAACTGCCCTAGTAAAGGTGTTTAAGGAGCTAATGAAATTGAAATAAAAATGTCAGTACAACGACATCAGAAAAAAGGTAAATGAGTCTAATATCATGTGGACTGTGACAGCGGTAAAACAGACAACCAGCTGAGTAAACAATTGGTACCACACCTGCACTAACTATAATAACATAAAACCTGCATTTTGCATCCATCCCTATGCGAAGGAGGGAGGGAAAATATCCCCTTTCCCAGTCAGTAGATATAGATACATTTAAGGAATGGAGTCGCAGTATCACCAGTGAGCAGGATCTACCACTGACCACATTCACAACTTCACAGTTTTGCTGAGATGGGGCCTGAACCTTGTTGGGAAGGAAAATCTTCAAATTGTACAATGGTTTTGCAGATAAATGCCATTAACTCCACCTACACTATCTAATCAAAACAAAGCACCGCCAGAACAGCGGTGTTCAGCCTATAGTGAACTGTGTACAATTACAGTACATTTTCCCAGAAGCCAGTTAGCCTACTCCAGCAGTTGATCTTAGGGCTCCAGTTTGGCGAGGCTGCGATGATAACCACAGCACCACTTCGATGATAATAATAATAATAATTTCTACAATTAACCTCGGATGAAACAGAAGCTAGGCTCTCAGCAACAGGAAAAACAGATTTGGGTGACCTGTTGGCTCATCGGAGATGAGAAATCAGGGTGCCAGAAAACCTGTCACCTCCGTGTCTGTGTCAGTTCATTGACTTCCAGCAGATTTTAAAATTCTGTTATTAACACTTAAAGTCCCGACTTGTGCCCGACAAGCATGGCTGTATTTTCCTTCCTGCCTGTGTAGCTGTCCTGTGTGCTGGTTCATTATTACACACTGCGGTGACCAGGCACAAGGCTGCTAATATTGTCTAGCAATATTGCTAAAATGTTAATATTATCCTGGAAGGTGCCTGACCAAAGCAGTGGTTTGTTTTCATGCTCAGGAACTGCTGGACAGTTTGTATTAATATCTCCTGTTTGTAGTGTGGCTTTGAACTGCACGCCTGGCTTGTGCTGATTGTGTGATTGAAAAGCCCACCCTGTGTCTTGAGGCCTGCTGATGGTTGACTGCTTTGTAATTCTGACAGTAACTTAATTCTCCTCTTTGGTAATTAGATGTGAGGCCTCAGACAACATTTCTTTTTTCATGAAAGAGGATTAATGGTTAAACAGATTTAATGCTTGTGAGGAAAAGAGAGTTTGAGCACTTTAAACAGTGAAACCCACACCAGAGGACACAAGTGGCTGGTGCAGAATGGCCTCTGTGTGTCTCCCAGGTAGGGATGAACTTAAGTGGGAGACGAAGATCTATCTACAGTAATTTGGGAAATGCAATAGTTTGTTATTATTTAATTGATATTTTAATTAGCACATTATTAGCTATTGCAGTATAAATACAAAAACAAACTTACATTTTAAAATGTCAAAATTATGTTGGTCATTAAATGTTAAACCTCTGACTGCATTTCTTTTTTCATGAAAAAGGATAAAATGTTTGTGAAGGATGGAAATTTTACACATTTCATTGGTTATATAAATGCAAAATGAAATATATTAATGAAATGAGATCATTGGTTAAAACAGGCAACACAATGATTAATGTTTTCATACTTGTTTTTCTGTGCAAGTCTGATTTTGTTTCCTGGAACTGCCTGTAAATAGAAATTGATGCATAAAAATGACTTTCTGAATGCAGTACATGTAAATTAAATATTTAAGAATCACAAGCAAACTCATTTCTTAGCCTCACATGTACAAACAATAAGAAAAGCTCAGCGCCTGGCACATAAGTTAAAAAAGAAAGAAACATAGCTTTAATAATAGACACTGCTCTAAGAGGATGCATCGGTTTAAAAAACCTGTCACTCTTAAAACAAAATGTCTCTGGTTATTCATTGTCTTCAGACAGGCCTGGCTGCGGTCTGGCACAGCTGTTACCTAGGACTCACGTCCACAGTGAGGGTGAATGTCAAACACAAAGCTGTTGATCTTTAACTGGCCTTTGTGCCCTGGAAATGTCAATGAGCCACTTTCCTAGCTGGACCTGTTACAACGTGTTTTTAAAGATATTGTTTATCAATCTGTCATATAAATTAGACATGTACTGTAGTGTGATCAAGGCACAGTGTCTTCTCATCCTGTTGTCAGCAATTTTTAAAAACACCACAGGGAGCCGTGACAGGGGTTAGCAGTCCCAAGCTCCAGAAGCGATGTCCAGCTGCATTGCTTATGAAGGAAAGTGGAAATAGTTGCGACTACAGAGCTCTAACTTTCATTATTATTCACGGGCAGAGCTGCCCTAATGAGGAGATGGTAATCTTATCTAATCCACAAAAATCCAAACAAACACAACAGTAATAGAAAGTAAAACTGATTTAGAATGCCATTAAGCAAAAATAGCACAGTACTTGTCAGTAAGATAAGATCACTTCATTAGCCATATACAGTTTCTTGTATTAGGAATTTGTCTTTTCACAGACCCCAGCTTGCTCTCCATGAGGCACACAGACAAGGAGAGAAGCTGGGGGTCAGAGCACAGGGTCAGCCATTTATACGGCACCCCTGGAGCAGTTGGGGGTAGCAACATAACGTCACTAGGAGGGGTTAAAAGCATCTTCGTGGATTTTTACTAATCGTCACACTTGCCTTTATGTGCTGAGAAAAGGAGGCGTCGTCAGATGTAGCTGAAAGTTAAACAATTTGCTTGTGAGCATCCAGACATCACTCTGAAACTTTTTTACGAGAGCCCTCCTGAGGATTATACTGTCTGGGAGGATACTGAACCCCGTCGTCATAACTCATAAATATCAGCATTGACCAAACTGGACGCTGATTATTCTGGGTCCTTGAGCTGCAGAATACCCAGCAAGGAGGATGAGATAATGCGTTAGATGTGTGTTTATAGGCTGGTCACTCTTCTCCTTCTCCATGTCTCCCCTGAGGTCAGTGTGTGGACACACTGTCCACTCCGGTGCAGCTGGCCTGCGCTCAGACCCCTAGAAGTCACAGTTTTGGGGCACCAGAGTCACAAGCAATGCCGAGTCCAGAGTTCTGGCCACTTTAGTTTTACGCTGTTAGGGGCGTCGTGGGTAAAGGAGGGGCAGCCTGGGAGAGCGGCTGGTCACTGCTGGGCAGATGGCGGCTGGGGTGCGGAGTCCACGGACATGCAGAAGACACCCGACTGATGGGGAGCTGACTGCTGTCCACATGGCCACAGTCTGCCTCAAGCCAGAACTGACTGGAGCACCGTCGGGCCCACCAGAGTCTCTCCAGACGGCACCCACTGAGAGCTCACCCGCACCTGGGGACAGGCCTCCATACATCCATCAGAGTCGCAAATTGCTCGCCAGTTTTATTTTCCGTGTCTCTTATCAGACGGATCTCTAGGATTATCCGATAGCTCTTCCTTTCTGTTTACCCAGGGCGCCTTGTCTCTTTTCAAGATAAGCCTGCACACCCATGAGTAACAGTCGGATAGCCATATCAGCTTCCAGGTACTGTTAATTCAAGGCTGGAGGTCATTTTATAGCTTTCTCTTTTTCACAGTTCAGAAGCATGACATAAGAAGACATTTAAGCATCCTCCTTGTTTCACAGTGCATCCATGAGACGATATTGTGCTGGAAAAGGTAGCGTTTAATGGAACGAGCCTTGCTTGAACTTGTGAACTCCGTCTGTATGCGATGGCGTATTTGTACAATATAATGTAGCTGTGATCTCATTCTGAACAGATACAGCGTTTGTTGATGTGACACCAAGTGTTTTCTTTGACTGTCAGTACAAAGAAGGAAGCCATTTGAAGGCGCAATTAGATACCAGCTGTTATGTCATTATTCATTTTTATGTTTGAACGGGTCTTCCATGATTATGCACAGGACTGTATGTATAAACAGTGCCTGTTTATTAGATGCTTGTTGTGAATGTGTCCAGAATAGTCACAATGCAAATGAGGTCTTGGTTTAGTAGAACAGTCTTGGCAAGCAAAGCTGTTCCTGTGTTTTAGAAAAACATCAAAGAGAAATAAAAAAGCTTAGACTTTGAGGAACTCACTCCCGAGGAGGAGCATCAGGAAGCTCTTCATTCTTCAGCCGAGCGAGGAGTTGAGACGGTATTTCATTAAGACCTGGACTTGTCACAGTTTGTTTAAATCCCACACAATGCCTTTGATTGACTGACTTGGTCACTTTGGCTTTGCTTTTGAGGATCAGTTCTCTCTGTTGAAGACTAAAGAGATTCAGTCAGTGCAGGACACTGAGGTTACAGCCCAGGAATGTATCTGATTAGTCTTCTCTGGAATGACCCCAGAGCAGCAATATCTTTTCTAGAAAATATCATTTTCTAAATGAGGCCCTAATAGAGCATTATACAATTTTAATATCCCTTTATTTACATTATATGCTTTTCACTATACAGTATGTCCTAGCATTTTGTCTTTTTAATTACTTCCCCACATTGTTTAGAAGACAAGTGATACATCTGCATAAACAAAAGTCTTTTCGGAAGCATCTCTTTCATCACAGTGTTTTTCCATTCTGTATTTATAGTTTGTTTTTCCTTTCTGGAGTATTAAACACATGCTTGTGTTACTTGCCAGCAGCCATATCACCCTGCAACTCCCAGCTACCAGCCCACTGAAGCTCAGCTTTGTGCCTGGTCAGTACCTGGATGGGAGACTCCTGGGAAAACTAAGGCTGCTGCTGGAAGAGGTGTTAGTGGGGCCAGCAGGGGGCACTCACCCTGCAGTCTGTGTGGGTCCTAATGCCCCAGTATAGTGACGGGGACACTATACTGTAAAAAGGCGCTGTCCTTTGGATGAGATGTAAAACTGAGGTCCTGACTCTCTGTGGTCATTAAAAATCCCAGGACATTTCTCAAAAAGAGTAGGGGTGTTACCATGGTGTCCCGGCCAAATTTCCCCCTTGCCTTTACAAGTCATGGCCTCCTAATAACCCCCATCTCTGAACTGGCTTCATCATTCTGTTCTTCTCTCCACTGAGAGGTGATGTGTGGTGTGATGAACTGGTACACTCTGACTGCACATTGGTGGTGGTGGAGGGGATCCCCATTACCTGTAAAGTGCTTTGAGTGGAGTGTCCAGAAAAGAGCTGTATACTGTAAGTGTAAGCGTGTTTTATTGCACTACTAATGATACCATCCCAGTCTGAGCATGCCCCCCATGTCTGTATTGTTTTGTTTTGTAATTTATTAAGTAATTCTCAATCCAAACACACGTTTCCCCAAATGATTACTGTGATCTGGGAATTAAGATTTTATGATGAACTTCTGAAAATATAAATACACCATGTCATATGCTCTCTGTATGTCCATTATTGCTTGTTTAAAGAGCTGTAGCAGTTGGTTGCATTTAGATTCTCTGACCTATCTGTTAGTAGCAACCAAACAAACTAGATGATCTGAAAGTCCACCTCTTTTCTGAAACCTTTCTTAGGTTATTATAACTGTATCTCCTGCATTGTGATGGGTGGATCATAAAATTCTATACAGTACATTACTGGAAATAAAACAGCACAGTTCAATTTTTTGTGCAAATTCTGGATTATTTCCCTCTAGTGAGTGCGCGGTCCTGCCTGGTGACCCTACACGGCTTATTTTCTTGGAGCAGGGTGCACACAGACTCTCTGAGGACAGGAGACAGTGTGTCAGCAGATGGACAAGAAAGAGAAACAGAGCTCTGGAGACTTTCACTGGCCCTGAACAAGCAGAGCTCTCTGAGCCCAGGGGAACAAAGACAATTAACCTGCCAATACAGTTCACTGTCCAGGGGAGCTGGGTGGCAGAAACAAAGTTAAAGCAATCTGGACGTCAATAGCAACAGAATTGAGTTTCCCTTGTTTGTTTATCGATTTGACTGGAGTACTGTTTGCTTTACCAGGGAAGACAGGCTTTTGAAAGCCAGTTTATTTTTAATTCATCACTATGATCCTATTAATTAAAACGTTACTGAATAATGTATAAAGATACACATTGAAACTGGATTATGACAATGGACACAGCCTTGCTCTTTTGATGGACTGTGCTCCAAGTTTGAAACCCAGCTGGCCTGAAAGCTTCATGTTTTCACGTGGTGACATTTGCTTTGGTGGTGCTCCTCCCTCTGGAGCGGGATTTCCTCTCCCTGCACTTCCGTGTAGGAAAAGCCACCTTCTGGAAGAAACATTGAACTGGGGTCCCGACTACTTGGTCAGTAAAGATCCCAGGGCCCTTCGCCACACTGGAGAAGTTGACCCAGGTGTAAGAATCTTAACCCTGTCTGCTGGCTAAGCTTTGCACTGGGCTTGTGCAGTCTGAACTCCCTACAGTTCCTCCTCAATCCACCTGGGGCAGCAGCTCTGTCCTCTCTCCTCCCCCGATCTGTGTGCAGTGGGGCCGCTGGTGCAGAATGGCCTCTGTGCGTCTCCCAGGTGGGGCTGCTGGTGCAGAATGGCCTCTGTGCGTCTCCCAGGTGGGGCTGCTGGTGCAGAATGACCTCTGTGTGTCTCCCAGGTGGGGCTGCTGGTGCAGAATGACCTCTGTGTGTCTCCCAGGTGGGGCTGCTGGTGCAGAATGATCCCTGTGTGTCTCCCAGGTGGGGCTGCTGGTGCAAAATGACCTCTGTGTGTCTCCCAGGTGGGGCTGCTGGTGCAGAATGGCCTCTGTGTGTCTCCCAGGTGGGGCTGCTGGTGCAGACTGGCCTCTGTGCGTCTCCCAGGTGGGACTGCTGGTTCAGAATGGCCTCTGTGTGTCTCCCAGGAGGGGCTGCTGGTGCAGAATGGCCCCTGTGTTTCTCCCTGGTGGGGGTGCTCTTCAGGGGGGTGATGAAGTGGGTCACCTCTTGTATGTGAAGTGGCTTGGGAACTTATCACATTAGAAACAATTGATTATTGTAGAAAAAGAGACTGTGGATTAGAATATACAGTATAGTAATATTTAACCCATAGCAACCCAAAAATATTTAGTACAGCTCTAGTAGCGTACTCTTTTGTGTAATGAATTGTATTGTACATCACCCCTTTTGAATATTTAGAGCAACTTATGATTTTGAGGATCTTAAAACAGCATTTTTACATAAGAAACGCCAATTGAAAACCATGGTCAGTATGCTGTGTACAATTTTTGTGACTTTTTGAAAAACAAAATCTTAACAAAAATTGTATACCATTAAATCCATTGATGGTGCAGAGGACTGAATTATAAACAGCATTTTGACTCATCCAAACTCTTATCAAGACAATCGTTTCTGTCAAAATCAAACAAAATGACCTACAGTACATTTTCAAAATCAGCCTCCTTTGCTCATGTCCCTCTTTCGCTTTGTAAGCAAGTGGTATTTTTAAGTAAGCAACATAAGCGCAGTGATATTTTATGAATTTTTCTAAAAATAATCAGCCAAACGTGTTTCCCCTGTATATATTCAATTAACAGATCCTGCGTGTATTAGATATTTTTCCTTATGTTCTCAACAGGAACCAGCGATCCGTATGTCAAGTTCAAGATCGCTGGGAAGGAAGTTTTTAGAAGCAGGACGATTCACAAAAACCTGAACCCTGTGTGGGAGGAGAAGGCCAGCCTTCTCGTCGACAGCCTGAGGGACCCCCTGTACGTGAAGGTGAGTGGGCCGGGAGCACTGGGGGACGTCCCGGCTGCTCAGCGATCCGGCCTGGAAGATTGCCTTTGCGTTTCCGGTTCCTCAGAAAAGACCCAAGGCCAGCGGTGTGGTATCGACCTTGTTTCTCTGCCTTCCCTGTGGAGGCCCTGTTCCAGCCTGACGTCAGGTGCAAACTGATTTTCAAGGCTTCTGCAGGAGGTTTCTCTTGAGTGTTAGCCCGATGCAGTAAGGGCTGTTTTGCGATTAGATAGCTGGGCTCCCAGTAGCACATACAGTAGCTGTCACTCCTACACCCATTTATCTGTTATCAGGAAGCTGCTTATTCCCGGGAAGGTTTGTGGGAACCCAGAGCCTGATCCAGACACCATCCTGTAGGATCAGTAGTACCTGTCTTGGATAAGAAGCTGTTTGTGTCAGACATGTTACACTGCGTACTTTTTACAGCTCGGCTCATCCTAGAATCGAGCGCAAGGTCCTCCTGGTGGCCCACAGGAGCTGTGTTGTCCACCTGGAGCTGCGCTCCTATAACTGGAGTTATTTGCCTCACTGAGCGTCTCTTAGGTCAAGCTTTAATGAACCCTGAGCTGAAGGGATTGTCTTTATTGGCTGATGACCATGTGGATGACCAGGGTTCTGGACTCATAACTGGAAGGTTGTGGGTTTGAATCCCAGGTGATATGCTGCTATTGTCCTGTTTAGGACAGCAGTGCTCCCAAGCTATTACAGTAAAATGAACTGTATGAAAGAGTGCAACAGCAAGTTGCTTTGGCTAAAAGTATCAGCCCGGTATTTAAGCAGTGTAAATAAATCAGGCTGTGGGCAAGGACCAGCCTGCTGGAGGCCTGAACGATCCTGGCGTGTAGGGAGCAGATGGTGTATTTAGTGTCATGTGTCATCAGGCCTCTTGCACACAGAGTCTGGGAATCGCCAGTGACCTCTGACCCCCTCCCTGTGTCTCTCTCTGGACGTGTGTGATAATGGAAGAGTCACTCTGAGCTCGGCTTGCCCAGCAGTCTGGTGACTGGACCCGCAGTGCAGTCTGTGATGCGGTTTGTTAAAAACAGCAGCCTCCATGCTCAGCTCACAAACCCATTCAGCGATTCCTGAAGGAGCTCCTCTGACATCACAGCAGTGGTACGATCGGAGGCTGGATTCAAGACAGAGAGCCGGAGTTTTCCCTCATGCGCTGTTGCTGTTCCGCTCGGACAGGCAGCGCTCCGGGAGTGTGGAACTGTTTCTCTCGCGCGGTGTAAAAATGCTTCTCAAGAAAATTTAAATTATTTTGGACATAATTCGTGGAGTGGACAGCTTTCTAAAGTGTAATTCCAAAATATGAATTGCGCTTATGAAAGTAAAATACAGTACCAGGTCCCACAGGGAAGCAGTGGGTGGCATTGCTGCCTCACACTGGGGTACTGTCTGCGTGGAGTTTGCATGTTCTCCCTTGGTTTGTGTGGGTTGGTTTCCACCAGGTGCTCTGTTTGTTTCCCACAGTCCTAAGACATGCTAGTAGGTTAATTGGCTTCTGGAAAATTGGCCCTAGTGTATGTTTGTCCCCTTCGATGGACTGGTGTCCCATCCAGGGTGTGTCCTTCCTTGTGCCTGGGATAGACTCTGACTCCCCCGCGTCCCTGAATTGGATACAGCGTTAGAAGATGGAAGGATGGAACTTATATTATCCCAAAGCTCTTCATGGTTCATAAGACAGCAAATGTATGACAGAAAATGTTCTCTGAAGAGCATAAGAAGAGGAGTCACAGTTTTTCAGCAGAACAGCAGCAGAGTGGTCTGTGGGTGACAGGGTGGGGAAAGAGGGGGGTGTCCAGCCTACCTGCACCCATGGGTGCCAATGTGCTGTTTTCCGAGTCCTGGCCAGTATAAGAACACACTGTAGAGACATCGCAGTCAGATGACGCCTCTGCTGTGCCAAGTGTAACCCTGAGCTGCTCTGTACTGTGTAGTGAGGTCTGTGCACACACACACACTGCTTCCTGTCCATCTGGCAGCTTCCTTCAGAGGGCTGTGGTGTTGTCTATAGAGGATGATCGATCAAGTCTGTAAGAACTCAGTCAGTAGAGTCAAGACAGTGCACTGCCAGAGGGGGAGGGGAATACACACTGGAGATTAGCCTAATTTTCCACTTCCAAACTCCTTCTTCAGGGAGTCTAGGGCTAAGAGTGCCACCTAGTGGTCATTGTGGGGGCACTGCACCCTGCAGCACAGTTTGAGGAGATCACTGACCAGCTGGGGGTCTTGTTTTGGTTGCATTTAGCTCCTTCCAGCCAGCAACCCTTCTGTGCTCTTTCTGAAAGGGGCCGAGTCCCAGCTGCCTTAGAAACGACAAGGGATGCTTCTTCTTATATTGCTTATTATTATTTAGATGTGTTGAAATTCATTTGGGGTTTATAAGGATTTGTGTATATAAATTAATTTTGTTATGACATAGATTTACATTATGCATATTTAAGATTAGATCACTTTATTGGCCATACACAATTTTCTTGCATTAGGAATTTGTCTTTTCGCAAACCCCAGCTTGCTCTCCATGAGACACACAGACAAGAAGAGAAGCTTGGGGTCAGAGCGCAGGGTCAGGCATTTATACAGCACCCCTGGAGCAGCTGGGGTTAAGGGGCTTGCTCAGGGGCCCAACAGAGTTGGATTCCTCTGCTGGCAACCTTCCAGCCACAGGCGCAGATCCTGAGCCACAGAGCCACCGCACCGCCCTATACTACAGTACTCTGTAGTGTAGTACCATGTAGTACTATGCACCACATGGGTGGCATGATCCGCAGTAGTCAGCATTGCTGCCTCACACTGCTGGGTCTTGGGTTCAGTTCCACACCTGGGGTGCTGTCTGTGTGGAGTTTGTATATTCTGCTTGTTCTTTCTCAGGACTTGCTATGGTTTTCTTCCACAGTACAAAGACATGCTGTTGGGTTCACTGGCCCTGGTGTGAGTGTGTGTGCCTGTGTGTCTGTGTGTGCGCTGAGATGCAGTGGCGTCCTGCCCAGGCTGTGTCCTGCCTTGCGCCTGTTGTTTACAGGTATAGACTCCAGCTCCCCCAAGACCCTCTATTGAATTAAGTTTTTAAAAAATGGATGTGAACCAATTCAATTGGATAAATGTAATAAGATGTTGCTGAATGTATTTGCAGGTCTACTCAAAGTTGTTTGGCCATGACGGAATTTCCCATCGCATGTCATCTTGTTAAAGAATCTCGAGGCCCAGAGCTCCCTCTGTTATTTGAAGTTCTTCTGACATTCAGAGTAACTCTGTCACTTCTTGCCACAGGTCTTTGACTACGACTTCGGACTGCAAGATGACTTTATGGGCTCAGCCTACCTCTACCTTGACACCCTGGAGCACAAAAGGTCCTTCTTCCCGTTACACTCGTCACATTCTTGTTGTTACGCCTTGTGCTGTTAGGTTCCTTCCAATTTTAACATTGATAAAGGCTGTAGATTTATGAGTGGTGTTTGGGCCCCATCTGGTGGTGGTGTTTGGAATTGCAGGCAGAATCCCAGTTTAAAAAAACTCGAGCGGAAGGTAAGGTGAGTGATTTTGTGCCTGGAGAAAAATCCACATTTTGCAGCCCTTAAAAAAATAAACAACTTCTTTATCAATTTGTCTTATTCCCTGAACAAATTCGAATGCATTTCCTTTCGCTATCCACTTAAGTGCACATTTCCACAGATGTCTTTCTTTCCTTTGTGATTTCAGTTGACTTTCCCTTGTTCTCTCTAAAATTAATACAAATCCACATGCTAGAAAATTAAATGTTGTTCTGTTTCATAATTAAATTCGCAGTGCATCTGTGGTTTTCAGCCCCAGAAGGAGCAGTGGTTAGGGCGCTGGTCTTGTGTTTGAGAGATTGTGGGTTCAAATCCCAGCTGAAACACAGCTATGTCCCCTTGAACAAAGTACCTCTCTCATACTGCTGCAGTAAATACCCAGCTATACTGTATGTGTAGGTCTTTGTTTGTGTTTTGTATAAGAGATTTTTTGGGTTAAATAAAGACTTCATATAAAAAACTAATTTACATACTCTGTTCTGCAATGAGTAAGATTTGTCACTGAGGTGCTGTGCATATTTTCTGTTAGTGACTTTTTTGGGATGTGTGAGAGAGCCCTGAAGCACCGGACTGCACAGTGCAGCCTAAAGAAATATCCGTCAAAGGGCCGTGTGCCACAATGACTGAACCAAAGAGCTTCCCGGCGAGCAGCTGGACCCTGGCTCTGGAAGCGCAGGTTTCTCTAATGATTCGGCCTTCAAAGCCCAGCAGTTGGCTGATGGGCGAAGCCAACAATGCTTTGAAAAAACAAAATGACCAAATGCGAATGTCTCTTCCCGCCCTCGCAGGACGACAGATGTGCTGTTAAAGCTGAAGGACCCCCACTACCCCGAACACGACCTGGGGACGCTGTCGCTCGCGGTCACCCTCTCCCCGAAAGAGGGAGACTTCAGAGAAGCTGTAAGTCCCCTGTCCAGTGGCAGCCGTCCTCTGTCTGAGCTTGAGCTAGTGGGGGGCGATCAGTTCAAACTGGTCACTTGAACAGGTGAAGTAGAAAGCAGGAGCACAAAGACTGTCTGGAACCGACCTTGAATTAAACCATTCAGATCCTTTTTCCTTCTGCGCTTCTGATTGATAATGTATTAGTGTGACAGTCTGGGAGCTATCCTGCTTTTATGCTTCTTAAGGTTCACGGATGACATCAGAAATTGGTAAGGTACTGCAGAAAAGAAAACCCCAGCTGCAGTGAGCTGTGGCTGTGCTCTTACTCTGCTGTAAAGGTGCTGTGGGTGTGCTTTAGTCCAGTGTTCATTGCTGTTAACTGAACAAGACCAGGGTCAGGGAGCCACATCACTGCAGCCACTACATTGATCGGTGATCTCAGCTCAGCAGAACCTGTCCCTGCATCGACCATTGAGGGAGCCCTGATAGTCTTGCTCACTTCTTCCACGAGCTATGAGCTTGTATCCAGGAGAGAGCACAGCTTCAGCATTTAACATTCGTGCGGCGTTGAATTTACCAGTGTTTTTCGCCGGGAGATGCATCTGTTGTGTCGCGTGTTTGGACTGCTAAGCATGTCGTTTCTTTCCCAACAGAAAGCAATGTACAAAATCCACTGCTGGAGGCCTTACAGGGCAACAGTGAGTCCGCCTGCAGTAGACAGTAACCCTTCGCCCCTGCCCCTGCCCCTGCCCCAGTCCAGACCCCGCTGAGCTAGAGAGCTAGCGAGCCGTCTAGAAAACAGTGCAGAGCGCTGGCAGCGGCTGAGACCCTGAGACCCTGAGACCGGCTTGAGCCACAGGGCTTTGATGGGGCTTTTTCGTCATGTCCAAGATAGGATCACTGGTAAACCTGACTGATTTTATAGAGGTGGAAATGCTTTTCTTTATTATGTCAGTATTATTAAACTCCCTACAGAAAAACAGTAATACTGGAAAGCTCTGAAACTGGACTCATAATATTTAATTTGTACTAGATAAACCTTTGTCATTGGTAAAACAAAATGATACATTTTATACAATTATAAAATTTCTAGTTATTGCAAAAACGTACGAGATGATCACTCAAGAAGATGCATTTTGGTTGCAAACTCATGCAGCTTTCAGCAATGTGTCTCAAACTGACAGTCAAAACTACTTTACAAAACAAAGAAACAGCTGAATTGCAAAACAAACAGGAAACAAGCAATAGAAAATGCAAGAGAGCAGATACAGTATGTTGGCTCTTCTGTGGCTTTGAGCTGCTTACCTTTCATTGAAGTATGTGCTGAATGCACAGATTGGGAAAACCCATCAGGGATTCTGTATGAGCAGTTGAAGAGACATGGTTGATGTGACCAGCGACTGCTTCATTCCTCGGACTCACACCTGCTAGAGGGAAGGTCTGTCTTGATCTTGTCTGTTCAAATGGACAACTGTGATGAGGATATGATATTGCTTTCAAGTGCACTTTGCACTGCACAGCTGGAGACCTGAACTCTCAGGAGCGCAGACTGCAGCTCAGGAGACGCAGACAAGGACAAGGAGGGGTTATGGAGACAGCAGGGGATGGACAGGGACGGGTTCGACAGAGTCTGCTTGAAGCGAGAGACTGCAAATCAGTGGTTCAACAAATAAAAGGGAGCTGCAGCGCTATTTTGATATTTCGGGGTTAGAAAGAATCAGCATCGATGAGTGCGTTTCAAGCCACAGCAAAAGTGAAACGTTCTCATGCTCTTACGATTGGCACCAGTGAGAGATGTCAACTGAACAGCGATACCCGGATCTGTTTGTGTTCTAGGCCTCTGGCGTTCTCTGGCTGGTACAGAAGTCCTCTAGAGCTCACGATTAATTGGTAATTGATATCTGATACTGGTCAGTTATTTAATCTTTTCATTTTCTTTGCTGTGCAAAATTCAAGACTTTTGCTTGCAGTAAACCATGATGAGGCAGACATCATCCAATGCCAAAGTAAGGCTTTGCTTATCTCCCAAAAGTGACATGACACTCTGGAATGTCAATGATGAGCGTTCTGCTTCTCAGTATTGGCATCAGTCAGCCACATTGCAGCCAGCAGCTGCTGTATACACAACACTGCGAATCTGCAATAGGACTGTATTCCTCTCTTCCAACTAAGTAACTGCAGACCCAACCAAATATGCTGCCACACGTTTATGGCGAATACAAACATTTGAGTCTCACATACAGTATAAAGCTGTATTATACATAATGACACATTTGAAGATTCTGATATTCTGGCTTTGACCAAGGTTACCTGATACAGCTGTATCTGAGTGAGCACCTGTACAGATGTCAGTGATTGCTGACCTGTACAACATGTACAATAATTAAACCTGCTGCATTTTGCTGCCAGGAGGTTATTTAAAAAAACTCCCAACATCTCAACATTCAGACTCAACATGTCTAACTGCTGTGACAGTACTGGGACATAACTTAAGGTGGTACAATTAGTCACTAAGGCTGATAACTTTTTCTAAAAATATATCACTTTTATCATTATTCCTAAAAAGTGCAGAAAAACATAAAACTGGATGTACTGTGCAGTAAATGATCCATAGGCTGTCCTTGTTTAGGAACATGCATGCAAAATGCAGGAATCCCACAGGGTGAACCCCCTCTGTGCTTACTGTACAAACATTTATTTCACAGGAAAACCTGTCCTATGTTTTTAGCTGAAGAGCCCAGTGTCCTGGCTGAGTGAGTGGGCTTAGTGGTATGATTCGTGTTTGAATCTGCGGATGGAGACCATGGGGAGCTAATTTAGCCCATTGGGTTGAGTACTGTATGCTGTTAGTAAAAGGACCCACCCCCCCTACTTAACAGCAGTACAAAGAACTCGGAATGGGAAATCAGAGCTTTTTTTCCAGCTCATTTTGATTTATTCAAAGTGAATTGATTGTACTAATTGCAGTGTTAAACGGAGTGTCTGAAGAGCTGTGGCCAGTCTCACCTGGAGCTCAAAACTGACTCATTGTTGTTTCTTTTAGATTAAAAAATATTAAAGTGTGGAATTAATTTAGTGTGTGACTAAACACAGTAATGCTTAAGGTGGGTTGTGTGACTCAGTGAAAAACTGGGTACAGAAAGATGGAAATGCTCAAAACAACATGAGGAAACAGTGTTAGACTGTACAGCCGTTGGATTATCATCTTGTACCTCTGGGCCCATCTGCTGGATAAACTTAAAATTTACAGTGGAACAGAGTGCTATAAAACTTACAGAATACAGCTGCTTGTGCAATGCAATTAAAAACTTTATCTAAAATAAAAAAACGTTATCTGAAAGTATAATTTAGTTATACAAAACTCAACTGTATATTCATGTATTTATACAGTATTGACTAAGGGCATATTAAGTCAAATTTTGTTATACGGCACAAACTGCTTTAAGACTCAAGAATGGTCCAACACCTAGTGAGTCCTGTTGCACAATAACAGGAAGAGCCGACGTTGAAGGAAAAAGGTGGCATTGCTATGAACACTCGGCCTCCACAAGCCAGTTATCCCTGTGGTAACTTTTCTGACACCTCCTGCTTAAAACCCCAAAAGCCAGAAGAATCGTGAGGCCCCGCTTTCACGGTCTATATTCATACTGAAAATCAAGATCAAGCCAGCTTCTGACCTTCTGCTGATCAATGAATGAATTAAACGAGGACTAACTCCTGAGATCTCAGTAAGGTAACGTCTGCTCCCTTCAGTTCCTGAAGAGGAGATCAATTTTTTCCTGTGTGGAAAAAGCGTTTGACAGTCGGAGGTGTCTTCAGTTAACCGACACTGAGAGACATGGGTTTCCAAAAGTCTGGTGAGGAGCTCAAAGGCTGAGTTTGCGTGTATAAAGAGCATCCAGGTGTGCTCACCTGGGCTCGTACTACTGCTTCCGGGGAAGTTCCTTCACCCTCCTTCCTCCTTCCTCTTCCCTGCTCCCGTGCTCCTGGCTCCCGGTCGTCCACTGCGGGATGATTAAACTGCTCTATTTCATTTACAGACCATGCTATTGAGAAGGAGTTGGAAAAGAGCGAGTAAGGTAATCAGCAGCATGCACAGTGCTTTTTCTCTGAAGGGAATGAAGTTCATGTGTGCCCGACCTGTGCTGAAAATCATTCTTTTACATCTCCTCTTTTGCTCATACATTTTTATTGAGTTATTCATTCATCTTCTCCTCCAAGCTGTGATGTGTGACATGATTCCAGCTGCTTCATGAAAAAGCAAAGCCCAGTAATTCACTGTTCTGGAATGTTTATTTCAATCTAAAACACACATTAAAAATGGTTTCATGCCACTCCATTTAGTTACATCTTGTTAAATTTGGAAAGTTGTGTGTCTGAGATGTCCACTGTCACTGTCAGTGTTGGTTCTAGCAACAGTGCCTGAACCAGTGTCCGTGTGAGTATTAGTGATCTGATCTTATCTAGTGTAACTGTCAGTGTTAGCGTGAGCGTCTGTGTTAGTGTGAGCGTCAGTGTCAGTGTCAGTGTCAGTTTGAGCGTCAGTGTCAGTGTTAGTGTGAGTGTCAGTGTGAGCGTCAGTGTCAGTATAAGCGTTAGTGTGAGCGTCAGTGTCAGTGTCAGTGTGAGCGTCGGTGTGTGTGAATGTTAGTGTCAGTGTCAGTGTCAGTGTGAGCGTCAGTGTCAGTGTGAGCGTCAGTGTCAGCGTCAGCGTCAGCGTCAGCGTCAGCGTCAGTGTCAGTGTGAGCATCAGTGTCAGCGTCAGTGTGAGTGTCAGTGTGTGAGCGTCAGTGTGAGTGTGAGCGTCAGTGTCAGCATCAGTGTGAGCGTGAGTGTGAGCGTCGGTGTGAGTGTGAGCGTCAGTGTCAGCGTCAGTGTGAGCGTCAGCATCAGTGTCAGTGTGAGCGTCAGCGTCAGTGTGAGTGTCAGTATGAGAATCAGTGTCAGTGTGAGCGTCAGTGTCAGCGTCAGTGTGAGTGTCAGTGTCGGTGTGAGAATCAGCGTCAGTGTGAGTGTGAGCATCAGCATCAGTGTCAGTGTGAGCGTCAGTGTGAGTGTGAGCGTCAGCATCAGTGTCAGTGTGAGCGTCAGCGTCAGTGTCAGTGTGAGAATCAGTAGCAGTGTGAGCGTCAGTGTCAGCGTCAGTGTGAGTGTCAGTGTGTGAGCGTCAGTGTGAGTGTGAGCGTCAGTGTCAGTGTCAGTATGAGTGTGAGCGTGAGCGTCAGCGTCAGGGTGAGCGTCAGTGTGAGCGTCAGTGTGAGTGTCAGTGTCAGGGTGAGCGTCAGTGTTAATGTGAGCGTCAGTGTGAATGTGAGCGTTAGCGTGAGCGTCAGTGTTAGCGTGAGCGTCAGTGTTAGCGTGAGCGTCAGTGTCAGCGTGAGCGTCAGTGTCAGTGTGAGCGTCAGTGTGAGTGTGAGCGTCAGCATCAGTGTCAGTGTGAGTGTGAGCGTCAGCATCAGTGTGAGCGTCAGCATCAGTGTCAGTGTAAGTATCAGCGTCAGTGTCAGTGTGAGAATCAGTATCAGTGTGAGTGTCAGTGTGTGAGCGTCAGTGTGAGTGTGAGCGTCAGTGTGAGTGTGAGCGTCAGTGTCAGTATGAGTGTGAGCGTCAGTGTCAGTGTGAGCCTCAGTGTGAGCGTCAGTGTCAGCGTGAGTGTGAGCATCAGTGTCAGTGTGAGTGTGAGCGTCAGTGTGAGTGTGAGCGTCAGTGTGAGTGTGAGCATCAGCGTCAGTGTGAGCGTCAGTGTGAGCGTCAGTGTCAGTATGAGTGTGAGCGTCAGTGTCAGTGTGAGCCTCAGTGTGAGCGTCAGTGTCAGCGTGAGTGTGAGCATCAGTGTCAGTGTGAGTGTGAGCGTCAGTGTGAGTGTGAGCGTCAGCGTCAGTGTCAGCGTCAGTGTGAGCGTGAGTGTGAGCGTCGGTGTGAGTGTGAGCGTCAGTGTCAGCGTCAGTGTGAGTGTGAGCGTCAGGATCAGTGTCAGTGTGAGCGGCAGCGTCAGTGTGAGTGTCAGTATGAGAATCAGTGTCAGTGTGAGCGTCAGCATCAGTGTGAGCGTCAGCATCAGTGTCAGTGTGAGCGTCAGTATCAGAGTGAGCGTCAGTGTGAGCGTCAGTGTGAGCGTCAGTGTGAGCGTCAGTGTGTGAGCGTCAGTGTGTGAGCGTCAGTGTGAGCGTCAGTGTGAGCGTCAGTGTGAGCGTCAGTGTGAGCGTCAGCGTCAGTGTGAGTGTCAGTGTGAGCGTCAGCGTCAGTGTAAGCGTCAGTGTGAGCGTCAGTGTGAGTGTCAGTGTTAGTGTGAGCGTCGGTGTGAGTGTCAGTGAGAGCGTCAGCGTCAGTGTGAGCGTCAGCGTCAGTGTGAGCGTCAGCGTCAGCGTCAGTGTGAGTGTCAGCGTCAGTGTAAGCGTCAGCGTCAGTGTTAGTGTGAGTGTCAGTGTGAGTGTCAGTGTGTGAGCGTCAGTGTCAGTATGAGTGTGAGCGTCAGTGTCAGTGTGAGCCTCAGTGTGAGCGTCAGCGTCAGTGTGAGCGTCAGCGTCAGCGTCAGTGTGAGCGTCAGTGTGAGTGTGAGCCTCAGCGTCAGCGTCAGTGTGAGCGTCAGTGTTAGAGCGTCAGTGTCAGCATCAGTGTGAGCGTGAGTGTGAGCGTCGGTGTGAGTGTGAGCGTCAGGATCAGTGTCAGTGTGAGCGTCAGCGTCAGTGTGAGTGTCAGTATGAGAATCAGTGTCAGTGTGAGCGTCAGTGTGAGTGTGAGTGTGAGCGTCAGCATCAGCGTCAGTGTGAGCGTGAGCGTGAGCGTCAGCGTCAGCGTCAGCGTCAGTCTGAGCGTCAGTGTTAGAGCGTCAGTGTCAGCGTCAGTGTGAGTGTGAGCGTCAGGATCAGTGTCAGTGTGAGCGTCAGCGTCAGTGTGAGTGTCAGTATGAGAATCAGTGTCAGTGTGAGCGTCAGCATCAGTGTCAGTGTGAGTGTGAGCGTCAGCATCAGTGTCAGTGTGAGCGTCAGTGTGAGCGTGAGCGTCAGCATCAGTGTCAGTGTGAGCGTCAGTGTGGGTGTGAGCGTCAGCATCAGTGTCAGTGTGAGCGTCAGCGTCAGTGTCAGTGTGAGAATCAGTATCAGCGTCAGTGTCAGCGTCAGTGTGAGCGTCAGTGTGTGAGCGTCAGTGTGAGCGTCAGCGTCAGTGTGAGCGTCAGCATCAGTGTGAGCGTCAGCGTCAGTGTGAGCGTCAGCGTCAGTGTGAGCGTCAGCGTCAGTGTAAGCGTCAGCGTCAGTGTAAGCGTCAGCGTCAGTGTGAGTGTCAGTGTTAGTGTCAGCGTCAGTGTGAGCGTCAGCGTCAGTGTGAGTGTCGGTGTGAGTGTCGGTGTGAGCGTCAGCGTCAGTGTGAGCGTCAGCGTCAGTGTGAGCGTCAGCGTCAGTGTGAGTGTCAGCGTCAGCGTCAGTGTGAGCGTCAGCGTCAGTGTGAGCGTCAGCGTCAGTGTGTGTCAGTGTTAGTGTGAGCGTCGGTGTGAGTGTCAGTGTGAGTGTCAGCGTCAGTGTGAGCGTCAGCGTCAGTGTGAGCGTCAGTGTTAGTGAGAGCGTAAGTGTGAATGTGAGCGTCAGTGTCAGCGTCAGCGTCAGTGTCAGTGTGAGCGTCAGCGTCAGTGTCAGTGTGAGCGTCAGCGTAAGTGTCAGTGTGAGCTTGAGTGTGAGCTTGAGTGTGAGCGTCAGTGTGAATGTGAGCGTCAGCGTCAGTGTTAGTGTGAGAGTCAGTGTGAGCGTCAGCGTCCGTGTGAGTGTCAGTGTCAGCGTCAGTGTGAGTGTCAGTATGAGTGTCAGTGTCAGTGTGAGCGTCGGTGTCAGTGTGAGCGTCGGTGTCAGTGTGAGCGTCGGTGTGAGCGTCAGCGTCAGTGTCAGTGTTAGAGTGAGCGTCAGTGTGAGTGTCAGTATGAGTGTCGGTGTCAGTGTGAGTGTCGGTGTTAGTGTGAGTGTCGGTGTTAGTGTCAGCGTCGGTGTGAGTGTCAGCGTCGGTGTGAGTGTCAGCGTCGGTGTGAGCGTCAGCGTCAGTGTCAGTGTTAGAGTGAGCGTCAGTGTCAGTGTCAGTGTCAGCGTCAGTGTGAGCATCAGTGTTAGTGTGAGCGTCAGCGTCAGCGTCAGCGTGAGCGTCAGTGTGAGCGTCAGCGTCAGTGTAAGCGTCAGTGTTAGTGTGAGCGTCAGTGTCAGCGTCAGTGTCAGTGTGAGTGTCAGCGTCAGGGTCAACGTCAGTGTCAGTAGCCCTTGGCCACAGTGCTACTTTGTAATCAGCCCTACTGTTTGAGAGGGGTCATTAAAATACACACAAGCCTTCAATATGCCTCATGAGCAAAGCTCATCTAGTTCTCACAGGGGCAGGGGTAACTGAAGTGGGAAGAGGCAAGGCCCAGAATGAGCCTGCCAGGCGGCTGGTTGGAGGAGCTGTTTTTGTTTTCTTTCTTGAGCTGAGTGCTTATCAGCTTTATCAGAAGTGGCACTGATCTGAGAGTTTGTTTAAGCTGTTTTTACAACATACTGGAGCTACAGTACTATAGCTTGATAGCTACCAAACCAAAGTTAAAACCCTTATTTTATATGTGTAGCAGTGTGCACTATACTACAGTATACCTGTTTGTCATATCCTAAAAGATCCCTCCTGATTTTGTATATCAATTATTGCTACTAGATCAGAAGTTTTCAAGCATTATTATTTTCAGTACAAGCATGCAGTGTCATTTTTAAGTTTTTCGTTTTTGATCCAAAGACTAAGACCTTGTTTTAAAAAAGCAAGCAAGCATACGTCTGATTAATATATTGCAGCTGTCACTCTTAAGCAGGCTGGAAACTGGTGTACCAGGCCTTCATCATACCTCTCTGCCTGCAGGAGCAGGAGCAGTGCTGGGGAGTGCCCCCAGTCTGCACTGTCACCTGCGTATCTTACCACACTGCAGAAGGTCGCGGGAAGGTTTCTCTCCCAAATAGGATAGGTGAAAGGATTCTAAAACTGCGATTGCTATAAGAAATGAATTTATTTCGTGCTAGAATTGCAAGCTGATGCTCAGTTTCTAACACCCCTGTTATTGTGAGGTGTTTGAGCAAGAGTTCTTGTTAGCAGCTTTGTCCTGCCTGACAGGACAGACAACGTCCTGTCTTTGGGCACCGCTGTGAGAGGCAGCAGTAAACATTGAGTAAAAACCAGATCACAGCACTTGGCCAAGGGAATTAATAGGCTGTTTAGTCCAGCGTGGGACTTGGTGGGATAAATCATTGAGCTCAATCTATCGACACCAGGGCGAGCACAAGAAGGAGCAGAGAGGTATGACTCACACCTCAAACTCCCCCATTTCCTCTTCTCATCGTCTGGGTTGTTTCTGTTCGCTCAACACAAAGTCTGGTGGTGTCTGGGGCCTGAGACCCTCTTCTCATCTCTGCATGCACTGTATGAGAAGATCCCTTTCGCCCAGCATGTGTCTCATCTGGGGCTCAGACCCTTGAGTCACGAAGTCGAAATTTTCTATTTGCGATTAACTTTTGCAGTGTGTGGAACCACATGTGAATCTCTTGATTTCACTTGTGTTTAGCCATGCATGTGGTACATTTGTTAACAGAGGTACCTGTAAACTTAATCTGTTTTCTTTTGGTAAAAAATATAATAGATGACAGAGAACAGATGAGTAGACATGTTGCACATGCAAGGTTTCGTTAATTATTTTGCTGCATGTTCTTTATTTTAATTGCACACATGCAGCACTGTGATTGCTTTGAAAGGTGCTAGAAAATTTGCAGCTTGTTTTTATTACTAAAGACAGAGGACGCCTGATGTATGGCTTACTGATTCGAAGCTCCACATTGGGTTCAACCTGGGACTAACAGTTCCCTGTCAATATTGACATCAAAATATGCAGTGCTTCTAAGCCCAGTATCTTTGTACATTTGATGCTCTTGAAGAGGTGAAATAACCAGATTATTAACGCAGAAAAGGACTACATGCTGTTGAGGCTTCCCTTTTGAAAGCACTATTTCTTTGCTGAACAGAAAGCAGCACTTTGCATTCTGTGTAATATTGGTAATTGTTTTATAATTGGTGTGATATGTCTTTAGCTTCCCTGGGTGGATATGTACAGTATGTAGCAACAGGCAGAGCAACTCCTCTCAGTTGTGTCACTTTTCCTGGTCGTGCTTCAGAGGGCATGCTCAAAACTGAACTGAAGGAAAAATCCACCTTCAACGCAGTCAAAAAGGCCTAAATCATTCATGAACCTCTGGAAAAATAAATAAGTTACAGAAGTATTTTTTTCCCCAAAGGATAAAAGGATAATGTGCCCGCTCAGCTGATTAACTTGTGTCTATCTTGCAGTCAAGCACTTTTCCTCATTATTTTTGGCTCACTTTCTCTAGATATTGTGGTGTCTGCGTGTACCGAGCTCATTAAGAATAAATTCTTTCAAAGACAAAATTCTAGAAATGTGATTAATGTTATATTCATTGAAGTGGCTTGTGGGTTTATTTACTCTGTAACCAGTTTTGCTTATTGTATAAAGTTTCAGTGTCATTCAAGCTAGAAACACTTGAGACAAACAGCGGAAAAAAAAATGTTATTTACAAAGGAGAAATTCTTTCAATGTTACAGATTACATTAAATCAATCCAGAGCACATCAATTAATATTGCATGTTCAGGAGTTCGTTACAAATTAGGTGACTAATTAATAATTAGATCCAGCTCCTACTGCCAGTTGTTTCAAATTAAAAGAGCTTTATTGGCAAGACCAATGAATTAGTGTTAACAGAACAGTAACAAGTAGCAGAAAATTTGTGATTGTTATTCCCTGTCAGGAAGATGCTTTGTCCAATGATATACACATATACACACATAGTATACTGTAGCTTGTTGCCCAGTTTCGATTGGTGCGACAGTATGTTTTAGTGCACTGAAAAAGGCTTCTTTTCCTTACCCTGTCAATCTGTTGGTTGTGTAATCCTGGGGTCTTTGGTAACATTAAGCCATTATATTGGTGCTGAGGAGTTAATTGTGGAAAATAATAGCAGTGGTCTGAGGTTCAGTGAGCTGTGCAGCAAAGGCTGTGATCCCTAGAACACTGAAGCACCATTCTTAGGGCAGTGTACTGTCGCACTAATTGGTGCAGTCTTCATTCCCTAGGAAAGTACCATCAGATGCAAAGTTCACTCTTGTAGTCATCAATGTGGTCTCCATATTATGGGTAGGCAGGTCCCTTTTCAGACCATCAAGGCCCATGGGGAATGGGGGGGCAAGGCCACCATTTTTCTCAACCCTCCGACACTGGAGGTGGGGGTGATGTGGTCAGCATCACGCTCTGGCTGGCCTGTTACCCCCAGGAGGATTAACCCCCCAGTACTCATTTGGAAAACAGGCTGAATTTACCTCAGGATCTGTCTGGAAGGAATTAGAGCAAGCTAAATCACTTGCCCCTACCTGGGATTGAACCCAGGACCTTCCGGTCAGGAGCTAGACGCCCTTGCCGACTGAGCTACCACAGCTCCTGGTCTTCATATTATACTGTGACATATTGACTGAGGTGCAGCTCACTGGTGAATAATGTCTGTGATCTGTGTCATTGGTGTAATAATGGCTGTGATCAACGTGTTACTGGTGTAATAATAACAATGATCTAGTTTTTACTGATGTACTGGTGCAGTAATAGTTGTAGTGTGTGTCACTGGTGCAGTAATGGCTGTAGTCTGTGTCGCTGGTGGAGTAATGGCTGTAGTGTGTGTCACTGGTGCAGTAATGGCTGTAGTGTGTGTGTCACTAGTGCAGTAATGGCTGTAGTGTGTGTGTCACTGGTGCAGTAATGGCTGTAGTGTGAGTGTCACTGGTGCAGTAATGGCTGTAGTGTGTGTCACTGGTGCAGTAATGGCTGTAGTGTGTGTGTCAGTGGTGCAGTAATGGCTGTAGTGTGTGTGTCACTAGTGCAGTAATGGCTGTAGTGTGTGTGTCACTGGTGCAGTAATGGCTGTAGTGTGTGTGTCACTGGTGCAGTAATGGCTGTAGTGTGTGTCGCTGGTGGAGTAATGGCTGTAGTGTGTGTCACTGGTGCAGTAATGGCTGTAGTGTGTGTGTCACTAGTGCAGTAATGGCTGTAGTGTGTGTGTCACTGGTGCAGTAATGGCTGTAGTGTGAGTGTCACTGGTGCAGTAATGGCTGTAGTGAGTGTCACTGGTGCAGTAATGGCTGTAGTGTGTGTCACTGGTGCAGTAATGGCTGTAGTGTGTGTGTCAGTGGTGCAGTAATGGCTGTAGTGTGTGTGTCACTAGTGCAGTAATGGCTGTAGTGTGTGTGTCACTGGTGCAGTAATGGCTGTAGTGTGTGTGTCACTGGTGCAGTAATGGCTGTTGTGTGTGCGTCACTGGTGCAGTAATGGCTGTTGTGTGTGTGTCAGTGGTGCAGTAATGGCTGTAGTGTGTGTGTCACTGGTGCAGTAATGGCTGTAGTGTGTGTCACTAGTGCAGTAATGGCTGTAGTGTGTGTGTCACTGGTGCAGTAATGGCTGTAGTGTGTGTGTCACTGGTGCAGTAATGGTTGTAGTCTGTGTGTCAGTGGTGCAGTAATGGCTGTAGTGTGTGTGTCACTGGTGCAGTAATGGCTGTAGTGTGTGTGTCAGTGGTGCAGTAATGGCTGTAGTGTGTGTCACTGGTGCAGTAATAGTTGTAGTGTGTGTCACTGGTGCAGTAATGGCTGTAGTGTGTGTGTCACTGGTGCAGTAATGGCTGTAGTGTGTGTCACTGGTGCAGTAATGGGTGTAGTGTGTGTGTCACTGGTGCAGTAATAGTTGTAGTGTGTGTGTCACTGGTGCAGTAATGGCTGTAGTGTGTGTGTCAGTGGTGCAGTAATGGCTGTAGTGTGTGTGTCACTGGTGCAGTAATGGCTATGGTGCAGTAATGGCTGTAGTGTGTGTGTCACTGGTGCAGTAATGGATGTAGATTGTGTGTCACTGGTGCAGTAATGGCTGTAGTGTGTGTGTCACTGGTGCAGTAATGGCTGTAGTCTGTGTGTCACTGGTGCAGTAATGGCTGTAGTCTGTGTGTCAGTGGTGCAGTAATGGCTGTAGTGTGTGTGTCACTGGTGCAGTAATGGATGTAGATTGTGTGTCACTGGTGCAGTAATGGCTGTAGTCTGTGTGTCACTGGTGCAGTAATGGCTGTAGTCTGTGTGTCACTGGTGCAGTAATGGATGTAGATTGTGTGTCACTGGTGCAGTAATGGCTGTAGTGTGTGTGTCACTGGTGCAGTAATGGCTGTAGTGTGTGTGTCACTGGTGGAGTAATGGCTGTAGTGTGTGTCACTGGTGCAGTAATGTCTGTAGTGTGTGTGTCACTGGTGGAGTAATGGCTGTAGTGTGTGTGTCATTAGTGCAGTAATGGCTGTAGTCTGTGTCGCTGGTGAAGTAATGGCTGTAGTGTGTGTGTCGCTGGTGGAGTAATGGCTGTAGTGTGTGTCACTGGTGCAGTAATGTCTGTAGTGTGTGTCACTGGTGCAGTAATGGCTGTAGTGTGTGTGTCACTGGTGCAGTAATGTCTGTAGTGTGTGTGTCACTGGTGGAGTAATGGCTGTAGTGTGTGTGTCATTAGTGCAGTAATGGCTGTAGTCTGTGTCGCTGGTGAAGTAATGGCTGTAGTCTCTGTGTTGAAGCACCAGAACCAGAGCCTGCGGCTGTCTGATCTGCACAGGAAGGCCCAGCTGTGGAGGGGCATCGTCAGCATCAGCCTGATTGAGGGTCACGACCTGAAGCCAATGGACAAAAATGGCCTGAGTGACCCCTATGTCAAATTCAGGCTGGGGCACCAGAAGTACAAGAGCAAGGTAAAACCCCAGACACTTCACAGCCTTAAATGTCCCAGTACGTATGACTGCACTGTATGCCAGCAGGAATGCCAGTGCTTTAACTAATTCAAGGTCTCAGATTAGCTGAAGCCTGTCTGAGCAAGCAACAGGTGCAAAGCAGGGTGCACCCAGCATGGGACGCCAGTCCATCGCAGGGCATGCAGAGACACAGACACACACGTAACCTAGAGTACGGTACGTGTGTGGACCGTGGTTGGAAACTGGAACACCCAGAGGGAACCCACATGAGCATGAGGCGCGTATACTCTGTGCAGATAACACCATAAGGCAAAAGGTCCATAAGGTGCTGGAAACCACATCAGGATGAACAGCGGTTCATCTCTAGCAGTCTGATATTCTCTGTGCTGTAATTAACAGAGTTTTGTTCAGACCAAAATAACATGCTGTGTATTTAAATGCCCCATGATCCTTCTTCTTCCTTCCAGACGATAGCCAAAACTCTGAACCCGCAGTGGCGGGAGCAGTTTGACTTCCACCTGTACGACGAGCTGGGCGGCATGATCGACATCACCGTCTGGGACAGAGACGCTGGCAAAAGAGACGACTTCATCGGCAGGTTTGTATCCGACCGCCTCCAAATCAGTGTTGATCCATTCCAGAGATAGAGTGGTTTACTGCTGGTGCATAAGAGCCTCCTCACAGGAGATCAGGAACACTATTTGATCAACATCACAGACACGGGACTCATTACATTCACTTGCTGAATCAGTCGCTCGTGTAGAAATCTTTACGATGTCAATCATTGGTCTTTCCGTTTTAAAAGAGTTTTACGCCCTTTTTGGATTTAAAATACATTTTTCCCACTCAAGGCATCATGGTTTCCTTAGGAATCCTATCAGCTTGTCTTGGATACAGCATCATCCAGCAGGGTGGCTGGGGTCTATCCCAGAAAGCAACAGGCACGAGGCAGGATACTCCCTGGACAGGACGCCAGTCCACTGCAGGACACGCACGTTCACACAACAGGGCCAGTTTTTCCCAGAAGCCAGTTAATCTTCTGGGAAGACTGCTATGGGGAGAGCTTGTTTGCGTGGGTTTCCTCCCACAGGCAGAGGCCCAGGATTTGAACCCGGGGCCCCAGCGCAGTGAGGCAGCAATGCCAACCACTGCACCACCCTGCTGCCTGAGGAAAATCTTGTCAAAAGCATTTATTATTATTAGAGTTCTGAGCATGTCGTTGCCGATCAGAACAACAGTAGTACAAGCTCAGTATTAACACAACAAATAAAAGCTTGAACTCTAAACTTTAGTAAAGGTAGCAGAAAGAACCAGTAGCTCCCTTCTGCCGTGCTGAATGAGTGCAGCAGGGTCAGTCTGGGGTGGGCAGGGACATCAGTGGCGCCTTCCTTCAGTGAGGAGAACAGTGCTTGACCTGCCCTGAGGGCCGGTGTCTGTTACACTGGTGACCAGCTAGTTGCAAAAAGATGGGCGACGAGATCACGAGTGAACCGTTAACAGTATAAACAGTGGAATCTGAGGTCGAGGTCTAAAGACTAGCAAAAGGTCCAAAAGCCAAAAGGGAGACAAAGCATAAGATACCCAAGACAAAATCCAGAAATCGAGATCAAAAAGTGAAGACAAAAACCAAGAAGGAGTCCAGGGAGACCATCACAGAGGGAAAGCTGTGTAGCTCACAAGATAAATCCCAATACTGAGCAAAGCTGCAATAGAGAGCAGGGTTTAAGTAGGCTGGAGGGGGGGGGGTTGTGATGTAAGAGGACGAGGATTGGTTAACGAAGTCTGGTTGATCTTCGCCTCCCCTGAGTAGATGAGGTAGGCACCAGTGGTTTAGGTGCCCTCTGGTGGCGGGATGCTGGCACTGTACCAGCGTCCAGCTCCCTCGGCCAGCAGGAGGCAGGACTCACCATGTCAAGATCCCTTCAGCTCTCTGTGTTTCATTCAGATGGACATTTTATCCCTTATCTCTCCATTTCTTACATCTGCTTTAATGTTTTTTTTTAAATCAGTAGCCAAATTACATCAATGGAGAACTTTTCGTATTGAGACAAAAAAAATAAATAAATGTATAGGGATGAATAAAGATTTGGATTCAGTATAATGTACTTTCCTGTGAGCAGGGCTATTAACAGTCAGCTACAATACAGTGGCATGTAATGAGCGGCTGATGTATTGAGAAATGGCACAACAGGATGCCCAGTATTAGAGTGAAGGAAGTCAAGGAGTTTTACTGATGCAGATCCTAAAAAGTGGATTAAGGTCAAAGAAAGAATAAGCAAAATAAAAAATCTGCACATTAATGACTAACGATTTATAGTCCAGGCAGTGTCCCGTGAGTCCAGTTAGTGTGTACTGAGTCCAGAAGGTGTGTGGACTGTTCTGTTGTTCCAGTTTTCCTAACAGCTCTTTTTCTCAGCCTGGTGCCATGTGGGGTCTTGAGCTATCAAGTCAAGTCTTAACAGGATTCAGATCTTCTGTTAATAATTTGCACAAGCAAACATCCCTTTCCTTATAGGAATATGTACAGTGTGGAGTCATGTCACAGAGAAATTCAGCTATGTGAATGAGAAAGAATACGTATTGAGTCAGAGCTGTTGGACATGAATCTTGTACTGAACATGAGTGTTCCAGGTCCCGCTGAGTCTCTGATGTGCAGTACAAAAGGACACAGTACGTTAAACCATGGTGAGACGCTCCAGGCGCAATCTTGTCACTTTCATGGTTTTGAGGATAAAGATTAACTTGAGAAAAATAGGTGATTAACAAAGTCAGAGTGGCCAAGCAAGAGAACAAATGCTTATTATTCACGCAGCTGAGAATCTCTTATCTTGGTTATCTTCTCGCATCTCTCCCAGGGCCAGCTCTCGGATGGGCAGCTCATGCAGCATGCCCACATCATTGTTGCACTTTTATGCAATGCTGAAATCTGTACTGAAAACTGCTTGCCACTTGCCGTGAGTTGTACAGGCTTGTTCCGACGTGTCCCTGTGTGTTCTCGAGATAAATGGGGCCTGGTGTCTTGTAATCTCCAGGTTGTGCAGTGTCTTGCAGAGATTTATGCCTGGGCAGCACTGCACTGGGGTGAGGAAATATGCCTTTAGTGGGGAAGAAGGACATTGATTTTCAGGGATACAAGAGTTTATCTGTATGAAGAGGTTCTTTATTCTTGTCAGCACATCATGAACCTTTAAAGTCAGACAGGATATGTCCAGGTACCTGAATAATTATCCCATAAATCAGAGCCTTCTGTACAGTGGAGGGCAGTATTGCACATGAACACCAGGTGATATATCTGCAATGGTAGGGGTTTATCTTCGCTGTGTTTTTTCTGTATTACGTTTATATTGATGTCAGTATTATCTTACTCTTCTCTTTCCGCGGAGTCTCAATCACACTTGTCAGACCTGGATTTTGTAAAATAACACTGGCCTCACAGGGGGAGAATTTATTCCTGTTATTTCTGTTCGCAAAACAGTAACTTTGTAAATCTGCAGTTACTGGTTACAGACATTTGGTCTTTAAACACTAAAGCCTAAAGTTCAGTTGTGTGTTTTCATGATAAACCTGGCAAAATAAGTAACATGATTTAATCTAATAATTTAAACTAGTATAAATCCTGCATTATACAAACAATTAAAGATTTTCACATTTTTATTTGTCTTATACTTAATAAGCATGCAATTATTTAGTGGATCATGCTGTATCTCGACACTCATTTAATGTAAAGTCACACGCTGTACAGTATGTTGAAAAATTTCCAGTAGGCAGCTGTGTCAGCATGTGTAGACTGCAAAGGAACAAATCAAGGTTTATTCCCTGCTGATAAAGAAGAAAAACCACACCTGAAGAAGGCTCCACAGTCAAAATGTTGTGTTGCTTTTCTTCTCTTTTCAGCAGGGAATAAACCTTTACTCATTCCTGCTGTGCAGTATATATGGTTTGATTGTTAAAAGTCCAAACCTGAATCGTGTTTTCACTTCTTTCCTCTTGTTTGTGTCTCACTGGTGATTCTGGTGAATTCTGATAGGTTGGATTTGTTGATGATCTCAAATAATCTCAGAGGATTATACATAACATGTACAGTAACACTCTAAACTTGTTTGCATTAAATCTGTGGTTATCTATCAAGTACTGTATTTGCCCAGTCTTGCATTTGGTCTATTTTTGGATGTCACTTGACTCGTCTACTGTGTTTGCTAATCCTCCTAATTTGGTACTGTCTTCAGATTTAATAATGTAGTAACAGACAAATAAGTTCTGGAACCTGAGATGAAGTTTAAACAACTGAGTTTTTTGCATGCAAGGAACAATAAGACCAAAGTATTGTTCGAAATACAGGTACAAAACTTCCAGTTTATATAGCAAATTTCAGCCGCTTCTGACGCAATTTGTTACCATGGTAATGGGGGGCACCTGTGTTTGGACATTCCCAAGACCTTGAACACTTGTAATGGTCGGTTTTATCTGTCCTTAGTTAGGGGGGTCTTTATCTTACATCTGCAATTTCATATTAATTAACTCCCATCCCTGACATAACTCAAAGGTGCCTAAGCATGGGATGTCTTGTGTTACAAGAAGTCTTTGTGCAGAAAGAAATCAGATAAACCCCTTTTTCACATCTTATATCTTTCTTCAATAATAATATAATAATTTACTAGCACCAATACTAAGTCTTCTTCTTCTTTTTCACAGCCTTAGTCCCAGACTGTCCTGGGGTCAGCTGCTTTGGCTGCTCTTCTCCACTTGTCTCTGTCGAGCACATCTTCCTCACTCACTTCACATACCTCCATATCCTTTCTCACACAATCTATCCATCTCTTACTAGGCCTGCCTCTTCCCCTGTTACCTCCCACCTCAAATTCCATTACCCTCTTTGTTACTTCCTCAACGTCCCTCCTCATGATATGTCCATACCACCGTAACCTCACCTCTCGTATCTTCTCAATCACATCCACCACCCTACATCGTCTACGGATTTATTCATTTCTGATCTTATCCTTCATTGAAATCTGCAGAATCCATCTCAACATCCTCATTTCAGTTCTTCTCATCAAGTTCTCTTCCCTCTTTCCAACTGCCAAGCATTCAGCTCCATATAGTAGTACAGGTCTAATCACAGTCTTGTACATTTTGCACTTTAACTTTCTAGGAATTTTCCTGTCACAGATTATTCCAGTTATTTCTCTCCACTTGTTCCATCCAGCTTTCACTCTTTGTTTTACTGCCTCCAGTGTTTCTCCTCCCTTTACCAGTTTTGATCCAAGGTATTTAAAGCCATCAACCTGTTTCATTTTTCCTCCATTTATCTCCTCAACATTGGTCATAGTATCTCCTCTTCTCTCCATTACCATTATTTCAGATTTTTCTGCATTCATTTTCAGTCCACCCTTTTCCAGACTCCTCTACCATTTGAACACTTTCTCCTGTAGTTCTACTTCTGAATCTGCCATCAGTGACACATCATCAGCAAAGATGAGTTCCCAAGGCACTTCTGTTCTTACCTCCTCTGTCAGTGTGTCAATAATGTTTATAAAAAGGAAAGGACTTAGTGCTGATCCTTGGTGTACTCCAACTGTGATTTCAAACTCTTTTGTCTCTCCCCGTTGTGTGACCACCTTCGTAGTTGCATCTCTATAGGTTGCTTGAACTAACTTCACCATGCTTTCTGGTACTCCTTTCTTCCTCAAGCACCAATACACCACCTCTCTGGGCACACGGTCATATGCCTTCTCCAAGTCCAGAAAGGCCACATACAGCTTTTTCCAATACTAACTGAAGGTACATACTGTAATCTATACTGAAAGGAATTAAAATACCTCAGACTCTAAAGGCCAGTGGTTTCCTGCGGCCACGCCTCTTCCTGTCTGGAGTCCTAGGGCACCTCCTCGGTAATATTCCCAGATCAGCAGGAACCTCCGCTCAGGCAATGAATCCTAAGACTCTTCTCAGGTGAATGACGCGTGTCTCCATAAAACTGCACAGGAGATCTGTGCTTGACTAGGGCCTCCATTTCCGACGAAGATGTGTTTCTAAATCGCTGAAACTGTGTCCCCAGAGGTGGACAGGGACATGGGTGATACAGTGCGTGGAAAATGAGAAAACGGAGCTGTATATTTATTGATTGATACATTTGTTTATTAGCTAAGCGTGAGACGTTTCAGCTCTGCAACGTGCAGGCCATGTCCACCGAGCACATGCTGGTCTGCGCTTTGTTCGTGTTCTTTAATGTTCTCGATCGGAGCCAGACCTCCAGATTCCTCGGCTTTCGTTCTCGCCGTACCCTTGGGTAGGAACGCGCACGTTTCGTTTTTCAACGTCCTTCCCTCTTCCGGTGGCGTTTTACCCTCTGGCTGTGCCTGATGCCTCTTTCTCGACAAAAGCGGGTGTGAGGTCGGCAGGCAAACACGGATCAGGAATGCAGGGATCAGGACCGGACCTGCCAGCTCCGCTCTTAGACAAAGGCTTCGTTCCAGTAGCTGCCTGCAGTGGGCTGGGTTTGCAGGGCTACCTTTCTGCCTGTAATTGGCTATTTCCCATTCTTAAGTGCCTATTTACTCGAGACTGCCACCTTTATCTCGGTTGGCTGGCCTCCCGGTCAGTGCATTATCCCCCTCTTCAAAATCAATTGACGTTTTCATTAAAAAGAGATTGTAAGCTATTTAGCTGAGCGAAAGTGGCAGGCTGTAAGCTTGTCACATTACAAGTGATGGGTGTTAAAGTAACAAGCGATAGCGGAGAATTTAGGTTTTTTCGCACTTTGATTTGAGTCCGAGTTCTTCTGTTATTACTGCTCTGATCGTTATTTATTAGCTTATTTAAAAGGTGGACATTCGTGCATGTGAGGCTGCAAAGCTAAAAAGCACTGGTGTGGTATTAGCGCTGGTGTGCATGTGCTGTCATACACAAAGAAGACTTTTCGCAGACCCCAGCTTGCTCTCCATGAGACACACAGAGAGGGAGAGAAGCTGGGGGTCAGAGCGCAGGGTCAGCCATTGTACAGCACCCCTGGAGCAGCTGGGGTTAAGGGCCTTGCTCAGGGGCCCAATGGAGTAGGATTCCTCTGCCGGCCACGGGATACAAACTGGCAACCTTCCAGCCACAGGCGCAGATATTTAGCCACAGAGCCACCGCTCCGCCCCCTGAGCTTTTTTGTTTTGAACCGTGCACTGCAGACCTAGTACCTTCAGTATGCTTTGAAGAGTCACCTTGTCCCTTATTCCTCCTGCGGCACCACCTGCCAGATTGAAACAGGTAACACTGAGGAAGAGCAGCTCATGTTTTCACACTGCGCCAGCTGTGTCTGACCCCTTCCCTGTGCACGTCAGGAATGTAAGGAGACAAGACTGTCACAGCGCAGGTCAGTGAAGGCTTGAAAAGAGGTAGGATCTTAGGAGAACAGAGAGAATAGAGACTGGAACAAAGAGAACAGACACAAACCGTCCAGTTATCTCTTCATATCCGCTCTTCACGTGGACACTAACAAGCAGCTCATGGTTTTGAAGCCCTCTCTCTATGTTTTATTGTATAAATATTGGTTTTAGGGAAGCTTCTTGAGCATATATTTAGGGCCGGTATATACAGTATATAGGATATTTGAGTTAATATAAGACAATGGTATTTCTGACAAAGGTTATTCTGATCTTGTAGTTGCTCTGAAATGTCAGATACTGTATGTTTCCTGTAAATATTCCACACCACAGGTGTCTCCTAGCCTGAGATTTATACATACAGATCGAAAAACCTACAGGTCGCTTCATCCAGGTGGGGCTGCACACCGGTGGGGGTGGAGGGGATCCACATTACCTGTACCGCCCTTTTAGTGGAGTGTCCAGAAAAGTGCGATTTAAGTGTGAGCAATTATAATTGCCTTTCACAGGACAGTCGAAACAGCTGGCACTAACCCCGGTGTGCCCTGGTTTTCAATAGAGAGCTCAGCTTGTCCCTCTGAACGCCCCCCTCCCCCCAACACCTTTTAACTGCGATGATCCCCACGCTGAAGTGGGGCTGACCGAACTCTCTGCCCGAGGGTGAGACCTGTCAGAGAGACCCACACCAGTGAGCAGGGCACCGAGAGGGTCTGCCTGCGTGGCGGCGTGTCCGGCCTGAGCTCGTGTGTGCCGTTCCAGGTGCCAGGTGGACCTGTCCAACCTCGCCAAGGAGCAGACCCACCGGCTAGACCTGGAGCTGGAGGAGGGGGAGGGCTCCCTGGTCCTGCTGGTCACCCTGACCGCCTCCGCCACTGTCAGCATCTCCGACGTGCTGGACGACCCCTGGGAGCGGCAGCAGGTCCTCAGACGATACGTAAGGAGCCCCCCGACTCTCTCCGTCTCAGTCTGCCTGCGTGAGAGCGTGTGTGACTGTAGCGCTCGCTGGGTCTCTCCGGGAAAGGCAAACACGGCCGGGGGAAAAGAGACGAGTGTGTGTCTGCTAGCCAGCTATAAGGCCAGAGCCCTGAGCAGAATGACAAAGCAGGTCTTCAGCTTGGCTTGACGTGGGGGGAGGGGGGGCCAGGGTACTGTCCGGCCCGCCTCATGACAGCTGGAATGGATGTCGGAGACAGAGGGTGGATGAGGGTGTTATGGAGCGGCGATCGCTTCGGGTGACATGAGGGTCCTGCCCTGGGCGCAGTGTCACCTGGTGGTCAGCGCAGGTCCAGGCAGAGAGTCGCCAGCCCCCACTCCGTGGGCTCTCCACGAGAGCGCGGGAGCTGCCTAGCGCCACTGCCGGCAGCATTCCTTCGGCGTTCCAGAGCACCGCGGCTGGATCGGGACGGATTCCGGATTGTGCAGCCGAACCGGGCTGACAAGGAGTGCCGCACGCATATTGGTTTGAAATAAACACAACTCAGGTGAAGACAAAGGGCAGCTTTTAGAACCCGATTGCTTAGTAACAAAATGTAATTGTTTAATGCACGGAGAGAAGTTGAATGAAATAACTATTGTTAGTAAACCGCGTTGATATTTCCTGGTTTACTGTGCTTAAACATGCCCTCCTTTCTTCTTACAATTAATAACCCAACAATTCTGAAAGCCAATCAGTAATTTTTTAATACCACTGTGTTTATAGTAGTTAAAGAAGGATCTCGTTTTCACTGAAAATTACAATAAAGAATACTCATTTTTAGCCACTAGACCTGGGACATAATGGTCTGAGGTGTGCAATACAGAAAGAACAAGAATGACTTCCATTAAAAGTGACAGAATGAGGCATTCTCTTTTCTCTGAAAGCTTGTAATCCTGTTTATCAATAGGTCCAGTGGCTGCAGCAGGTAGACAAGCACTTTGATTGGAACAGGGAGATACTTTTCTCTTCAGTGTCGCAGGGTCAACACATCTCACTGACAGCTCTGACTGTCTGGACAATTAAAAGCAGCATATTCAAGGTGTGCAAAGGCACAACAAAAAGTAAACTCGGAAATAGTGTTTAGGAGCATTCAGGACAGAAATATCCTGAAATTCTACAGAGAAAATTGAGGAACAAAATCCCTAGCCATATTTCAGTGTGAGATCCTTTCAGAAATTAAGGTGCTAGCAGCCATACAAGCAAGAAGAGTCAATGTCCAGTGGTTAGCTTTGCTGTCTCGCAGTGCTGGGGTCCTGGGGTCAATTCAATTCAAATTCAATTCAATTTGCATGTTTTCTCCATGTTCACATGGGTTTCCTCAAGGTGCCCCAGTTTCCTCCCACAGTGCAGAGACATGCTGGTAAGTTAATAAGGTTTTTGGGAAAATTGCCCTGGTGTGAGTGTGTGTCTGTGTGTGTCTTGCGATGAGCTGGCGTCCTGTCCATGGCATACCCTGCCTTGTACCCATTGCTTGATGGGATAGGCTCTGATTTGTCCACTGAAATTCCTCGGTACACACCATAATGTCTGAAGGGACACCACACACACTGCTTTGTGACATTCTGCTTTTCAGTGATTTTTCATTGAAATTCTCAGGACTGGAAATTATAGGACGGTGTGTGAAGTCTCTCGGGGCTCTTAGCAAGTTTGCTGGACGCACACAGTTCACTTTATACTGACTCTCAGCACTTCTACACACATAGTGCTTTGTTTTTATAAGATACTGTAAGATATTGTAGGTGGAGGTGATGGCATTTATCTCACTTAAATACTGCAGAACAACTTAAATGTTCGACTGCAATTATTAGATATTTTTTCTGCCACTAGGGTAATTGGAAAAAAAAACACAAAATAAATCTTAAACTTGCAGATTCATCGTTAAATCATGCACAAAATATAGCAAAAATACATTTCCCTTGCTTTTTATAAAGTTGTTTTACAGTGTTCCTTAGTTAACCCTTTGTGATAGAGCAAAAAAAGACAAGTTCTATAAAATATCTTATTTGCAAACTGCAAAG
Source organism: Atractosteus spatula (assembly GCF_055471065.1). NCBI lineage: Eukaryota > Metazoa > Chordata > Actinopteri > Semionotiformes > Lepisosteidae > Atractosteus > Atractosteus spatula. The sequence continues at coordinate 2,066,710 of NC_142708.1, forward strand.
ATGTGCAATCCTGAAAATCCTGAGACTGCCTTGCATTTGGAGTACTGACGCTCCCGTTTTCCTTAAAACACGCCAGCACTGTTTCAGTATGACACGCTGTGCGACCTGGTTCTGTTTGCTCTGCAGGTTCAAGTCATGACTTTGCTCCTCTAGAGCCGTCGCAGGCTCCTCTGCGCCCCCTGGTGGCTCACGGGGCGCCCTGTCCCTGCATCGTTTGTCTGTTGTCATCACCAACAGCCCTTCCTGTGGCGTTGCGCGCATGCAGGCCCAGAGAAAATGATTGCATTCGTATGCCTGCGTGAAGAGTGCGGCCCACCCAGGAGATCGGGGGACTGTTGGGCTTGCCTGGCAACGGGCTTCGCCGTCTCGCTGACAGGCTTCCTCCTTCGGCTAACGCCACCTCTTTTGAAAGTCAGCTCAGGCCTGGCCTCTTCTGGATGCAGGGCCTGCACTGGGGAGAGTTCAGAAAGCTGACAGAGAAGTGCAGAGGCTTGACAAGTTCTTTTGAACTGGATCTGGAGCTGAATGCCTTTTGCCTGCCTGCTGAAAGGACCCCAGTCTAACTATGGGAAGCCCTTTGACCCGCTGTGCCCCATCACCTTTCCTGTGCACAAAGCCCCCAGCCTGGCCTTTTGTCTTTTTGGATATTAACCCGTTGCTAACTGTCACTGAGCCATGAAAGGTGCAGCGTGGAGTCAATCACCCAGTGCATACAGAGGCTGAGCACAGTCCTGACTCGGAGCTGCAGCTCTGTGACTCTAACGTGACAAGCAGACGGAGAGCCTGACATGTCCGCATGTCCCCAGGCCCTGTGCCTTTAGCTCCCTGCCTCACGCACTCGTCCTCTTCATTACACAGCCTGTACCCTCTGTGTCAGAGGGGAACGCCTGCTTTTTCTTCTGCCCAGTTTTTGTTGCAGCTTTATGGATTTAGGATGTGTATACCTAATGCGGCTCATTTGCGGTTTTCTGCCTCAGTGATGCGGGCTGAAGCCCTTTTTTTATCGATGAATTCAGTCCTAATTTAAGTTAAAAGTCATGCTGGGAAATCTTTTTGATCTCTCGTCTAGCAGCAGTGCCAAATACTCCACAGGCCACAAATCGGACGCGTGACCTACATAACCGAGCTAAATCCTCATTTGCTTGCAGCACGGCAATACATCGTCTTGTCGGCGCAGTGCTGGGTAAGATTCAGAGGGGGGAGCTCTTGGCCCAGGACAGGATGGGGATAAAGCTTTTCAACCTGGCAGACCTAGCAGACTCAGTTCGGGGAAATAAAAATGAAAAGAAAGCTATTTCACCTTACGAAACTCCATCACTTCTTGGCATCCAAGATACAACCTTTTTTTTCTCTTTCTGAAGGAAAGGTCTCTTGTCTGCATTCAGCTATTAGCAGTGGGCTGTCTGACTGCCAGAAAAAAAAAGATGTTAATTTTTTTTTTCACTGTTAGCATATTTCTTTTCCCTGACTGACATGCTTTCAATAAGTGAATTTAATAAAGATGTACCTTATCAGCCGCAGCAGATAACATGAAGTGCTGGTACTAATGCTATACAATGCTCCTCAAATGGATTAGCAGGATGTGTGCTTCAGCAAATTTATTCCTGCTACTATCTTTACTGAATCAGCTGTCTGCGGTCTCCCGTACAACTCATACATGAGGAGTGTTATCATTCACACACTTCAACAGAGGCAAGTTCAGGCAGGCATAAAAAAATACTGACATATTGTATTTTTGCGAATAGGTTGAACACAGATGCACTTTTCCCATCTGTGTCACTGCAAAATGCAATTAAATGTCTTAATATACATTCCTATTTCCACCCCTGATTTTTAAACAAAAAAGCAGCACGACTGCCTTGTAGATGTATCAGATGACTTTCAGTGGTGCTTGTTAAAGCCACGCTGTGTCCTCTGAGCACTGCGTTTTAGTAACCTTCATTTTTTTTACACGGATATGAATAAAAAACTCATCATCATCTAAATATAAAGTTGTGTATGCAATGGCATTCATTTATTCCTATTAGGAAAACTTGTCAGAAGTTAACTGTATTTTAGGACTGGAGTATAGAGAACACGTCTGCTGGCTTTAACAGTGTGTTTTCATAGGCAATACCAGTATTTTTTATAACCAGTATTCAGTACATATGCTTGTAGACCGTGATGTCAAAATGCTAGGAACAAGTGCCCTGACTCTCGGTATTTTGTAGTAATGCCAGAATTTGAGTGAGGGTGTTAGCTGTTATGTTCCGTAGTAAACTAGAACAAGCACTGTACACACTTAACCCTTGCTGACGCAATTTGCACTGATACCTGAGATGAGAGAAATGATTATTCCCGTATCTAGATTAGCTGTTGTGAGGAGGATTAACAATAATCGACAGAGGGAGGTTTCCTTTCTGCCGCCTTGAGCCAGTGCTTTAATGTGTATTGATTTCCCTGCGTGTGAGGTGTGTGGATATCACACTCAAGTGGAAATGACTCCAATCAAAAAGGCTTTGCGTGTGGTGTGAGGTGATGCTCAAGCCCCAGAAACATGTGGAAGGTGAGACTAATTCCTTCCAGTCTCCTAAATTCCTTCCCCAAACTTGGTAAATCTCGCCCTGCAGTGTTGCAGCAATACGCCCCGCTGTGTACATGGGTACAAATGTACAGTGCATTGCTTTACATATAAACGTTAACCAGGTGCATTAATAATAATGAATAACCTCTCCGGAAACCTAGTAAAACATCATCCAGATTCTGGAGTTGTAGCAGTAGCTGTAGGTCTACTGAAGATGGCCTCCCAGGACTTGTGTCAACTGGTTTCATGTGATTAACTGGTTCTTTCGAAAGGAAAGTAGAAGTTGTCCATTGTGCTGTGGTTTTATACTAGAATAAGACCTTACTTCCCTAAAGCTTTAGATTTCAATGGGCATAGATTAGTGTTATAAATGTTATAAAAGTTTAAAATAAAGGAGTTTGTGTTCTCTGGCCTGAACACATATAGAGGGTGAGAATGATGCAGTGGTTTATATAATATTAATTACCTATAAAAAAATCTGATAGAAATGATTTTTTTCCAGGTTTTAAGTGGAAGAACTCCTAAATAAATAGGGCAGCCGTTCCCAGAGTACAAATCAGTATGAGCAAATAAAACACTATGCAGGCTGTTGCTTCAACCTGCTTTCTGTCCAGGCTCTGCAGTTTAGGATTATGATGAACTACAATGTTTTTCTTGAGCTATTTGGAGGAGCAAAAGCCTTTTTGATGTTTTAAAAAGACGTATTGTCCTTAGTAAAACAAATCACAAATCCTACACTAAACGTCCATTCTCTGTGACTTTTAAAGGTCAGCAGCTACAGCAGCTTGCTCTTACAGAAACACCCGTGCATGTACTGCAGTTTAAAACTTCTGCTAACTCTTAGACAGCTGCTAGCACACAAAAACGTGTGAGCTGGCTTTTCTCACAAACTACTGTTTCATGACGGAATGGTTTAATTTTGTACATACACATTCAATTGCTAAAATATGAAGTATAATATATCTTCTTTGACCTCGTTGGTCTAGGAACAGTGGGAGGAGTGATTCCACTAGCAAAAGTTTTCTGAGAGAGAAACACAGATGTTCTGCGTTCAAATCTTCAGAAGGACAGTCCCTCTGCTCACGGCCGCATCTCTCAGTTACACTTTCAATCAATTCATGTCTGGATATCATTGACCTTTAAGGACTGAAGCTGCTTTTCTGCCTGTCCTCCACGAAGTGCTCGAGCTCAGGACTTCGCCCTCTCTCACTGCTTCACCCCGCTGTGCTGTATGTTAAAACATTTGGGAAACTGCAAGTTAAATGTGATGTGGAGGCATTCATGAAGAAAAAGTAAACCTGGTTCGTGAAGTGCAAGTGGGATCAGGAGCCTCCTCACCAACACAGTGCGGCACAGGTAATGAGGACGGAGAGATCAAGTAGGAATAAACTAAAATGCAGGGGAAGAAAACGAAAGCATCTCATTACGTCTGCAAAGCTTTTAGGCGGTTACTTTATTTTCTGTCACAGAAAATCCCTGCAGTCAGTCGGCTGGGCTAAGTAGCGATAATAAGACGCCCCCGTTTTTCCCCGGGACGTGCTCGGCGTGAGATGGGGGGGGGGAGTGATTAATTCAGCTGATCAGCCTGTGTCCGAGCCTGAAGTTGGCTTCGGAAACAAACAAAAAAGGCCGTGTCACCCCCCGCAGGAAAGGCCAGCGGCCTCCCTGACGCGGCTGCGGGCTGTGTTTAATGGACGCTAATGGCCGCCCGGGGGGAGTGACCCCCGTGGAAGAGGTGGCGGGCACCCCCTGCACCCCCTGTCACCTGCCGAAAAGCCTGGCCGCGGAGCAGGGGCTGTTAGCATTCCACTTTCATGATGACATTTCACAGCCTTCCCATTTAATGCCCCCCGACCGGATTGTCCGCGAGGAGAGGGTGGGCACGAAATGTTATTTAGAGTGCTGATAAAAGGTGAGCGGCTCTAAGATGACAGCGAGTCATAAGGCCGGTGCTGTGACATTAATTTTCTCCATCACAGAGATGGAATAAGACGTCACAGTGACAAGCTGTCAGTCAGCCTGGCCCCTGCACAGAGCCGAGCCACAGGACCGCGCACGGCTTCTCCTGTAATAGACCTGAACTGCAGCGCAGCCCCCGACAGCTGCCGCCGCCGAGCCGCCAGAAATATATTATACAGCCTTTCATTAAAAAAATAAAGAGGACTCATCTCGAGAGCATTTCAATCTCTCTCCCCGTCTATCGAGAGGTCTGAAAGGGATTCGCAGCAAATCAGAAATTCCTCTGCTATGGAAATTTTCAGGCTTCAGAAATCATCCAGGTTTTGAGGCCATCCCCAATAATCATAAGTAACAAGCCTCTGTATCTACTGATCAATCATGTATTAAAGTTATGTGATGTTTTTTTCCCCTTTTTTTTCTTTCCAAGCTCCTCGACAATAATATCACATGTAACAGGCCCGGGCTGTCAGAGTTTATAATAAATTAAGTCGGTAGCCTAGCTCCGACTTGAAAATTCAAATTATAATTACTCCTCTGAGTGTCTAAGAGGGTTATTGCCAGAAAGAAAAATAAATTGAAGGAACTGAATTGCAGTGCTTTAAAGAGATACTGTTGTAGCTTTCTCCTCCGTGTGTGAAGTGGTTGTGTGTACCTGCATATACAGTACATATATATGCGATTAGTTGTGTAGTCATGCGCAGAATTATTTGTATGTGTGTCTGCTGGTGGATGTTTATAGGCTTAAATAAAAGTTGAACATGGATATTACCACATAACATAGAAATGTGTCAATTAAGGAGATACTGTATACTTCCTTGTAGCAGGTGTATCATTGTTTTAGAAAACGGATTTCACAGCTTATCCTCTTGAACATACAGCAGAGATAAATGATATTTATGGTACAATTCAAAATGTAAGGATTAAAAAAGACAAATATACTGAAAGGTGGTAAATGTGCAACAAATGAGTATTGGAATCAGTAGTATTTGTTGCATTTTAATGCCTCATTATATATTACTGAGGCATTAATATTTATATTAAAATATAAATCAATAACCAACCATAACCTACTGCAGGATTACTGCAGGATTAAGAATACAGGAATTATCCATGACTCACTTCCATGGACAAATACTCACACTCTCACAGTGAACAGTCTGCCCATATTAAATCCGCTTGAACACAGAGTCATTTCAGCTTGAGCAGAGACAAGCACAAAGTGAATAGACATCTCACAGTCTGGCCTTGTGGCTGATGCAGTTACACAACCACCAAGGAGCTGGCTGTACTCCGGGCATCTCGGGCTCAATTCACTGTTTTCAGGGATGCGCATTGTGAATGCAGCAGGGTTGCATGTAAATATTTACTGGGATTTTCTGAGTCGGCGCTTCAGGGATCTAGAGTTCTCAAGCCAGAATCACATGAGATGCACATTTAGTCTGACAGCAATGTCATTTCAGGCAAAGTGCAGTCTTTCACAGTACGCTGGTATATTCCATTTACAATCAAGTCTTTTTATTTAATTATCATTGTTTGCCATCTGTGTTATTCACCCTAGCAAATGTGTTCCACACTCTCTGAATGTTGCACCAGGTTGCTGAGTGTAGCTTTGTCTTTGGTGCCTACAGTAACCAAGAATTGAACATACAGGAAAGAGCAGACAGGAACATGAGAGTGGAAAAAGTCAGTCAGTCCAGGTGTCAGTTAGAGACCTGTAGTATAGTGCTGTATATACTGTAGTAGCAATACCAAGACTTGAAACTGCCTTCACATTTGCCAGGCAGGGGATGCAATGGCTCCATGACCGGGGTTAAGGCTAAACCCTCAGTTAGACTACTGGTTAATTCCAGGAGATATAGTGATGTCTTGCAAAGACAACTTAACGGATTTGCATCTTTATTTAGTGTACTCAGAAGGGCCTTTCAGGCCCAGTGTTATGACAGTGTGAACCTAGGCACCAGTTCTGAATCAGACTGTCCTAATTTCACTGGTGGAAATTAAAAGGAAGCACATTGCAGACTGGAAATAAGCGACACTTGTTTTACACAAAGGGCCCAACCATGTAAAACAAGTTTTTTCACTGGGACTGTTTAAGGCACAGCTGGTCTAGACCTTTAGGCCAGTAAGCTGCTAGCTGAACAGCCTGTCATCTGTTTACTTCTTAAAAATCATTGACTTGTTCAAGCAAAAACAGATAATATCTGCAATGTCAGAATCTTTCTAAAAAATCCATTCTTAGGAATGTCCTTTTAGTTTTTCAGACATTGATTATAGCCCATGTATTTTTCTTACTGTCAAATGTGAACACTTAAATTCCTGTCAGTCTGATTAGGAGAGCGCAGGCCATCCACAACAACAGGTCTGCTGTGGGGTCATCGTCCATACAATTCTGAATCACAGACTGGCACGGTGACTGGCTCGTAATCAAGGTTCTTGAGCCAAGAAAACAGATGCTCTTGTGGCTTTAGAAAAGACGTCGGGGTCTACGTTAATGTGGACTGCAGTCATGCGCCGTGTGAAGGACGATGATGCACTTTAAGACATCATGTGACCTGGTGCTACGTGGAGCAAATTCACTGCCCTCAGGCAAACTGTAAGCATCTTGATCAAGATGAGCATCTTAATCACTCACAGCTGTCCAGACAAGAGACACCAGATACATTTGGAGTGTCCCACACTGACACTGACACTGACACTGACACAGGCTGTAGGAACAAAATCTCTCGTCTTGAACAGAGAAGAAACCTGTTACAAGTATTCAGCATCCTCAAAGACACTGACAAAGTTAACCCAACGGCTGACATCAATCTCTGGGGAGGGCCTTGCTTTGACTAACACACTTTGCTTTTTTCATGTCTCCAGCGCTTAACAAAGGCAGTGCACAGCCAGGCCTTGATGTCAGTCCGGCTCTCGATCGCACAGAAATAATATTTTTCCAGCCATTTAGAGCTGTGAGAAATATTGATACATATTGTGGCTAAAGTTTCTTAGCAGCAGTAAGAGCAGGGTGGTGCAATGGTTAATCCACATGTTGAAAAAACAAAATTCAGTTTCATGAGGTCCTTAATTTGCATGCCTGTTTTAATACTTTTATTTCATAATCCCTAAACAGCTGCAGCTAGCGCTTTGTAAAAATAATTTCTCTTGTTCGTGTTGTCAAACTCCAATGAAACACAGACAGGCGATATTGCAGGTGAAGTTCGAGTGTGTGTGTGGAGCGGTGTCGAGTGTCTTGAGGTGTTTGGCTGATGGAGAGAATGGGCTGCCCAGTCAGAGTGTGAGTGCTTCTCCTTCTTGTGGGGGTCTTCATGTGCTGGGGACCCTGCAGTAGCTGCAGGCAGCCTGGCCCCAGAGCTCTCCAGCGCACTGCCCATGACTGGTGTCTTTCAGAGGGGGTGAGAGACAGAGCTGCCCCCCAGACAGTGATACAATAAGCACAGGGTGGACAGGGGCAAAACTGGAATCACTCCTGTCAGCTGGAGCACACAGATCTTCCACAGGTCTTTATAAGAACCGACCGAGGCTCCTGTTGTTGATGTGATATCAGTGTTTGACAAGAAATAACAACAGCCAGGAATGAAAAGTGTCGCACGTTGTTTACGGAGTGATTGTAACACCCTCGGCTGAGGGCAGCCCCGAGGCTGTGGGGCAAGAGAGGGGTGACCCAGCATGAGGAGGAATGCAGAAAGACGAATGCGGAGGAGAGGAGGGGCTGTGATGCAGTATTTATGGTATAAATTGAGGAAATGATGTTGGGAATGATCATTAAAATAATGAATTGTGACAGCATAGGCCACCATGGCTGCTGTTACCCCTACCGAACTTTCATTCAGTACCAGGGCAATAAAGGGGCAAATTTCGGGAGGTCGGACTGCACAAGATCTGAGTGGAATTTAGCAAGGGCGCTTGGATTCGCATTCCCTAATGTTGCACACAGTGGTATGGGATGTTTAATGACAGACCAAGGAGTCATGGTGACTGTGTCCTTGGTGTCCATACTGGGGCTTTGGTTTAGGAACGATATATCTCTCAGCCTTCAATCTTCACGTCATCTCTTCCAAGCAGACTTAAAGGAATAACTCAGACTTACAGTAATTTTCTAAAGCTTTGCCTGATGCCTTATTCATTTTATCATTATGTGGGAAAATAATAGTCTGCATCTGCAAAACAAAAACATATTTTAGGGTCTCAAAGAGTATAGAATAATTTTATTTTTTTAATAGTTATGTTTTTTTTAAATATTATTTTAATAGTGCAGCAGAGCTGAGCTGCAGAAAGTTAACTTTGTAAATGTGTCTAATTAAGAGCTCCAAACAGGACCAGGCAGTGTGTGGAGGAACAGGAACTTCATCTTTTACCTGCTGTTATCCATGAGCTTTCTTCCAAGCACAGCGAGTCATCCTACACAGCTACTGGAGTCTTAATACGACGAGTGCTTCAGAGAGCAGATCCATTAAGTGATATGTTAATACAGTCTAACACCCTTACACAAGCAGGGCGTATAAAATAAACTGCACCTGGCTTTAACCAACACGTCTGATTAAAGAGAAATGGCTTCCAGGATCAGTTCAAGTAAAAAAAATGTTTGGTTGGCTTTTGCACAAATAAAATGAACACGGCACAATTAAACACATTTATTTTTTCATTTAACGTTATCTGGAGCAATATTAGTAATTAACATTTTTTCTTCCGATTTAATATTCACTTAAGATTTAATATTCCCCACAAACTCTTGTGGCATGAATCAACCTCCAGCCGCTACGAGTGTGTAGGAATGTGCTCTGTTAATGCCTCACGGCACTCATCCCTCAGGTGACGAATACTCGGGACAAGAACTGCTCCTATTACCTTTATTTTGCTGTGAGAACTGTTTTTCATTGAATCACACAGCCTGTCAGTTATTGTCGTGCCTCAGCAGAGGTGTCATTCATTTGGTACACTTGAAATATCTCCTGGTTCAGCTGAAATGTTTCACACAAAAACAGGAGAGGTTTTAGAGAAAAAGTCCTTCAAATTGTCAAGCCCGATTAGTTGTAAAAAAAAACTGTTTAGTGACATCTAGCCTAATACCATATTGCAGTTGGTTCATCCACTCTTTGATGCTAAAACTAGGGCTAGGAGATTAGTCTATACGATCCATACCGCACTCTGCAGAATGACCTCAGGTCCGAGTGGCTGCTTGTGTTGCCTTATTTTAGGTAAAAACACCTTCTGCAGCACAGCCCTGGAAAAATCACCCTTGTGCCCATTCTAAATTTTAGCACAGAATATTGCTGCAGTGTGTTTGGTTCTGTATAGTGCCTTAATTGTGTCTTTGCCAGAAACCTAACAAAATATATGGCATGGCCTGCATTCTGGGGCAATAGTAAATTCTGACACTCTATGGTCTCTTTTTCATTAGTCTTCTGTCGTACTCTTTTTTTGTGATGCTTGATGACCAAATTGACGCGAATCTGAGGTGGAATAGTGATTAATGGGCAGGAGTCTATCAAAGGCTCCTAGTCAATGCATGTGAACAACTTTCCCTCTCTAGGCAGCTGCTTAGGAAACTTGCCTACTTAGTAAACGGGATCTAAATATTGCTGTCTATTGCTATGTACTGTATATTTGCTCATTGTATTTGAATTCAAAGGGTAGCTTAGTCCTTCCATGTCTATAACATGCTACCCATGTATTCTTATAAGACCATTCTTATTTTCATTTTTCGCCTCGTACTTGTCGTCCTGTATTTGTTTCCACTGCTAGTTAAACCTCCTGGCCCACCTATTTGCCCCGCTCGATTTCCTTTCTGAACAGAAAATCCCTCTTAAGAGCAGGCAGAGCAGATTTTCCTCGGAGGGCCTCTGCCCCAGAACGCAGTGACACACAGAATGGTGATGAGAGGGGCAGCGTGTGGCCCACAGCACGCTGCCTCCTGCAGCACGTATATTTTATTCATCGCGTGTCTGCGCAGCACATTTCACACTGTTTCATCACATTTCATTTCTCCTGATTCAGCTTTTTTCGGGGATCGTGTCTTCCGACATGGCAACCGGCCACATTGTTTCAGAGGTCAGCGCTGTCTGGGCATGTGGGTCCTTCCGATCTGCCGGGTTTCACTGCGGAGTCCAGAAAAGCATACAGCATATCCCCCAGACACCCGGTGCTGTTTTATAATATCAGCTCAGACTGGATAACATTATTTCCAGTGGATTTATTAATGCATAGTATAGTCTATTCAGCATGCATGTATGTGTGTGGATGCTGTATATAAAGTCTTTGTGTAAGTTGTTTATTTTAACTCTAGCAGTTGCAGATGCTGATATGTACGGTATGTTTCTTGTTTCTGCTGATTTATTTATGCTCAAACATCATTTCTTTATTTGAGGTTCAGCACTGGGATACCGTGCAGTATATACTGTACGCTGTTGTTTTGTGATGCATTACATATTTATGTTGCTGTAAATGCACTGTGTTCCTCTGACATATTCTGCCTTCTCTTGGGTGGAGTGTGTCAGGATGCTAAGCAGGAATTAGAAGAAGCCTGCTGGGACGGTTCTGTTCCCATGATAGTAACGCCTGGCAAAATCAGAGTCTTGCCGTGCAAGAGAGTGACTTGCAAAAACAATAACTTGTAATAATAGCACATGCTTCGCGCTGCTGTGTATAATCTCACAACAATCAGCTGTTTCAGGAAATACTCCTTTTACAGTAGGTTTAATTTCATAAAACAAGCCAAAAACATGATGTGGCTAATAAATAATAATAATAAAAGTTTGCATTTAAATAGTGCATAATTTAACCCTACCTGGGCGACACACAGCAGCCATTCTGCACCAGCTGTCCCACTGCACTGCAGTTCAGTATGGCAAGCCAAATTTTCAGAGATCTCGAAATCTACATTTTGAAGATACCTTTCAATATTTGAAAATATCTTTAAATGCATTTAGAGATACAGTATATTGAAATGATAATGTGGCAAGCCCTATATCCATAACTCTTTTGTCAATGTCTTTAATGAATTAAGTGACACCTCTAAATCATTTAAGGATATCTACAAATAATTACAGATTCTTATTATCTTGTCAATCGGGTCGTTAATACCAAATGTTACATTATTTCGAGATACCATATCTCTAAATGCTCGTTTGCCTTGTCAGAGATCAGCTGGGGGGAGAGGGGTTGCTTCAGCGGTCGAGTGAAGGGGGCTTTCCCTGAATCAGTGTTCACGTGCTGCTGCAGACGTTCCTCTCTGTTTCCTCCCCAGAGCCTGGTGAGGTCCTTCCACAACCTGAGGGACGTGGGGATTGTCCAGGTGAAGGTCATCCGGGCAGAGGGGCTGATGGCAGCTGACGTCACAGGTAAACCTGCTGGGCTCTGGAGGGGCTGGGAGTGTGAATTCAGGGCTCACAGGTAAACCCGCTGGGCTCTGGAGGGGCTGGGCGTGTGAATTTAGGGCTCACAGATAAACCCGCTGGGCTCTGGAGGGGCTGGGCGTGTGAATTTAGGGCTCACAGGTAAACCCGCTGGGCTCTGGAGGGGCTGGGAGTGTGAATTCAGGGCTCACAGGTAAACCCGCTGGGCTCTGGAGGGGCTGGGAGTGTGAATTCAGGGCTCACAGGTAAACCCGCTGGGCTCTGGAGGGGCTGGGCGTGTGAATTTAGGGCTCACAGGTAAACCCGCTGGGCTCTGGAGGGGCTGGGAGTATGAATTCAGGGCTCACAGGTAAACCCGCTGGGCTCTGGAGGGGCTGGGCGTGTGAATTCAGGGCTCACAGGTAAACCCGCTGGGCTCTGGAGGGGCTGGGAGTGTGAATTTAGGGCTCACAGGTAAACCCGCTGGGCTCTGGAGGGGCTGGGCGTGTGAATTCAGCGCTCACAGGTAAACCCGCTGGGCTCTGGAGGGGCTGGGAGTGTGAATTCAGGGCTCACAGGTAAACCCGCTGGGCTCTGGAGGGGCTGGGAGTGTGAATTTAGGGGTCACAGGTAAACCCGCTGGGCTCTGGAGGGGCTGGGAGTGTGAATTCAAGGGGGTCACAGGTAAGAAATTTAGCCTCTGGCTTTCTTACCTGATTTCTCTGCTGGTGCTGTATGTACCGAAGGTCAGTGAGCACACTGGGAGAACTGTCAGCTCACAGGTCGGGCTGACAGGGAACTCGCAAAGACACGGTAGCAGTTCTCTGCCCTGTCTGTGTGAATGGATTACAGTGCTAGTCCGTGTTTTTCTGAACTCTGGAATCGCTGAGTTCATATTGTTTGTCTTGTCAGAATCACTTGAAAGAGTGTTAAACTTTTCTTTGCATGGCTTTTTTAAAGATTGTTCAATGTTATTTATTGCTTACGCGCAGGTCACATCAAAAAGTGTTTTCGAAGAGTAGTTAAAAATGGCATTTTCTGAATGTGTGTAGCTCATCTGGAGCTTTCCACAGTCAATGAGACCGCAGAAAGGTCACAATAACGTGCTTGGCTCTGCTCTGGACATCACAGCAGTGTGTGTGAGGCCAAACTAAAACACCAGATGACAGCAGAAGGAATGCAAATGATGCCATTAATGAAATAGGAATGGGAATCCCGATTTAGACACGTTGTGCTTCACAATATCAGGATAGTGGCTAAAACAGGTCTTGAGTAAGAACTACTGCGCCCTCCAGCTGCAATTGTCCCCCCCCAGTGATGTTCCGACCTGTTGAATTACAGATGATGAGTTAGGTATTAATTAATTACGGGTATTAAATTATCCATCATGTCTTCTGTATGTCAGTACTCCATGCAGACCTCTGTAGACCTGCAGAATCCTCCTAAACGAAAGCTATGTCCACGATGCCCCTCTTGGATCCATGGCAGTGATGCAGCATCCAACTCACATGGTGCCCAGCCCGGGCGCCATCCGGACATGTGGGGAGGAGAATAGGATCGTCTGGTCAGAACAGATGTATCTACCTGGTGGGCCAGCACAGACACACAGTGGCATGTACAGCAGCACCAGCAGCCATGGTTGCAGCAGGCTATGATGTAAGGTGTGAGTAGGCTAGGCTGAAGTAATACATGTTCAGTCTGGATTTGAATACTATCTATTACTAGTCTAGAAGAGAATAGCTCATAAAAATCCGACAGATTGGCCACGCAGGGCTGCCTCTCTGCTCTTTAGTGATGGTACTAGTGGCAGACAGCAGCAGCAGAGTGGGTTCTGAAGCTCACAGTTAATAAAAGGTATTAATCCATCCATCTGTAGACCAGCAAAATCCTCCTAAAGGACAGCTATATCCACGATGCCCCTCTTGGATCCATGGCAGTGATGCAGCATCCAACTCAGATAGTGCCCAGCCCGGGCGCCATCCGGACATGTGGGGAGGAGAATAGGATAGTCTGGTCAGAACAGATGTGTCTACCTGGTGGGCCAGCACAGAGACACACAATGGCACGTACAGCAGCACCAGCAGCCATGGTTGCAGCAGGCTATGATGTAGCGTGTGAGTAGTCTAGGCTGAAGTAAAAGGTCTTCAGTCTGGATTTGAATACTGAGATTGACTCGGCATCCTGAACATGGGGTGGGTGACTGTTCCATAAGCTAGGGGCCCTGTAACTAAAGGCTTTACTGCCAACTGTTTTTTTATTAAGATTACTTCACTGGCCATATACAATTTCTTGCATTAGGAATTTGTCTTTTTGCATACCCCAGCTTGCTCTCCATGAGACACACAGACAGGGAGAGAAGCTGGGGGTCAGAGCACAGGGTCGGCCATTTATACAGCATCCCTGGAGCAGCTGGGGTTAAGGGCCTTGCTCAGGGGCCCAACAGAGTAGGATTCCTCTGCCGGCCGCAGGATACGAACCGGCAACCTTCCAGCCACAGGCGCAGATCCTGAGCCACAGAGCCACTATTGCATTAAGCACCGCTCCTTAATGTGTGGAATATGAAGAAGACCTGCATTCTGTGATCTAAGCAGGCGATTTGGATAGTATACATTAATAAGTTCCATTAGATAGACAGGTGCCTGACCTCTGAGAGCCTTGTAAGTAAGTAGAAGGATTTTGAAGTCCACCCTGTACCTGACAGGAAGCCAATGAAGAGAGCTAAGTATGGGGGTTATATGGTTGTACTCTCTGCTCCTAGTAACAATTCTAGCTGCTGCATTCTGAATTCGCTGTAAGGTGTTAATAGTGGTGGGTGCTCCCTGCTAGTAGGGCATTGCAGTAGTCTAACCTGCTGTATACAAGAGCATGTATTAATTTCTCTGTGTCTTGAGTGGAGAGAAACTGCAAAAAAAAATCCCATAAAGGTATGGTAAAGGAAATACCATAAGATTAAATACTTCACAGTATTCTCTCTTCAGTGCTCTTTGTTTTGCCATATTTAAGCAGTTTTACAGTGCAAAGGCCAGATTTATGAGTCAGCCTTATTTAATGGCTTTTGCAAACGATATTCTGAAAGAAAACAGAACACCTTGTGTGCCATTACAGCCATAACAGATCTGTTAAACAGCAGCAGCAAAACTGCGCCTGAATGAGGAAGATCTGTTAATTGGTGGATTTGTCATGTAAAGATGGCTTCATGAAACTAGGTGGCCTCATTGCTAAATATGTCCAGTGATGAAACTATAGTGCTGAAGGACATGATCCTAAATTCATGCTGACTTCTATTACTGAAAATCTCTGAATTTCTTCATAACTATTACTGAAATGACTAAAAACACCTTTCAGATAATGTTCTGATAAAACTGTATTTTCTTCTAGTGTGGCTCAGACAAAAAAAAAACCACTTCAGTGGTACCTAATCATTTTTGTAATGGCAGGATTGAAGGGGGCATTCCTTGTCCCAGAAGTGAAAAGAAATTTCTCCTCTCATCCTCAGAATTGTAGGTATTTTTTTCCCTTTGTTGTAACACATTCAATTAGACACACGGTGTATTAACTCCCTGTGAATAAAAGGGCAATTCTGAATGCTTTTGAATGAGGTGGTATGAAAAAGCACAAATTAGTTTTTAATGAAACCCTCAGTCCTTTCACTTTGTAGGGAACCTGAGAGCCTTTGTCTGACTGAATGCCACCATCCAGGCCTGGCTTTATTGAAGCCCATAATAAACTGTTGATTGCAGAGGGCATCTTTTCTTTGCTTTCTTTTTGAGAAAACCTCTCCCTCAGAGGCACAGTACTGGGCAGAGCAGCTTGGACTGGGAAGGTTAATGGAGATGAAAGGAGATTAGCAGTTGCAGTTAGGTCCTCGTTCTACCACGGCCATACACCCCCGTGCGCGGGGGTGCTGGAGTACTGGGGTGCTGGAGTGGAGGGAGGATGTTCGGTGCACTGAGCGAGAGCCAGGCAAACCGCGCCCCTCGAGTCCGAGTTAACCCCTTCAGCTCCTCCACATCTCCGCACTGCTTTCTCACTGCAAGGGTGGGTGTGGGTGGGTATCTGTCTGTATGTGTGTGTGTGGGTATCTGTCTGTATGTGTGTGGGTGTGTGGGTATCTGTCTGTATGTGTGTGGGTGTGGGTGGGTATCTGTCTGTATGTGTGTGGGTGTGTGGGTATCTGTCTGTGTGTGTGTGGGTGTGTGGGTATCTGTCTGTATGTGTGTGGGTGTGGGTGGGTATCTGTCTGGGTGTGTGTGGGTATCTGTCTGTATGTGTGTGTGTGGGTATCTGTCTGTGTGTGTGGGTATGGGTGGGTATCTGTCTGTGTGTGTGGGTGTGTGTGGGTATCTGTCTGTATGTGTGTGGGTGTGGGTGGGTATCTGTCTGTATGTGTGTGGGTGTGTGGGTATCTGTCTGTGTGTGTGTGGGTGTGTGTGGGTATCTGTCTGTATGTGTGTGGGTGTGGGTGGGTATCTGTCTGTATGTGTGTGGGTGTGTGTGGGTATCTGTCTGTATGTGTGTGTGTGGGTATCTGTCTGTATGTGTGTGGGTGTGGGTGGGTATCTGTCTGTATGTGTGTGGGTGTGGGTATCTGTCTGTATGTGTGTGGGTGTGGGTGGGTATCTGTCTGTATGTGTGTGGGTGTGGGTGGGTATCTGTCTGTGTGTGTGTGGGTGTGTGTGGGTATCTGTCTGTATGTGTGTGGGTGTGTGTGGGTATCTGTCTGTATGTGTGTGGGTGTGGGTGGGTATCTGTCTGTATGTGTGTGGGTGTGTGTGGGTATCTGTCTGTATGTGTGTGGGTGTGGGTGGGTATCTGTCTGTATGTGTGTGGGTATGTGTGGGTATCTGTCTGTATGTGTGTGGGTGTGGGTGGGTATCTGTCTGTATGTGTGTGGGTGTGGGTGGGTATCTGTCTGTATGTGTGTGGGTGTGTGTGGGTATCTGTCTGTATGTGTGTGGGTGTGTGTGGGTATCTGTCTGTATGTGTGTGGGTGTGTGTGGGTATCTGTCTGTATGTGTGTGTGTGGGTGGGTATCTGTCTGTATGTGTGTGGGTGTGGGTGGGTATCTGTCTGTATGTGTGTGGGTGTGGGTGGGTATCTGTCTGGGTGTGTGTGGGTATCTGTCTGTATGTGTGTGTGTGGGTATCTGTCTGTGTGTGTGGGTGTGGGTGGGTATCTGTCTGTGTGTGTGTGGGTGTGTGTGGGTATCTGTCTGTATGTGTGTGGGTGTGTGTGGGTATCTGTCTGTATGTGTGTGGGTGTGTGGGTATCTGTCTGTATGTGTGTGGGTGTGTGTGGGTATCTGTCTGTATGTGTGTGGGTGTGGGTGGGTATCTGTCTGTATGTGTGTGGGTGTGTGTGGGTATCTGTCTGTATGTGTGTGGGTGTGGGTGGGTATCTGTCTGTATGTGTGTGGGTATCTGTCTGTATGTGTGTGGGTGTGTGTGGGTATCTGTCTGTGTGTGTGGGTGTGTGTGGGTATCTGTCTGTATGTGTGTGGGTGTGGGTGGGTATCTGTCTGTATGTGTGTGGGTGTGTGTGGGTATCTGTCTGTGTGTGTGTGGGTGTGTGTGGGTATCTGTCTGTATGTGTGTGGGTGTGGGTGGGTATCTGTCTGTATGTGTGTGGGTGTGTGTGGGTATCTGTCTGTGTGTGTGTGGGTGTGTGGGTATCTGTCTGTATGTGTGTGTGTGGGTGTGTGTGGGTATCTGTCTGTATGTGTGTGGGTGTGGGTGGGTATCTGTCTGTATGTGTGTGGGTGTGGGTGGGTATCTGTCTGTATGTGTGTGGGTGTGGGTGGGTATCTGTCTGTATGTGTGTGGGTGTGGGTGGGTATCTGTCTGTGTGTGTGTGGGTGTGTGGGTATCTGTCTGTATGTGTGTGTGTGGGTGTGTGTGGGTATCTGTCTGTATGTGTGTGGGTGTGGGTGGGTATCTGTCTGTATGTGTGTGGGTGTGTGTGGGTATCTGTCTGTATGTGTGTGTGTGGGTATCTGTCTGTATGTGTGTGTGTGGGTATCTGTCTGTGTGTGTGGGTGTGGGTGGGTATCTGTCTGTATGTGTGTGGGTGTGGGTGGGTATCTGTCTGTATGTGTGTGGGTGTGTGTGGGTATCTGTCTGTATGTGTGTGGGTGTGGGTGGGTATCTGTCTGTGTGTGTGTGGGTGTGTGGGTATCTGTCTGTATGTGTGTGGGTGTGTGTGGGTATCTGTCTGTATGTGTGTGGGTGTGGGTGGGTATCTGTCTGTGTGTGTGTGGGTGTGTGTGGGTATCTGTCTGTGTGTGTGTGGGTGTGTGTGGGTATCTGTCTGTATGTGTGTGGGTGTGTGGGTATCTGTCTGTATGTGTGTGGGTGTGGGTGGGTATCTGTCTGTATGTGTGTGGGTGTGGGTGGGTATCTGTCTGTGTGTGTGGGTGTGTGTGGGTATCTGTCTGTATGTGTGTGGGTGTGGGTGGGTATCTGTCTGTGTGTGTGTGGGTGTGTGTGGGTATCTGTCTGTATGTGTGTGGGTGTGGGTGGGTATCTGTCTGTATGTGTGTGTGTGGGTGTGGGTATCTGTCTGTATGTGTGTGTGTGGGTATCTGTCTGTATGTGTGTGTGTGGGTATCTGTCTGTATGTGTGTGGGTGTGGGTGGGTATCTGTCTGTATGTGTGTGTGTGGGTGGGTATCTGTCTGTATGTGTGTGTGTGGGTGTGGGTGGGTATCTGTCTGTATGTGTGTGGGTATGGGTGGGTATCTGTCTGTATGTGTGTGGGTGTGTGGGTATCTGTCTGTGTGTGTGTGGGTGTGTGTGGGTATCTGTCTGTATGTGTGTGGGTGTGTGTGGGTATCTGTCTGTATGTGTGTGGGTGTGGGTGGGTATCTGTCTGTATGTGTGTGGGTGTGGGTGGGTATCTGTCTGTATGTGTGTGGGTGTGGGTGGGTATCTGTCTGTATGTGTGTGGGTGTGTGTGGGTATCTGTCTGTATGTGTGTGGGTATGGGTGGGTATCTGTCTGTATGTGTGTGGGTGTGTGGGTATCTGTCTGTATGTGTGTGGGTGTGTGTGGGTATCTGTCTGTATGTGTGTGGGTGTGTGTGGGTATCTGTCTGTATGTGTGTGGGTGTGTGTGGGTATCTGTCTGTGTGTGTGGGTGTGGGTGGGTATCTGTCTGTATGTGTGTGGGTGTGGGTGGGTATCTGTCTGTATGTGTGTGGGTGTGGGTGGGTATCTGTCTGTATGTGTGTGGGTGTGTGTGGGTATCTGTCTGTATGTGTGTGGGTGTGGGTGGGTATCTGTCTGTATGTGTGTGGGTGTGTGTGGGTATCTGTCTGTATGTGTGTGGGTGTGTGGGTATCTGTCTGTGTGTGTGGGTATGGGTGGGTATCTGTCTGTGTGTGTGGGTGTGTGTGGGTATCTGTCTGTATGTGTGTGGGTGTGGGTGGGTATCTGTCTGTGTGTGTGTGGGTGTGTGTGGGTATCTGTCTGTATGTGTGTGGGTGTGGGTGGGTATCTGTCTGTATGTGTGTGGGTGTGTGTGGGTATCTGTCTGTATGTGTGTGGGTGTGGGTGGGTATCTGTCTGTGTGTGTGTGGGTGTGTGTGGGTATCTGTCTGTATGTGTGTGGGTGTGTGTGGGTATCTGTCTGTATGTGTGTGGGTGTGGGTGGGTATCTGTCTGTATGTGTGTGGGTGTGGGTGGGTATCTGTCTGTATGTGTGTGGGTGTGTGTGGGTATCTGTCTGTATGTGTGTGGGTGTGTGTGGGTATCTGTCTGTGTGTGTGTGGGTGTGTGTGGGTATCTGTCTGTATGTGTGTGGGTGTGGGTGGGTATCTGTCTGTATGTGTGTGGGTGTGGGTGGGTATCTGTCTGTATGTGTGTGGGTGTGTGTGGGTATCTGTCTGTATGTGTGTGGGTGTGGGTGGGTATCTGTCTGTATGTGTGTGGGTGTGTGTGGGTATCTGTCTGTATGTGTGTGTGTGGGTATCTGTCTGTGTGTGTGGGTGTGGGTGGGTATCTGTCTGGGTGTGTGTGGGTATCTGTCTGTATGTGTGTGTGTGGGTATCTGTCTGTGTGTGTGGGTGTGGGTGGGTATCTGTCTGTATGTGTGTGGGTGTGGGTGGGTATCTGTCTGTGTGTGTGTGGGTGTGGGTGGGTATCTGTCTGTATGTGTGTGGGTGTGGGTGGGTATCTGTCTGTGTGTGTGTGGGTGTGTGGGTATCTGTCTGTATGTGTGTGTGTGGGTGTGTGTGGGTATCTGTCTGTATGTGTGTGGGTGTGGGTGGGTATCTGTCTGTATGTGTGTGGGTGTGTGGGTATCTGTCTGTATGTGTGTGGGTGTGGGTGGGTATCTGTCTGTATGTGTGTGGGTGTGGGTGGGTATCTGTCTGTGTGTGTGGGTGTGTGTGGGTATCTGTCTGTATGTGTGTGGGTGTGGGTGGGTATCTGTCTGTGTGTGTGTGGGTGTGTGTGGGTATCTGTCTGTATGTGTGTGGGTGTGGGTGGGTATCTGTCTGTATGTGTGTGTGTGGGTGTGGGTATCTGTCTGTATGTGTGTGTGTGGGTATCTGTCTGTATGTGTGTGTGTGGGTATCTGTCTGTATGTGTGTGGGTGTGGGTGGGTATCTGTCTGTATGTGTGTGTGTGGGTGGGTATCTGTCTGTATGTGTGTGTGTGGGTGTGGGTGGGTATCTGTCTGTATGTGTGTGGGTATGGGTGGGTATCTGTCTGTATGTGTGTGGGTGTGTGGGTATCTGTCTGTGTGTGTGTGGGTGTGTGTGGGTATCTGTCTGTATGTGTGTGGGTGTGTGTGGGTATCTGTCTGTATGTGTGTGGGTGTGGGTGGGTATCTGTCTGTATGTGTGTGGGTGTGGGTGGGTATCTGTCTGTATGTGTGTGGGTGTGGGTGGGTATCTGTCTGTATGTGTGTGGGTGTGTGTGGGTATCTGTCTGTATGTGTGTGGGTATGGGTGGGTATCTGTCTGTATGTGTGTGGGTGTGTGGGTATCTGTCTGTATGTGTGTGGGTGTGTGTGGGTATCTGTCTGTATGTGTGTGGGTGTGTGTGGGTATCTGTCTGTATGTGTGTGGGTGTGTGTGGGTATCTGTCTGTGTGTGTGGGTGTGGGTGGGTATCTGTCTGTATGTGTGTGGGTGTGGGTGGGTATCTGTCTGTATGTGTGTGGGTGTGGGTGGGTATCTGTCTGTATGTGTGTGGGTGTGTGTGGGTATCTGTCTGTATGTGTGTGGGTGTGGGTGGGTATCTGTCTGTATGTGTGTGGGTGTGTGTGGGTATCTGTCTGTATGTGTGTGGGTGTGTGGGTATCTGTCTGTGTGTGTGGGTATGGGTGGGTATCTGTCTGTGTGTGTGGGTGTGTGTGGGTATCTGTCTGTATGTGTGTGGGTGTGGGTGGGTATCTGTCTGTGTGTGTGTGGGTGTGTGTGGGTATCTGTCTGTATGTGTGTGGGTGTGGGTGGGTATCTGTCTGTATGTGTGTGGGTGTGTGTGGGTATCTGTCTGTATGTGTGTGGGTGTGGGTGGGTATCTGTCTGTGTGTGTGTGGGTGTGTGTGGGTATCTGTCTGTATGTGTGTGGGTGTGTGTGGGTATCTGTCTGTATGTGTGTGGGTGTGGGTGGGTATCTGTCTGTATGTGTGTGGGTGTGGGTGGGTATCTGTCTGTATGTGTGTGGGTGTGTGTGGGTATCTGTCTGTATGTGTGTGGGTGTGGGTGGGTATCTGTCTGTATGTGTGTGGGTGTGGGTGGGTATCTGTCTGTATGTGTGTGGGTGTGTGTGGGTATCTGTCTGTATGTGTGTGGGTGTGGGTGGGTATCTGTCTGTATGTGTGTGGGTGTGTGTGGGTATCTGTCTGTATGTGTGTGGGTGTGTGGGTATCTGTCTGTATGTGTGTGGGTGTGTGTGGGTATCTGTCTGTATGTGTGTGGGTGTGGGTGGGTATCTGTCTGTATGTGTGTGGGTGTGGGTGGGTATCTGTCTGTGTGTGTGTGGGTGTGTGTGGGTATCTGTCTGTATGTGTGTGGGTGTGGGTGGGTATCTGTCTGTGTGTGTGTGGGTGTGGGTGGGTATCTGTCTGTATGTGTGTGGGTATGGGTGGGTATCTGTCTGTATGTGTGTGGGTGTGTGGGTATCTGTCTGTATGTGTGTGGGTGTGTGTGGGTATCTGTCTGTATGTGTGTGGGTGTGTGTGGGTATCTGTCTGTATGTGTGTGGGTGTGTGTGGGTATCTGTCTGTGTGTGTGGGTGTGGGTGGGTATCTGTCTGTATGTGTGTGGGTGTGGGTGGGTATCTGTCTGTATGTGTGTGGGTGTGGGTGGGTATCTGTCTGTATGTGTGTGGGTGTGTGTGGGTATCTGTCTGTATGTGTGTGGGTGTGGGTGGGTATCTGTCTGTATGTGTGTGGGTGTGTGTGGGTATCTGTCTGTATGTGTGTGGGTGTGTGGGTATCTGTCTGTGTGTGTGGGTATGGGTGGGTATCTGTCTGTGTGTGTGGGTGTGTGTGGGTATCTGTCTGTATGTGTGTGGGTGTGGGTGGGTATCTGTCTGTGTGTGTGTGGGTGTGTGTGGGTATCTGTCTGTATGTGTGTGGGTGTGGGTGGGTATCTGTCTGTATGTGTGTGGGTGTGGGTGGGTATCTGTCTGTATGTGTGTGGGTGTGTGTGGGTATCTGTCTGTATGTGTGTGGGTGTGGGTGGGTATCTGTCTGTGTGTGTGTGGGTGTGTGTGGGTATCTGTCTGTATGTGTGTGGGTGTGTGTGGGTATCTGTCTGTATGTGTGTGGGTGTGGGTGGGTATCTGTCTGTATGTGTGTGGGTGTGGGTGGGTATCTGTCTGTATGTGTGTGGGTGTGTGTGGGTATCTGTCTGTATGTGTGTGGGTGTGGGTGGGTATCTGTCTGTATGTGTGTGGGTGTGGGTGGGTATCTGTCTGTATGTGTGTGGGTGTGTGTGGGTATCTGTCTGTATGTGTGTGGGTGTGGGTGGGTATCTGTCTGTATGTGTGTGGGTGTGTGTGGGTATCTGTCTGTATGTGTGTGGGTGTGTGGGTATCTGTCTGTATGTGTGTGGGTGTGTGTGGGTATCTGTCTGTATGTGTGTGGGTGTGGGTGGGTATCTGTCTGTATGTGTGTGGGTGTGGGTGGGTATCTGTCTGTGTGTGTGTGGGTGTGTGTGGGTATCTGTCTGTATGTGTGTGGGTGTGGGTGGGTATCTGTCTGTATGTGTGTGGGTGTGGGTGGGTATCTGTCTGTATGTGTGTGGGTATGTGTGGGTATCTGTCTGTATGTGTGTGGGTGTGGGTGGGTATCTGTCTGTATGTGTGTGGGTGTGTGTGGGTATCTGTCTGTATGTGTGTGGGTGTGTGGGTATCTGTCTGTATGTGTGTGTGTGTGTGGGTATCTGTCTGTATGTGTGTGGGTGTGGGTGGGTATCTGTCTGTATGTGTGTGGGTGTGTGTGGGTATCTGTCTGTATGTGTGTGGGTGTGTGGGTATCTGTCTGTATGTGTGTGGGTATCTGTCTGTATGTGTGTGGGTGTGTGTGGGTATCTGTCTGTATGTGTGTGGGTGTGGGTGGGTATCTGTCTGTATGTGTGTGGGTGTGGGTGGGTATCTGTCTGTGTGTGTGTGGGTGTGTGTGGGTATCTGTCTGTATGTGTGTGGGTGTGGGTGGGTATCTGTCTGTATGTGTGTGGGTGTGGGTGGGTATCTGTCTGTATGTGTGTGGGTATGTGTGGGTATCTGTCTGTATGTGTGTGGGTGTGGGTGGGTATCTGTCTGTATGTGTGTGGGTGTGTGTGGGTATCTGTCTGTATGTGTGTGGGTGTGTGGGTATCTGTCTGTATGTGTGTGTGTGTGTGGGTATCTGTCTGTATGTGTGTGGGTGTGGGTGGGTATCTGTCTGTATGTGTGTGGGTGTGTGTGGGTATCTGTCTGTATGTGTGTGGGTGTGTGGGTATCTGTCTGTATGTGTGTGGGTATCTGTCTGTGTGTGTGTGGGTGTGGGTGGGTATCTGTCTGTATGTGTGTGGGTGTGGGTGGGTATCTGTCTGTGTGTGTGTGGGTGTGGGTGGGTATCTGTCTGTATGTGTGTGGGTGTGTGTGGGTATCTGTCTGTATGTGTGTGGGTATCTGTCTGTATGTGTGTGGGTGTGGGTGGGTATCTGTCTGTATGTGTGTGGGTGTGTGTGGGTATCTGTCTGTATGTGTGTGGGTGTGGGTGGGTATCTGTCTGTATGTGTGTGGGTGTGTGTGGGTATCTGTCTGTATGTGTGTGGGTGTGTGTGGGTATCTGTCTGTATGTGTGTGGGTGTGGGTGGGTATCTGTCTGTATGTGTGTGGGTGTGTGTGGGTATCTGTCTGTGTGTGTGTGGGTGTGTGTGGGTATCTGTCTGTATGTGTGTGGGTATCTGTCTGTATGTGTGTGGGTGTGGGTGGGTATCTGTCTGTATGTGTGTGGGTGTGGGTGGGTATCTGTCTGTATGTGTGTGTGTGGGTGTGGGTGGGTATCTGTCTGTATGTGTGTGTGTGGGTGTGGGTATCTGTCTGTATGTGTGTGTGTGGGTGTGGGTGGGTATCTGTCTGTATGTGTGTGGGTGTGTGTGGGTATCTGTCTGTATGTGTGTGTGTGGGTATCTGTCTGTGTGTGTGGGTGTGTGTGGGTATCTGTCTGTGTGTGTGTGGGTGTGTGTGGGTATCTGTCTGTGTGTGTGGGTGTGTGTGGGTATCTGTCTGTGTGTGTGTGGGTATCTGTCTGTATGTGTGTGGGTATCTGTCTGTATGTGTGTGGGTGTGTGTGGGTATCTGTCTGTATGTGTGTGGGTATCTGTCTGTATGTGTGTGGGTGTGGGTGGGTATCTGTCTGTATGTGTGTGTGTGGGTGTGGGTATCTGTCTGTATGTGTGTGTGTGGGTGTGGGTGGGTATCTGTCTGTATGTGTGTGGGTGTGTGTGGGTATCTGTCTGTATGTGTGTGTGTGGGTATCTGTCTGTGTGTGTGGGTGTGTGTGGGTATCTGTCTGTGTGTGTGTGGGTGTGTGTGGGTATCTGTCTGTATGTGTGTGGGTGTGGGTGGGTATCTGTCTGTATGTGTGTGGGTGTGTGTGGGTATCTGTCTGTATGTGTGTGGGTGTGGGTGGGTATCTGTCTGTATGTGTGTGGGTGTGTGGGTATCTGTCTGTATGTGTGTGGGTGTGTGTGGGTATCTGTCTGTATGTGTGTGTGTGGGTATCTGTCTGTGTGTGTGGGTGTGGGTGGGTATCTGTCTGGGTGTGTGTGGGTATCTGTCTGTATGTGTGTGTGTGGGTATCTGTCTGTGTGTGTGGGTGTGGGTGGGTATCTGTCTGGGTGTGTGTGGGTATCTGTCTGTATGTGTGTGTGTGGGTATCTGTCTGTGTGTGTGGGTGTGGGTGGGTATCTGTCTGTGTGTGTGTGGGTGTGTGTGGGTATCTGTCTGTATGTGTGTGGGTGTGGGTGGGTATCTGTCTGTATGTGTGTGGGTGTGTGGGTATCTGTCTGTATGTGTGTGGGTGTGTGTGGGTATCTGTCTGTATGTGTGTGGGTGTGGGTGGGTATCTGTCTGTATGTGTGTGGGTGTGGGTGGGTATCTGTCTGTATGTGTGTGGGTGTGTGTGGGTATCTGTCTGTATGTGTGTGGGTGTGTGGGTATCTGTCTGTGTGTGTGGGTATGGGTGGGTATCTGTCTGTGTGTGTGGGTGTGTGTGGGTATCTGTCTGTATGTGTGTGGGTGTGGGTGGGTATCTGTCTGTGTGTGTGTGGGTGTGTGTGGGTATCTGTCTGTATGTGTGTGGGTGTGGGTGGGTATCTGTCTGTATGTGTGTGGGTGTGGGTGGGTATCTGTCTGTATGTGTGTGGGTGTGGGTGGGTATCTGTCTGTATGTGTGTGGGTGTGGGTGGGTATCTGTCTGTATGTGTGTGGGTGTGTGTGGGTATCTGTCTGTATGTGTGTGGGTGTGGGTGGGTATCTGTCTGTATGTGTGTGGGTGTGGGTGGGTATCTGTCTGTATGTGTGTGGGTGTGTGTGGGTATCTGTCTGTATGTGTGTGGGTGTGGGTGGGTATCTGTCTGTATGTGTGTGGGTGTGGGTGGGTATCTGTCTGTGTGTGTGTGGGTGTGTGTGGGTATCTGTCTGTATGTGTGTGGGTGTGTGTGGGTATCTGTCTGTATGTGTGTGGGTGTGTGTGGGTATCTGTCTGTATGTGTGTGGGTATCTGTCTGTATGTGTGTGGGTGTGGGTGGGTATCTGTCTGTATGTGTGTGGGTGTGGGTGGGTATCTGTCTGTATGTGTGTGTGTGGGTGTGGGTATCTGTCTGTATGTGTGTGTGTGGGTGTGGGTGGGTATCTGTCTGTATGTGTGTGGGTGTGTGTGGGTATCTGTCTGTGTGTGTGTGTGTGGGTATCTGTCTGTATGTGTGTGGGTATCTGTCTGTATGTGTGTGGGTATCTGTCTGTATGTGTGTGGGTGTGGGTGGGTATCTGTCTGTATGTGTGTGTGTGGGTGTGGGTATCTGTCTGTATGTGTGTGTGTGGGTGGGTATCTGTCTGTATGTGTGTGGGTGTGTGTGGGTATCTGTCTGTGTGTGTGGGTGTGTGTGGGTATCTGTCTGTGTGTGTGTGGGTATCTGTCTGTATGTGTGTGGGTGTGTGTGGGTATCTGTCTGTATGTGTGTGGGTGTGTGTGGGTATCTGTCTGTATGTGTGTGGGTATCTGTCTGTATGTGTGTGGGTGTGGGTGGGTATCTGTCTGTATGTGTGTGGGTGTGGGTGGGTATCTGTCTGTATGTGTGTGTGTGGGTGTGGGTATCTGTCTGTATGTGTGTGTGTGGGTGTGGGTGGGTATCTGTCTGTATGTGTGTGTGTGGGTGTGGGTATCTGTCTGTATGTGTGTGTGTGGGTGTGGGTGGGTATCTGTCTGTATGTGTGTGGGTGTGTGTGGGTATCTGTCTGTATGTGTGTGTGTGGGTATCTGTCTGTGTGTGTGGGTGTGTGTGGGTATCTGTCTGTGTGTGTGTGGGTGTGTATGGGTATCTGTCTGTGTGTGTGGGTGTGTGTGGGTATCTGTCTGTGTGTGTGTGGGTATCTGTCTGTATGTGTGTGGGTATCTGTCTGTATGTGTGTGGGTGTGTGTGGGTATCTGTCTGTATGTGTGTGGGTATCTGTCTGTATGTGTGTGGGTGTGGGTGGGTATCTGTCTGTATGTGTGTGTGTGGGTGTGGGTATCTGTCTGTATGTGTGTGTGTGGGTGTGGGTGGGTATCTGTCTGTATGTGTGTGGGTGTGTGTGGGTATCTGTCTGTATGTGTGTGTGTGGGTATCTGTCTGTGTGTGTGGGTGTGTGTGGGTATCTGTCTGTGTGTGTGTGGGTGTGTGTGGGTATCTGTCTGTATGTGTGTGGGTGTGGGTGGGTATCTGTCTGTATGTGTGTGGGTGTGTGTGGGTATCTGTCTGTATGTGTGTGGGTGTGGGTGGGTATCTGTCTGTATGTGTGTGGGTGTGTGGGTATCTGTCTGTATGTGTGTGGGTGTGTGTGGGTATCTGTCTGTATGTGTGTGTGTGGGTATCTGTCTGTGTGTGTGGGTGTGGGTGGGTATCTGTCTGGGTGTGTGTGGGTATCTGTCTGTATGTGTGTGTGTGGGTATCTGTCTGTGTGTGTGGGTGTGGGTGGGTATCTGTCTGGGTGTGTGTGGGTATCTGTCTGTATGTGTGTGTGTGGGTATCTGTCTGTGTGTGTGGGTGTGGGTGGGTATCTGTCTGTGTGTGTGGGTGTGTGTGGGTATCTGTCTGTATGTGTGTGGGTGTGGGTGGGTATCTGTCTGTATGTGTGTGGGTGTGTGTGGGTATCTGTCTGTATGTGTGTGGGTGTGGGTGGGTATCTGTCTGTATGTGTGTGGGTGTGGGTGGGTATCTGTCTGTATGTGTGTGGGTGTGTGTGGGTATCTGTCTGTATGTGTGTGGGTGTGGGTGGGTATCTGTCTGTATGTGTGTGGGTGTGGGTGGGTATCTGTCTGTATGTGTGTGGGTGTGTGTGGGTATCTGTCTGTATGTGTGTGGGTGTGGGTGGGTATCTGTCTGTATGTGTGTGGGTGTGGGTGGGTATCTGTCTGTATGTGTGTGGGTGTGGGTGGGCAATGGGATGTTGGTGTGGAAGTGTGGGTGTGTGTGGGTGGGTCAGGATGTGTGTGTGGGTTGGTAAGGGTGTGTGAGTGGAAGTGTGTGGGTGTGTGTGTGGATGTACAGTAGGTGGAGTGGTGGTGTGTGGGTGTGAGGAGGAGGTTGTGGGTGGGTCAGGGTGTGTGTTGGTGGGTGCATGTGTGGGTAAGGGGTGTTGGTGTGGGTGTGTCAGCAGGTGAGGGTGTGTGTGGATGTGTGTCGGTGTGCGTAGGTGTTGGTGTGTGGGTGTACGTTACTATCACTGAGAGAAAAAAACTTGAGAAAATGTCCCCACAAACACAGCAACTCTGGACAAATGGATGAGGTGAGCAAGTGTCCACATCCTCATCTTTCTTTTAAAAAAGCAAACAGAGTCTTCTGTTAAATCGTAAAGTGATAGAAAATATTTGTGTCTGTGCCCTCCCTGCACTGCATTTTGTCTGGATGGAGCACATTCTCGTCAGCAAAACCGGAACGAGAGCCGATGAGAATTGCTCACAAGGATGGGAACACAATCGCCAGTGTATGAGTGTGCAGGGCTTGCAGGCACCACGGGCAGAATGTATGTTTGTAATTATCTGGGAGCAGTTCGCTTTTCAGATAATTTTTGTGAAACAGTCTTGTAAGACCGACAAGTCATTAAATCCCTTTGTTTCAACTTGTAATATACAGTATAAATGAGATTCCACAGGGTGTGTGCGTTGTAGCAGTGTGATGTGACCTGGTATGAGATATAATGACTATAATCACAGAGAGATGTGATTGCAGCACTCCTGGTCTCTCAGTTGTCTTCAGTTCAACTTTGCTCCTGATAATTTTTTTAGGTGTCAGCATTAGCTTTTGTGTTGAAAGTGAATCACCCTGCGACTGGCCAGCGTCCGAGATGTTTAAACAATGCTGGAACATTGCTGCTAAACACATCTAATCCACTTTTAAAACTAAAATAGCCACATACGAGCTAGACTGTACTCAGTTTCTCTCTATATAAGACGCGTTTAACTGCAGTATGGGGGAGATTTGGTTTTGAATACAGTTATGATAGCTCTTTTAAACACTACCTTGGAGAGTGAGAATCGATCTGGACCCATTTATCTGGTATTTTCTGTGGTGACCCTTAGAGAAACAAAACAAGGGCGGCAAGGGGTGAGAATTTACCAGCGATAATGAGTGAACTATGAATGATGCACCTTTGCCTGTTCGCTTTGTTTACCAGCCTTTGCTCCAAAAAAAATCGCCAGCGAGCCGTCTTGAGCACGACAGAAGAGTTCCAGGGCAGAGTTCTGACAGCTCCCGCGCTCGCCGAGCCGTCTGCCGGGCTGTCTGCGGGCTTTAATTAAGACGTGTTCAATGGAAAGCCTCCCCTGCTGTGTCACAGGCCAGTGATCAGACACTTTCAGATGGTCCAGCCCGTGACTTTGACCTTCCGCGCGGTCCAGTGTTCCCTGGGGAACCGTTCAGCTCATGAGCTCTGATTTCACACTTCTGCAGCGCCTGGGCTCTCCGAACAATGACATGGAGACAAAGCCCTTTAGAGCCCGCATCACGGGAACTTGCTTAAATTGGAAACTAGAGAGGTGTCAAGGAACAAGGTTATGGGCTACAGAACAGTGCCTTTAATAAAGAGCTCACAGCCCCGATTCACTGCATAGAGGGCTCTCCCCCAAGCACAATTAATTGAGGCATTTATCTGGAGCACCAGCAGTGTGTTGTGCAGCGCTCATGATAAATATCTGCTAAACAAATACTAAGTAAACGGAAATAGAAAGGTGCAGGCATTTCTTGTGTCTTTACCTCCCAGCAAAGATTCGTTCAGATTCTTATCTTGGAAATTGCGCCGGTAAGTTAGACGAGCCCGAAAATTAAATTTAGCCTTTAAAACCGTGGCGGGGAGTAAACACTACCCATTGCTGCCAGGCCTGCAGGAGTTATTATTCCGTTCTTTTGTGTTGGGGGTTGTTTAAGACACTGTAGAGTCCCTTCTACAGGGCAGCTAAGAGTGTTTTTAAAAGTGTTGCATGGAGAGCTGGTACAGAGGACAAGAGAGATGTGACTGGAAGCAAGCGAAGTTACTGTAAAATTGCAGTAGAGGCAGGCGGATTAACGCTGGTGAAGAAGCAGTCTTGCACAGGGCATCAAATGAACAATTAGGACAGGCTGAGGTGATCAGTAGTTCCTGTAGGCTTTTTCATTGTCTTTTACAATCTCTGAGAGAGCCCTCCCTGGACGTGGTTTGGTAAAGCATTTGTTTACTTTGAAATCCGCAAGAACAATCTCCAGCCCCCAGCAGTGCCGTGCTCATTAAAGGGCTATATCTCACTGACACCTGCAGTGTGCTAGAGAAGAATGCTAACACTTCTTTGTGAATACGGTCCATTGTCTCTCTAATAAAGTTTGTTGTAGTGCCTGAAATTCTCTCTGGATTGCCAATGTCCAAAAAAACTAATTTTACAGTAATGGCTTAATCCTTGGATGAGAGAATTTAATTTGATAACCCATACTATCATGCCCTGTATTACTATGAGATAATGCTGTGTAAAATAGAAGGGTCTGCTGGCGAGTCTTGGGTATTGCCAAACATGCTAACGACCACTAAGTCATTCTTCTGGTGATTCGAGGTGTGCTAGGCTAGCTAGCTACTGTACAATACACACTGCAACAGATGTTTCACGTGACTTATATTGGCCAGAACCTGCTTTAATGAGAAGGTATCTGCTTTATTATCCTTTAATAACAAGGATATGGTAAATGTGAAAAGGTTAGCAGCTTATTGTAAGAATCGTAAAATGTCACAAAGATGATGGATGTACCACAGAATGTTGTACACTGTACTGTACAGTATGTGGCAGATCATATACAGTATGTCCAGTACAATATTTACATTACAGTCTTTTAAGGAAAATGCTTTGTCTGTGTCATGCATTTAACTTAAGGCAGTTGAATGTGTAATTTTTAAATAAGGAATACGTTCAAAAATAATGTAACTGTTCAGAAAGGCTGTGACCTCTGCGCTAGAGCCTCTGTATTTTCTCATTCTTTTTGTTTAAAGAGAAAAAGAAGATGTTGAAGCTTTAAACAAGAGCAAAACACATTTAAGAGTGTTTATGCCTTTGGTGACATTTTCTAGACAATCTAGTTGTAAAAAGGAGTAAAAAAAGCACAACAGCCAAACAAGGTGAGCTATGCAGGATTTAACTATGAAACACAATGTAGATTTTGTATTTGTAGAAGATATATTATTGATATACTAAGATTCAATGCAGTATTTACAAATTGAATACAAATAATTCCTTACTTTCTTTGGATATTCAATAGTTATAACTGTCCTTGCATATCAAAATTTGATTTTTACAATTTCCATTAAACATTATTTGCAACATTTAAAAAATATGTTTCTGCTGCATGACTGAAGGCTTTTTAAATGTTCTTTTAATGTAAAATTGCTGAATATGTGTCCTTTGTGATATTGGTTTAATGCAACAGCAATCTGATTATGTCTATATATATACAGATATGGATTATGATGCTTTCATTTTCAAGATGTAAGGCATGGTTATCAAAACATAGTTTATGCACCATGGCTCCCTGATCATTGTGTATTGTTTAAGTTAATATGCACATTAACCTCTCGCGTACTTATGGATCGATATGTTAGTTTGGTGAATGTGCCTTCTAGACAGCAGTGGCTTTATATTGATTGCAGTGGCATTTATTTAGTATATTCAATGAATTGCCCAATTGTGCCATAACATTTGGATAAACTCATAGGAATCAATAAGAATATATTATGTTGCTCACACAGTGTGCATTCATAAACACACCCTGTGGTCTAAGATTTAAATTGCTTTCCCGTGCTTTGTATTTTTTGGGATTTACAACAGACTTAAAATGTGTTTGATCAAGTCTTATGTGAAAGTTATTTTGTTTTTGATAATTTTGATCATCACGTTTTTTTTATGATGCACGTAAAGCCTTTAACAACTAAACTTTTTACATAAATTTCAAAAAGAAAAAAAATATTTTTACATTAGCTGCAGTTTTTTGATCTGCTGGTTTTTTTACATTTTCCTTAACCCCAGCTCTAAACTGACTGCTGTGCATATGCAGTAGGATGCTTCGCTAGCAGTGGTTATGTAGCTTGCATTGAGAGAATTTTGCAATTAGTTTTCTTGCTTTCTTGCTTCTTCTTGTTTTTTCATATTTCATATTTGTATTTTTACTAAACTAAAATTTTTATTTTTAAAAGCATCTACAGTACACATTTTGTTTCTTTTTGAGGAGCCTTTGTTCTGACCCAAATATCGATGAAGGGTTCAACCCCATTCTTTCTCTGTTGGATTCATTAACAGAAATCTTACCTGCCTAGCTGTTCTGATAATATTCTGATATTCAGCACAGGGATGTTGAAAAATATGACTATGAAAAATTTCAGAGCTTTCCTGAGCAGAAGGCATGTGAGCGCAGTCATCGATATAAGTTAATGAGAGTCAAGGAATACCTAGTAAGAGCCAGGAGTCAGGTGTCTATATGCTATCCTCTCCTTAAATGATGCGCAGTACTGAAATAGTTGTTCAGCAAAGTTCGCATTTTAGCTCAACAGCACAGCCATGGCAATGCAAAGTCTTTCAGTGACGACACTTGTGCATTTTTTAGATTGGATTTTGCACTGACTAGCAGAATGTCTGTGTGGGCCTATCAGTCCCTAACAGCCTTATGTCCCTTACTTAAAACAACCAAAATTAAAAACCTAACATCCAGGGTTTATCCTTTCGCCTGTTTTACTTGTTTAATGTTGTCCACTTAAGAATTCTGACAGTAAAATCTGCATGACTCCACCAAGGACAGATGGCATTTTCACTGAGTAGCGCTGTGGGCTATGCAGCTGAAGACTTTATCTTCTTGTGACTGTGTACATACAGTACAGGAGATACAGCACGTGTTTCTGGGCGATGATATTGTAATGTGAAAATAGATCCCGGCTTAACCCATGGTCTTGTCAGAGATCGGGAAGGTTGTAGCTATCTTCCTTCCAGCACTCCCCAGCCGGTTTATCTGCGAAACGTCATTCGCGTCTCCCTGTTTCTGGTCACTGGATTAATGCGGGAGTAAATAAGCAAACTCTGTGATAAAGTTAATGCATCTCTTTTATCTTTTGCTCTGTTTCCCCTTGTAGGCAAAAGCGACCCATTCTGTGTGGTGGAGCTCAGTAACGACAGGCTGCAGACTCACACGGTCTACAAGAACCTGAACCCGGAGTGGAACAAGGTTTTTACTTTGTAAGAGCAGCCATGCTACAAACTGTAGATGCTTCTGTCCAGACACTACCTTGTTCCTGTGATGTGCTCCTATGCAATTTAAACATACCGAAAGGTCTTAATATACATAAGCCAAGGCCCCTTGAATTTTAAGCTCATGCAAATCAGCAGCTTTGCTTTTTTAATTAATTGGTTCATATTTTGAATACTCAAATAATATCATTCCTATTTTCTGAAATACTTTGACATTTATGGTTAGCTAAAGTACGGAGAGAATTCTAATACTTTATTGATCTCTTCGTCAAAAAAACCTCTCCACGCGTTGGCTCTGAGGACAGGAATATGAAGAATTAAAGGTGACTTTAAAGATTTCTGGGCTAAAACGAAAGTTCCCAAAGACAAGGTGTAGAGATGAATTAAGATTTTAGAAATATAATTGTAAGGATGTGTGTAATTATCAATGACGAGTTCTGATTTGTTCATTAATTTTATATGTATTCTTTAGAAGACAGTTTATGATGTATTGTGAATAGATTATATTCAGATTACCTTGGCTTCCCTGCAATTTTTTATGACATTTTCTACAAAACCATTGGATTGTGAATAGAACTGTGACTGAATTAATACATAAAATGCTTCTTATTCCTTGATATTTTTTTATTAATTTGTTATTATAGCTTATCTGTTAACTTGTGGTTACAGGCTTGTAGTCTGTCTCCACTCAACTATCAGTTTGTTTTTTTTTGCAATTTTGTTTAAAAATTATTCAATTAAAGGTTAATTACAAACAGAATCAATATATTAATCTTGATCACTTACAATTAATGAAAGTGGATTTTTTTATTCAAACAAGTTTCTTTAGAATTCAGGGGAAATATAAAAATAGATTTTTTTAATTGCAATGTTTGTGTTTATTTTGTGACCTATTTTTTCATGGAATTCTAATTACTGTTGTTAAATCTTATTTAGCAAATTGAGTCTTAACAACTTACTTTATTATTAGAATTGTCTCTGTCAATGTTTTTAAATTCTTAGTGGTTTTTTAGATTAAATTATGCACTATGGAGAGTAATACAAGATTTATTATTGCAGAGAAAAGATTTTAGTATTTTTCATACCATTAATGCCTGGAATGCTTAAAAGTATTAAAAATAATAAGTTTAAAAATAACACAGATTGTTTTTTTCTATTTGTATCTAATTTCATATCCATTTTTTTCTGCTCCTTTTAACTGAGAGCTAAATAAATAAAAAAAATGCTCTTGCTTAAATCCTGTTCCCCATTATTAAGCATCAGTGCTGCGTCTGCTCGTGTTGTTTCATGTTTCAGAACGCAGTTTAAATGGCATGAGAGTTTTTACTTGTTTATTTCTGGTTTAAACCATGTACAATTAAGCTGCATCTGAGTATCTGCAGATAAAAGAGTTTATTTTTGTGCATGGTCTTGTAATAAAGGCCTTCTCGTACCTGTTAAATGCCTCAACACAATTTGCCATCCTCTTTTAGAGATTACTGGAATGGTTCTGAAATGTTTCACTGTTTTAAAATTGTTTAAGTGCAGAAACAGCTCTCCAAATTTTTGTGCAATGAATCCTTCCTATTGTTGCTTCAAAGACACCAAGCAGATGACTCTGCAACTTGTTATTCTTCACTCAACAGCAACATTAAAGACATCCACTCGGTCCTTGAAGTGACAGTTTATGATGAAGACAGAGATCGAAGTGCTGACTTTCTGGGCAAGATTGCCATCCCGTTGTTATCTGTAAGTCTTGTGCGGATGGCGCAGTTCTTTGTCTTTTTTTTTAAATGTCCCTTTCGGGGAAAAAAAAAAATCCTTGCTTTGTCTGTCATTTTTCAACCGAGATTTGTAATCATAACACAAAGAAAAAAATACAGAAGAAGCACTTAATGTACCCAGCGATGCTGATTCCCCTGGATAGTTAATTTCTCTTTGACAGACTTGCTCCTGGTAATGAACAGGTACTTGTCAGAGTTGCCACAGTTGTTTTGGGTTCTCTGTCAGTTTCAGCAGCTGGGGGTCAGAGGTCGCGGAGGGAGTGTATTCAGTTGGGAGTACGAGACAGACGGCTGTCATGTCCTTCTCCCGCAGATTCAAAACGGCGAACGGAAAGCCTACGTCTTGAAAAACAAGCAGCTGACAGGGCCAACAAAGGGGGTCATCTTTCTGGAAATAGATGTGATTTTCAATGCTGTAAGTCTTTTTCCCGGGCTCCCCCACACACACTTTTTTTTTCTGTCTTGTTTTTTTAATTACTGAAGACCAGCGTCTCCCTAATGCCTTTATTTGCGATTTATAGGGGACTCATGTCATGCCTGCAGCTCTGCAGGCCCTTTTTAAACGCTGTGAGAAAGAGCGAGCGCTGAGCACCCTGTCCTGAGCCCGGCTCTGACAGATCCTGTGTGTGTGCCGCAGTGTGTGTCTGTGTCTACGGCAGCTCATTCATCTGCTAATTAAACACTTGCTAGTTTTATTCGTATGCGGGTTTTGATAATGACATGCGTAGATTAACCCCGTGAGAGATCACTCTTTCTCTGCCGACACCCTTCCTGTCGAAATCGGCACGGCAGATATGTTTTGCGGATCCTTAGCCCATCGAGCGCGGTGTTGACTTCTCTTCGTGTGTTTATCCCTACAGGTAAAAGCTGGTCTGAGAACTTTAATACCGATAGAACAGAAGTATATTGAGGAGGAGCCAAGAGTCTCCAAACAGGTATTATTATACTAATTGTCCTTTAATACCAGTAGGATGAAGGCCCAAACCCTTTATTTTTTGTGACAGACATCAAGCCCCAAAGCGATGGGCGGCATGGGACATCAGCGAGAGCGCAGCGCTCTGTGAATGTTTTTTTGTGGGGGGTGAATAGAAACGTCAAGCTGTCACCAGTATGGCCTTGTCAGTAGAGAGGCCGGCCTACTGGTTTTCAGCGAGGCTGCCGAAGCCCCAGTTCATTGTCGCCGGAGTGAATGCGCTCCAGCAACAAAGAGCTGGATTGAAGAGGTGGTCCAAATGAGACACAAAAACGTTGTTTGGACAAAAACAGCCGTATTCTGCAGCTCTTTGTGAGGGGCTGCTGGGCCCTGCGCAGACTCTTGCAATATTGTGTGTGTGAGTCTGCATTTGTTTTTGTGCTTTGGTAACAAAAATGGTGATTTCTAATGCTAGAATAACAATGTCGCAAATTCTGTGAGATTGTAGGAGGGACTGCTTGCAAATTTATTTTGTGCTCTTTAGTTTCTTAAGCACTCATTTTTTCAAGTCCTACAAAAAACAACGTTTTAAGGTTTATTATGTCTTACACTGCCATGTCTCAGCACTGTTGTTTTCCTCTGTAATTCCTCTGTAGTAAACCAAAGAAACTTTCCTTCCAAGTATTACAACATGTGTTACAAAGTGCAGCTCAAAGCCCCTTGTGTCTGATTTCAGTGGTGGTCTAGGGACAAGGCAGGGATTCACTATCACAGTAAACCCTCAGTTTAACGGACTTCATTTTCGCAGACATCAGATTTCTTGGACAAAGTCTGCTAAAGAGTATTTTTGTCTGAAAAAGCAGAAATACCTGACTTTCCTCTCAAGAACTAAGAGATGCACAGATTAAAACACAGTGAAAATGAGATTCGTCATACAGTAGGTTTAAAATATTGATGGTGCCCTGTAGGGGTAGGTCAGTTGTTTACGATGTGTATTGTTTGGGTTAATCATGCTTTCAGAAATGTTATATATAAAGTTTTAGACACATGAAAGAAAGAGCTTGTATATTTATGATAAAAGGGCACAGGAGCAAATGTCATGAAATGTATTGATTGCAATTGTTAAAAAAAGTCAAATCCAGAAAGCATATACTGTATATAGTATATAGTATGTCTATATATACATATATATTTATATTCTCATATACTGTAATGGTGTGTTTTTGATGTGAAAAAGCGTCAGTCGTGCCTTAACGTGCTTTTATGTACAGTTGGCAATAACGTACACCTCTTCCCGACTATTAGTTAATCGGTCAAATTAGTTAAAACGAGGGCATACTGCTAGGTTTCTTGGGTGCATGGTCTTTCTCTCACCTTCCTGCCCTCTTGTAAAGATTCTCAGTGTATCCCAATTACAGCAGAGAAAGTGCTAATAGTATAAAACAACTTTTTTAGTTATGCTGTAAAATCAATCAAGCCTTCTTTTTAATCTGCACTAAGAGGACAGGAACTGCACACAAAAGCGATTTGCAACAAAGTACCCAATTGTGCTAAATGGGGAGAAAATTCAACTGGAGTATTTCATACTTGCAGTTACAAATTTTTCCACCCTGCATTTTAAGGCCCATGCCTCTGAAATTCATCTTGATGTCAAGATGAAGTGAGTCATGCCTGAGCTTGAACTGAACGAGTTCCTCAGCTGCGTTGTGACAACATAAATTCTAGTTGCCTAGTCTTAAAAAGGTTAGTCATGCGTGAGGGTCCTTTTTCGGAAAACGTATTCTACCGTGGTAAGTTATCCACATCTATTTTGTCAAAGGAGAATAGGATTGTTTCGGAAGACCTGCACTGCCTTCCTGAATCCCAGCTCCAAGGACTCAGTTTCGCCCAACTGTGTCCTGCCAGCTTGCCTGTGCTCCCGAGAGCAGACGGACGGGCCTGTCTCTGTTGGAGTGTGGGAGGGCAAGAGCTGAAATACCACCATGCGATTGGTTCAGACCTGGAGATCACTGGCGGATCCGTCTGGGAATTGTTTAGCAGTTTCCTGTGGCCCATACTGCCCGGGCCTCTGGAGCTCTTCCCCAGCTGGGCCTCTCGGAGGAGAGCGTTTCTCTGAAGGCGTCAGGCTGCTGGGAGGATCTCCTTGCCCCGGTCAGCAGTTCGCGGCCGAGTTGCTGCCAGGAGCTCGCGGCCGTACTCCAGTCAGCAGCTTGCGGACGTACTCCGATCAGGAGCTCGCGGCCGTACTCTGGTCAGCAGCTCGGGGCCGTGTCGCGGTCAGCAGCTTGCGGCCGTACTCCGGTCAGGAGCTCAGGCTGGCTGGCTCCTCTAACCCCCCGACGCCTCGTGTCTTTGCAGCTGCTGCTCCGTAACTTCAACCGTGCGAAGCGCTGCGTTGTGGCTCTCCTGAGCGCCGGCTGCTACGT
Source organism: Atractosteus spatula (assembly GCF_055471065.1). NCBI lineage: Eukaryota > Metazoa > Chordata > Actinopteri > Semionotiformes > Lepisosteidae > Atractosteus > Atractosteus spatula. The sequence continues at coordinate 2,105,112 of NC_142708.1, forward strand.
CAACAGCTGCTTCGAGTGGGAGTCGCCGCAGAGGAGCCTCGCTGCTTTTCTGGTAGGCCTGCAGTCTGCAGTCCAGTTAACTAATTATCTAATGAATTAACACTTCACCCCCACCCCTCCTTATTGCTGGTTTCCTCTCGAGCCGAACCTCTGCCTTCCAGTGGAGCAGCGCTTGTCATCACCCAGAGTTCATAATCATTGAAACCCCGAATGCACAGCCTACCGGTCACTGGGCTCCGTAAAGCAATCCTGAACTGAATAAGAGACAAGAATGTGTTTCAGAAAGTCAAAGTAACGGCATACCGGTTTCGATAAAGCAAACATTAAATAGCATACAGTATGTGAGCTTTTAAACATCGGTCCGGTGTTTTCTGGTCTGGTATGACTATATCTTTCAGTCCCTGAATAGCACAGCTTATTATATATATATTTCTAGGTCTGTCCATTAGCTCTTTAACAGAGAATCTGAAAGTGAAAATAGATGGTTACCCAAAGGATTGCAGTTCTCACGTTATCTCATACGTTATATTTTTAGAATAAAAGTGTGGTAGCATGATAATGGGAACTATTTGTCAGGGGTACTGACAGCTGTACAGCAGAGGATTTGAATGTAGCAGAAGACACTCTGGCTCCAGGTCACATGCAGACGAGCGAGTCGCTTGTGTTGGAATGACAGCGGCGTTTGATCAAGGAGCTGCGTATTGTGACCAGGGAGTGAAGGGACGTGGCAGAGGTGCAGGCGGGCAGTGGAGAGATTCTCAAGCCTGGGTTGAAAAAGGTCCGTAATGTAAGGCTTTCTAAGGGAAGAAAGACAGGTTGTGCTTGTAAGGCCCAGAAAGAACTGAGGAACACTGATACCACAATCCCAGCACTCAGAGGAGTGAGTGAGGAGAACTCCGTCCAGCACTAGAGAACATGAAACCCCTGAACTCTCAACTTGCAATTGGATCAAAAACCGGGTCGTTCATGCTAACATTTCAGTAGTCACATTCCAATGATAACGAGAAAATGAGCTGACAAATCTGATGGGATAACGTACTCAATCCTTTGACATTAACTCGCCTGGGTGAGGAGAAATGACATTTTCTCACACATGAGGAATGAAGCAGGGAGGCAGCTGCAAGGGTGAAGATGGGAGGGAAGGAGGGGGGCTAGAGTGCAGAGTTGTGGGCAGCCAGCAAAGTGAGTTTTTATATGTAGGAGAGCAGAAGTGCAGCATTATGATTTGACCTTCTCCTGGACTTCTGTTAAATGACAGCGTACACTGATGATTGCGGGTTACTGTAACTCTAAAACCTTATAGGACTTCAGCTCTCCAGGATCAGGACCGATTAACCCTTACCTACTGCCTGTAACAGAGAAATGACTCTAGCATCTCAGAAGGATCGGTTTTATTGATTTGTGCTATAAACCAAAAACCAGAAAAAGTCCCAAATCAGCAACAGCACATTAATTGACAACAGAGTTTAAAGAGCTACACTCTGCTGCTTGTTGCTGCTTATAGACTAAGTTTGGGTGTCTGTTGGGATAGTTGACTCTCTATGGTATGACATCATGTTCTCTAAATCATGTCTGGAATAAATCAAACTGCTTGCAAAGAGTGTATGATTGACTCTGTTGAATAAGGAAGATGGTCTTACAATTACAAAATTACAAATTGCAGGTTTTGACCAGCTGATGCTACCGGGGTTGAGGGAACAGAATTTCTGGCGATCCTACTTAGTCTGGTGAGCGTCCGAAACCAGTCCAGTCTTCTATCGCTTCGTGTGTTTCCATGTTCAAGGTGTAGTTTTTTATTGTACTCCAATGAAAAAATTAAGATTTTTTACAGATAACTGCCATAACTCTGGGGTCTATGTCAAACCATGATACCCATGATAAAGGTCTGAGTTCTAGAGCAGTGTTCTCAGTCAGACCCCGAGTAAACATGTGTCTGCTGGGTTTGTTTCAGCTGGGGCCTTGAGACTGCTGGCCATGTGGACCCCAGTACAGGTAACCCCTGTGTCCAGCTGAGCTCTAAATCACACGCTGCTTTATTTCAGACCTTATTATAATTTTACAGTTCTTGAAAACCTGAATGTGACTTGCGCTTGGTATGAACTGTGTGTGTTAAAGAGTGGGTTTCAGGATTGCCCTTACTCAGGTGGGTGAGCTGAGCTATAACCAGCACACTGGCTCACTGTGCAAGAGTCTGATACAGTAGCATTGTCGTTCCCACCTGTGTGTGTGCTCATTGTCGACTGGGAACCAAAACGGAGACAATTCTTAATTGGCAGGTTGAGGAGAGACAGTAAGTTCTATGTGCTGAAATAGTTTGAAATAAAGCTCTTTAACTAGACACCACCTCTTTTTGACACCAAGGAGTGCAGAAAAAAAAGCCTGAACCTGCAAATGAAGCAATAATAATCCTGGTGGCTAAGGGCCCAGCTGGGACTGAAACCAGCAGACACAGCCATCCCCCAGAACCAGAACTGAGAACCAGTGTTCTGGAGAGTTCTGACCCGGTAGCTCTGATACTGGTGCATCTTTGGAGTTGCTATAGAGGTCCACAGAAGAGCCTGCGCTCTACACACTACAGTGCTCAGGAACAGGGCTTATCTTCTTCTATCACTTCGAGGAGCTGCTTGCTCTCCTGCAGTGGTGCCCCAGATGTGGGTCTCGGGGAGACGGCGGACAGCCGTCGAGTGCTGGCCTTGGTGGCGGTAATGATGCAGGGAGACAGACTCACGAACTGCACTGGGAACTTTCTCACTCTGCTACTGTACATTGAAACTCACTCACATGTTTAAATATTCCTGACACAGCTACCCAACAGCACTCAGATGTGAAATTCTGCAATCATTTCACTCTCCATCCAGACCCTGTTTTCTGTCTGTAATCCCCCAAAACCTTTTGACTTTTTAACAGTTCTCCCTTAAAGGCGCTGGTGTGTAGCTCAGTACTGCAGCACTTTCCCAAACCGATTATTAGATGTAGTGCTTCAGGCAGGTGAGAGAATATGCTTATCTTACATTGCTAGTTGCTTCACAGTGCATTTTTGTGAGCACAGATGAGGCCAGCCTGCCAGTAATTGTCTGTGCTGCATTCATTTTCTGAATGCTGAAGTCACTGCTGCTACCGGTGCTAATTCAACAGCTGCTGATAATAATTACTTTATGAAATCCCTTTTAAAAGAGAGACATCTGGATAGAGTTTTCCCACTGGAGTTTATAAATGTATCAGCGATTACTTATTGATTGTGGCCCTGGTCTAAATGCTCACATGTCCAATAACCTCTTTTTATTGGGTACCTTATTGACAAAGGAGCACTGGGTCTCTGTCAGTCAGTGCCACAAAGGTAGGTGCATTGAGCAGGAGAGCCAGTGTTTGAGTCTGGTCTTCAGCACAGTAAGAAGACTCTGTCTCCTGTGTGTGGAGTCTGGTCTTCAGCAGAGTGAGAAGACTCTGTCTCCCAGTGTTTGAGTCTGGTCTTCAGCACAGTAAAAAGACTCTGTCTCCCAGTGTTTGAGTCTGGTCTTCAGCACAGTAAGAAGACTCTGTCTCCTGTGTGTGGAGTCTGGTCTTCAGCAGAGTGAGAAGACTCTGTCTCCCAGTGTTTGAGTCTGGTCTTCAGCACAGTGACAAGACTCTGTCTCCCAGTGTTTGAGTCTGGTCTTCAGCACAGTAAGAAGACTCTGTCTCCCAGTGTTTGAGTCTGGTCTTCAGCACAGTAAGAAGACTCTGTCTCCTGTGTGTGGAGTCTGGTCTTCAGCAGAGTGAGAAGACTCTGTCTCCCAGTGTTTGAGACTGGTCTTCAGCATAGTAAGAAGACTCTGTCTCCCAGTGTTTGAGTCTGGTCTTCAGCACAGTAAGAAGACTCTGTCTCCTGTGTGTGGAGTCTGGTCTTCAGCAGAGTGAGAAGACTCTGTCTCCCAGTGTTTGAGACTGGTCTTCAGCATAGTAAGAAGACTCTGTCTCCCAGTGTGTGGAGTCTGGTCATTAGTAGAGTGAGAAGACTCAGTCTCCCGTGTTTGAGTCTGGTCCTTGGTAGATTAAGAGGTTCTGAATAAGTACTGTACATCTCAGATTAATAACTAGACTGTACACATGTAATACACCCTCAAGTTAATTTGCAGCTAAACTATTTATTACCTTAAGTCCATTCTACATTTTCACAGGGAGCCAGTGCAGTTTTTGAAGGAAAGGTGTAGAGTATTTTTCGTTAGTGTGCATGCTACTGAATTCTAGGCACATCAAAGCCAAAAGACACCCCAGTAAGGACATTTTGCCACGGAATGTTGGAGCAGTTGCCTGTTGAAACTAACAAGAAAGCTTGTTCCGGGCAGCAGCGACACTGGCCTGGCTAGCTCTGGTTGTAGGATCATGGCACCATGCCCTTCACCTTCCCTGATGCTTGCCTGGCATTTGTAATTCATTTTTCCAGGTTGAAATGTGGAATGCTGAGAGCACTTTGATCGCCTTCCACTTTAAAGCTGATTCTGGGTGAATCCGTTCTGTTCTATAATAAATAATCTTTTTTTTCTGTCTCTGTTCCTCCCTTTATGTAGTTGACAACGGTGCTGCATTCTAAAAAGTCCTATTCTCCAGTGCTGTCAGTCCTACTCTGTAATAAGCAGAAATTCATAATTGGACAACTAAGCTATCATCAAAAGGACACTCTATTAGCTTATAAGTCCATGGATTGTATAACAAGACAAACTTATAATCCTTAATGTGATTCCGCATAATTTGCAGCAGAATCTGTCCATTAGTCTGGCTGTAGCCTTTTCAGTTGTTTTAAGTGCTTCAGCATTTAGCAGGAACGTTTGGTATTTTTACACATTTTAATTTCTTTATAGTGCCGCACTGCCCCATGGGAGTCACACCCCCTCTGCAGCATGAGAGAGAAATTGTATTGATCAGTTAACATTTCACTTCCATTTTCCACGTGTCGCAAAAATTAATGAAAATGCCAGACAAAAATGTCAGGAGAGTCACAAAAAAGGGAAGAATTTAAATTCAATTTAATTCATTCTTTGAAAGGGGGGATAAAAAACAGTTAGAAATTAGAAATAAGGCTTTTTTCTGTATTGTAATGGCTCTTAAGAAGTATTGCTCTGATGGCTTGACTCTGACAGCCCAGATGAGATGTGAGTCCTCGGTTTGTGAGGTTCTGGCAGAATCAATGTCCTTCCTCACCACTCCTCATCTCCATCAGCCACTATTTCATATGGGAAATCCACAGCACAGGCCGGGTTCCTTTCCTTGGACTCTGTAACAGCCCTCATTACCTCCCTGCATTAGCAGATGCTCAATCAATACAGCACGTTAGGAAGCCTTCGTGAAGAGGAGGTAAAATAAAACAGCAAGAACATAATCATAGCTACAGTACGAAGCAGCCCACATGAATGCTTTGAAACACTGCACAACTGAAGCAGTAGTTGAATCTGTGTATAATTAGACTGAGCAATGTGTGAGCTGAGTGCGGCTAACACTTCTGGGCCATGGTTATGTGTGGTAATAATGGTTTAAAGTAGAAGACGGGCTTCCTTTGTAAAGACATGATGGCTTGATTGTCTTTGGTGAGGTGGCAGAGCAGTTTTCTCATGCAGAATTGAAAGATAAATTGTAAAGAGATCCAATTTCCAAAATCACTCTTTGACAGAAGTGGAGGGTACAGCAAGCTGTGTTTAAATGCAAAGTGTCATCTTGAAATCACCAGTCCGGAGCCCCACTTTCCTCATGAGGTACTGGGGTCACAAAAGGAGTGCTCTTGGGGCCACATTTCTGTTTACTAAGCTTTGCATCCTGGGTGTCTTTAGTGTTAAACTGAGCAAAACAGGGGAATTACTTAACATTCACATCATGTGCTTGCTGTGCCATTCATAATTACTCTTACTGAATAATAAGTCCTCTCCTTAAGAAAGAAAACTGTTTTCTTACTGTAACAAAGGCTGCGTATTAGACTGAATAACAAGGCTGGTTATGAAGCATTGATATCATCATTATTTTTTTTCAAAAAAATGTTTTTTATTGAACTGTAAAATTAAACCAGCCAACAAATTGCTCGTTAAATCCTGTATTCAAAACCAGTCGCTTACTGTTTGCTTTTTCAAACTTGCTTTGCAGTAGAAAAGGGATCTTGTTTTTCAGGGTGTTCTGACATGTGATAAATTAATCAGAATGCAGAATGGAAAAGGCAAGTATGGTTGATTCATGCATTACAGTCTTGTATTATAGAAATAGTGTAAGTAGCTCTTGACCACAGTGTGACTGGGTGCAAGAATATCATTTCAAGAGGTGAGCCGTGCTGATGAGATTGTTCGCCTTTTCCTGGAAAAAAACCCGTTTTCTGTCTAACCCCTGACACCCACTGAAAGTGGTATCGACATGGGAAGCGGGCGTGTTCTTCTCAGTACTCTTGTGCCAGCCATTTGTAGTAACTCAAGGTAAAATCACTGAGACCGGCCTGCACTTTCATCCTCACCTTTTTTTCAAAGGCCCATCCGGCTCATCTCTCCCAATATTCTCCAGCCAGTCCTGGGAGCTGAGCTGTAGATGTACAGTACAGTATGGCCTCCTTAGGGAAGTCTCACTGGTAGGTTAGCACAGGCCGTACACAACACCTGCTAATGGCTTCTGTCTGCATCTGCACTGTGGTGCTTTTCCTGATACAGCAGATCCCATGGTTGTATGTTACTCATGTGAAGCTGGTTGTAATTTCCCCCTCAGATGTCACCTGCCTCCACCTTTGCAAAAGCCTTCTTTCATCTCTTTCAGAGCGTTTTTTTGCTGGCTCAGCCTGCACCATGTTTCAGGCGCTCTTACCGGCTACTTACTGGGACATCTGTTTAAGGTTCTGGAGGCAGCGACTCTAGAAGACAGCAGATGATGAAAACGGCACAGGCAGCAGACGACTCTCATCGTAGTTTGGTCACGTCCCGTTGTCTGAGTCCCAGCCCCGGACTACTCATCGTTTCAATTAGATACTCCCAAGCACACTTTCTGTTCTAACAGGTTGTTGTTATTTAATCTGTTCTTATTCGCTTTAAAACATCCGTCCGCTGGCTGTTCGATATTAAGACAAGTGCTTTAAAATTGTAATTAGTAGAAATTCCTATTGCGCAGGATTATTTGATTGTCAATCTTCCTCTCAGTTTAGGGTTTATAATCAGAGATTGAGGAGTGGGCTCTTCCTCTTTGAGCATCCAAGCTCTTGTTTTGCACCCAAGCTGTATTTCTGTATATGCGTCTGCTCTGGGGGAGCGTGTTCTTAATAAGGATTTTTGCACAAGCGGGTGAAATCAAGTAAGGTTGTCCCTCTCTTTGGTTTACCCTGGAAGGGTGTGGCAGAGTTTATTTGCAGCCAACGAGTGGGATTAAAAAGATCCTGCTTCAGAGGGATAAGCCTCTCCTTAGCATTTAAAGATATTCAATTAAAAGAGCTTGACTTATATCTCATGTTCCTGATTTGTTTTCTTTTGTTCGCCTCGTGGAGCTCAGAGATCTGCGATTGAGAAGTATGTTCTTTGCGGTGGTCTTTACAGGCTCTACAGGCAAAGCCACAGAATAAGATCCAGACAGCCAGCTCTGGTCCATTCCAAGTCCCCAGTCTTCAGGGTAACTTCAGGGTAACAAGGCTGTCGTCCAGGATACCCAGCACCAAGGCTGTGGAACTCTCCCACCCTCTCCCAGTGACCCACAGTCTGAAGGAGTTCTGGTCTCCTATGGGTGCCCAGGCAGCCAGCCAGCCTGTGGGGCTAGGGATAGGGAAACCAGTGCCCAGGCACGGCCAAGACCCTGGGGGTGACCACTTAGCCGAAGGGCATTCAGGATGACCAGGTTTCTGAAGAACTGCGATGCAGCATGTCTTATTCCACACGCGCACAGAGAAGAAGCTCCCGTCGTCCTGCGGCGGTCACTCCCTCAAAAAACATGGAAAACTGGGACGTCTTTTCATCCCGGCTTTTCAGTTTTAGTGAGGTATCACCTTCGTACTGGACGGCTTGGCGCTCATCTCTCGGTGCGATTTCCTCCTACACCCAACCCCCCCGCAGCGCGATGTGTTATTGAGCAAAACAGATGCATTAGGCACAGATTAAGTCTGTTGATTTTGTAATAGTTTTCATGTAATTAGCTTATCCTCGGCCCAGTTGTATCCCAGAGTTCGTCGGGTGAACTTTCCCAGTGTGTTGTGTGTACACGCACTCAAGCTCAGCGCACAACAGAAGTCTGTTGTTCCTATTCAGTAGTGAAACTACCTTCCCGGTTCCATTGTCATCTTCTCATGATCATCATCTTTCCAGAAGCCGCGGTTTAGACATTAGCTCTCCCAGATAGCATCGATATAAATAATTAACTCCCTCAAACTCGCCCTACCGATTCCAAATTAGTAACTGTGGCCTCTCTGCTGGTGGTGGTGATAGGAGGCAAGGGACTGAAGTTACCTACCACATTTAGAGACGGACGAGGGTCAAATAATCTCTTTGCCTTTATACCTGAACACCTGCAAACTGAGACCTGCTCTCATTCAGCTTCTGAAGAACAGGCCCATTGTGGCAGGAAGTGGTGTTTGTTTCTGGGGGAAAATTACGCCAGTTCTAGATATGAATGAAAGACAAGGTTGTTATTACTCCTGGGAGCGTAGGGCTTACGGCTTTTTTTAGCAAACAAATTTGCTGTAACTTTATCTGTAATTGAGTCCTGAGTGAGTGCAAATAGACTGCACATTGTTTGGAGCAGGAAGGGAGAGTAAAAAGGGGTTTGTTTGGAACAGGGAAAGGATATGTGGCCTTTATGTTTCTGAAGTAGGACTCTTATCAGTGGTATAACACAGACAAGGGAGCCACTCCAGCTGAAATCGGAGTGCCTATCACCTGTTTTGTGTTGGACTAAATTCCACCTTTTGAAAAGGGAAAGAATCTCTTTCTATACATATATATGTCACTCATATCTTGAAACCTCAAGGCTCTGTAATAAAATCAAAGAATGCTGGACCTTGTTTTGGAAAGCCTCATTCTCACAAGTCTGGGGGATGGCTCTGAAGTGGTGTCTCCCCTTCGAGCAGATCTCCTGTGGTGACTAACCTAACCCCCCAACCTTTCAACTTCAAACTTCAGAGAATTCTGAGCTTGAACAATAAGCGTCCGTTTTCACTGAGGGTTTCTGTGGAAGTGTACCGTTACAGCTTGAGACCTTAGCTTTGCTCACAGCATGGTGAGAACCTGGCTTTCACCTTCCTGGGGGTGATGTGACTCTCAGGGTTTCTGTTTCTGTGAAAGGCTGGGGAGTAGCACAACTTCAACCAAACTTCAGAGCAATAATAATGCAGAATACAGGACAGTCACTCAAGTTCTTGTCTGGAAACACATATCTAGGTTTCAAAGAAATGACTTGTTTAGGATCGGTTTCTATGTGTGAAAATTGCATTTAAAAAAACATTTTGGTTTCAGTCGTAAAAACAGAAGGAACAGGTTTCTATGATTCTAAGAGATGAGGAAGTGACGTACCCATGTTTCATTATATGTGGTAAAGATGCCTACAAAATAGACAAAGTCTTACCTTAGTATTGGATTTACATTTTAATAACTGGGTTTGTAACATTTCATTGAAAGGGACATGGTTAGCACTCAGGGTGTTATTGCACTGGTACTGATGGGCTTCTTCTCAACATCAAAGACAAATACTCTGAAGTGGAAATAGTAATCAGGCTTTATGTTAATATTTTGAAAAATTATGCTTAGATCATAACTGCATATTAAGCTGTAAAATGATTCAGGAGAAACTGGACCTAGTTCCTGGAACAGTTCTTAAAACAAGCCAGTAGGGGGCACTACTACACCACTGAATTCTCAGTAAGCTTTGCAAAGGTATGAACCGCTCGAAATCCGAGCACAGTCAGCAAGCAATTTAAATGAGGGTTTCTGTAAAACCATCTGCTTAGGTATGGAATTTATTTTGTAAAAATGTCTTCTCAATGTATCATCCGGACTGTTTATTTTTTGTTGTTGTTGTACTGTCCCTTACATGTTGTGTCGTCAACAAATAATTAATAACTGTAGGCTTCATAAAGATACAAAAAATATTAAAAATGAAATATTTGTTCCACAAAATTTAGCATGTTACTGTTTACTTCATTTTGATATGCTTATATTCCCTGAGCCCTTTACTAAGGAATCAAAGGTATTATTATAGCCAAATTGAAAATATATATATATCAAGAAATTACTGGTAAGTTTAAACTCTCTTCCTTCTAAAGTAGATTTAAAGTTATTTATTCTTTAAAGTTATTTTAAGAAATTATCATAACAATTGCTTTACATTTTATTGCACAAAATTTATGTTTACAAGTTTAGCATTTAAGAAAAAACTGTGTGAAACTGAAATTGAATCTTGGGAAATCCAGTTAAAAAAAGATTTTCTTGTTCACAAACATCTTTAAAACCAGAAACATGATTTGAAATGTCTGTTTTTAAGGTTAAACTAAGATAAAAAAATACATTTGTCGAAATAATTTCTTATGGTCTATCAACATTTCAAATAGGGGAAATAAATTAGAGAGTAAGTATAAAAATGTACCGTATAAGTAAAGTATTTACTGGAGTAATTTTAAAAGCTTTTATTGATGATTAAACAAAAGATAAAGCAATGTGCGGTGAGCAGGTGCTTTGTGTAGTATTTTTTTACCCCTGGAATGGTGAGATATATGTTTTTATAATTTATTGCATAAATGTGTGACACACGATCAGTGGTTAGTCTGACTGTGGAGACTGTGGAGGGTGTTTTTTGTTTTGTGGGAGAGGAATACAGAAAAAAATAATTGGTGTTTTTCTAAATACTATACAGGTACAGTATGTGAGAAATGATCACATTTAAAATAGTCACCTGTGCTTCTTTTTTTTGTGGTAGTCCAGGGTGGCTTGTGTTTGTTTCAGTGCAGTTGGTATAAAACTACAATAGGCTGGCCACAGAAAATAATTTATAAATCAATATATTCTGTATGTATATATGAGTATATACACGCAAAGCCCTGGGGAATTCCTCTGCAGGCGCCTTAAAGGTCATTCAAAAACAGTCATGTAAATATAAAATCGAAAAAATGAAAAAAAGTTATACAAATGTTAGTTAAAATCTAGACAAATTGATTCTGTTTTCCTTCCTTAGATAATCTATTGAGAATCACATTTTTTTTTGCTTTCCATGCATACAGTATATATGTGCTGTACATCTGAGCTACGCATAGGACATGTAGCACATGTATGCTTTATAAATAAAATATAAATTATGTATACTATATAAATAAAATACCAAAATCCTGCACTTTTTACAGTCCTTAATTTTAAACATATTCCAGTAAGCAAATACTTTTAACGACCACTTTCTGGGATGAATTCGATTTTAAAAACATGTGTTGCCATCAACAGCAATGATCATTTTTGTATTTAACATTCTAACAGTTATTGCACTAAATAAATAAATAAAATAAGTGAGCATGCTTTCGTCTGCATCTGTATTGATGCATATTGGACTTTGTTACAATTTACAGTCATCTTTGAAGTTAGTTTGCACCAGTTGACTTAGATTTTGTTCCGGTATGGTTAGAGGAGTGGTCACTGAGATGGTGTAATTTTTCTGGTTAATTTACGCACGCACTTTTTACAGCAGGATGGATGGATGGCTCAGGAGTAAATTAAGCGGCACGCAGTTTGAGGACAAAAGAAAGATGTAAAAGAACCAGTTCTCCTGCCGTGTTCACGTGCAGAGATATGACATATATACTGTATATGCAAATAATGGAATAGTCCCTTGGCCAGCTGTGGGGGATAAGTGTTAGAGTCTCGACTTTTATCTTGTGCTATTATCAGTACAAGTAGGAGGAGCAGCTGCAGTATGGTTATTAAGCAGTAACAGTACCAAACTAATGGATGAAAAGTGTGGCTGTTTTATTCACAATGTAATTGAGCACAGTTCTGGGGGCTCAATTGTTTGTGGTTAGTCTCGTAACTACCTGGCTGCACACCAACAAAGATCACACATGTTTAAAAAGTCTTCATTATTCTCCCAGCCACATATCTTCATATCTCAGCCCCCCACCCTCCTCTCGCTCTCCCCGGGCTTTTATTAAGCCACTTTATTTCTCTCTGATGTCTATGATATGGTCCCTTGAACTCGGAGAATAGCCTGAGCTGTTACAGGCACAGAGCCTTACAGACTTATTTCAGGCTTTGCTGCCTGTGAATGGGAGCAGGGGTCACTGCTGGTGGGCCAGGGTCCTCTGGTTTCTCCCCTGCCCGTCCGCCGCAGCCGAGAGCTATCTGTCAAATAACCAAATGGAAAGGACTTGATCTGCCGACAGTTTAAAAACCCACAGACAAGCAGAGAAGAGCTCTCGCTCTTCCATCACGGCATGTAACCTGAGCGTGAGGCAACTCTCAAAAGCCACAAAAAGAAAGAATGCAGGGAGTAATTTGGATCAATTAGGTTTCTGTTCGTTTGTTTATGTTGTTGTTTCGTTTACTGATTTCACCTAGAGAGTGGTGCAGTTTAAATTTTAAAAAAAGCTGTAAGCATTCATGTAAGTTGCATAAGGATCCTGGCACAGTTCTAAAATTTTAAAAAGCTATGCTGTTGGTTTTGTTGGAAGTTTCTTCTTAAATATGGCGAGTGAAATTTCTATAAGCTATGCTGTTAGTTAGTTTTGTTGGAAGTTAGTTCTTAAATGTGGCGAGTGAAATTTCTATATTTTTAGCAGCTTAAGTATTTTCAAATGTAACTGTCTGACTTTTTTCTGCATATTACTTCAGCATCTTAATTCTTATTTACATTATCTGAGTAAAAGAGGGACTCTGCATTTTCTTAATGTTATTCTTTCTCTGCTACAGTAAGTGTCAAAATAATAGTAATATTCCCCAATTTTGGAATTATCCTGGTATGAGCAGGATACTCATACTCTATCCTGCAGTGTAGGAAGCAAATTAGTTCATCTGTGGGAAAGCAAGTAAACCCTAATGGTAGACTCAAGGAGGATTGTAGAAATTGCAAAATTGTCACAAAGAGAATCATGTAGGCAGGATCTGGAGAAAAGCAGACAGACAGGTAGACTTCTGACAGCTCATGTGTGTTTGCAAATACTGATAAATTATTTAAGATTACCACACAAATTCCCAGACACGGCACTATTAAAAATCTCAGCACAACCTCTTGCAGCATAATTTTTGTTCTCTTGGCAGACTTGGCAGGAGTTCTGCGCTGGACATGGCTATTAAAATAAAATATTTGCTTGGAGCAATATGTAAATATACTGCCCAGTTCATTTTTAATGTATTATTTATGCCTTTGTTTGTGAGTGTGTGTGTCTTACCAACATGTATTAACACGTTTGTGTGCCAGGATGAAAAAATAAAGTTTTAATAAATATTCAAATGTTCGTTCGTTTAAAACCTCAATAATTTGACGGCTATACATAGGTTTTGTCCCTTGATGTTCTGTATTTTCATTGCTTTCCAATATCACAGTGAATATTCATTTCACGTGTAACGTTATATAAGGAGCAGTTCTTCGTGTATGACAAGTGACACATGATATCTGTCCTTAGAGAAGTACATACTGTGCAAGTACCCTGTTTGCAGGTGTGTATATATATGGTTTCATGTGTGTGTAACATACAATAATTATTTTCGGAGTCCATTGATTGTGCAGATTAACCAGTAAAGTAAACCTCTGTATAGACAGGAATTCAGTGGTTATGTGTGTGTGGCCTATTTAGGAAGGCTGGGATATTACAAGTTTATTTAATCCATGACTAATGTGTTCCTTACAACTGAAGTCCAAACTACATCAATATTAATAGGCCTAAAGAAAAAGATGTGAATTGGGCATCATCTTGGCACACGCAGATTTGTCCAATTTCCTTTTCACCTGAATATTTTCCTTTGTTGTGTTACTTCCCGTTTTTAAGAATTTAAACTTTCTCAAAATGAGTCCGGATGCATTGACTCACTCCTTTTGTTATCATTACACATGAACACAATGCTGTTTGATGCGCCGGATTTTGTGTTTGCAGCTGCACACCTCGTATTTGCTGTTTGGTTTAATTGTAACAGTACCCCGCGTCTTCAGACTCCCTGCGGGGTGGAAACTGCTGAAAAAGAAACTTTGGAACCCGCTCTCCGGAGAACTGGCGCAGCACGTTAGGTGGGAGACTCGGCAAACGGTAGCTGTGGACGAGGGCAGTGCAGGAAGTGCTGAATCCCCGAGCGTGTGGATTTGTCAGTCAGTTCTTCCTGCACCTGATATTCTCATTTGATTGACAGCTTGGCCCCGGCTTGAGTGACATCTTGCTCTCTGGGAATTACGAATTTGAGGAAGGTAGGAGGGTGGGGGGATGTAGAGAGAGCATCCAAATGTGAGATAATAACAGACCTGTAGCTTTCTGCTACAAAGAGTGAGAGGGCCCCAGCGCTATTCTAACCCGGGCACTACACGCGTGGGAAGGCTGAAGCTGATGTGTCAAGCCGTGTGTCCCCAGAGCCGTGCCTGCCGGGCGGTCAGGGAGAGGGGCTGTGAGCTCCTCTGTCGGGCAGGGAGCTGCAAGGCCGCTGGAGAGGCTGGGTGGGTTAGCTTGCAAGGAGGGATGGATGGAAAACGGGAACTAAACACAATGGGAACCCTGCTAGGACACACCTGCCTCCTCTCCCTTCCTTTAAAGAAAAGACGGAGCTGCGTCGGCGCCCGTTTGAAAAGATTGATTTGGCAGGGTCGCTGCGCCCCGGAACTCCACAGCAGACGCTGGAAGGAGCGCAGGCTTCTTTGAAAGCCCCGGAGCAGAAACGTCCTGTAACTTTAAGGACAAATAACTTTGGCGGACGAGAGTGTCGTGGTCACAGAACAAAGCACTGTAGAAGCACCCTGAGTCTGCCCCTCGTCTCCTTCTGTTGAGCAGATCTGGACAGATGGGAGAGTGGCTGAAGCCTGTTCCTGCTCAGTGCGAGTGGGTAGAAAGTAACTGATTTAAAACAGCAACAACAACAAAAATAAAAACGTTTCTTTATCTGGTTGGGTAAACTCGGGGATATGATTTTTCACCAACGGAAAAAAGGGTCATCAACTGAAGTAGATCGAATGTGAGTGTTTTGAGAAATTTACACGGAAATTTAATTAAAATGCAAGCACTTACAGTACGAATTTTTCTAAACATTTCAACAGGTTTACTGTACATTTACTGTAGTATGTTGTTTTTCAGATATCTAAAAGCAGTGATTCTGTTTGCAGTATTGAGTGTGAGGAATTAGGGGGATCTGCTACTGATTGGTTATGGAGTATTTTGTAAGGAACAGGAGTTATCAAAATTAAAGACAAACATTTTAGTTGAATGTATATAATTTACTGTTTTGCTTTTAAAAGGGGTTTTCTTATTAATTATACACATTAAATATAATTAAAAGATATCATACAATTAAATTAAAATATCTTTAGTCCTTAGATATTAAAAATGACAAGTGTTCAGAATTAATTTGCCTAATATTTTTTTCAAGCTGTGCTTCTTACACCATAAACTAACACACAGGTATTTGGCCAGTATAAATTAATCATCATGAAATCACAAATTGATTACCAAATTCATATTGTTCTCATGAATCTCAATTAACGTATTTTTGCACAAGATTTTTATTTTATGGAATCCAGCCTAATGAAAAGAAACAGAAATTCTGTTTTGTAAAGAATAATACAATCCAGAGTGCATGTGGCCTGTGCAGGTTATTTTCTCCAATGTGGAGATCTTGGCACTTACACTAGTAGCATTTCTCCAGCAATTGGATTTACAAAGAAAAAAAGCTAATTACTGCAAGCGAAGACATCTTTTTTTTTCCTTGGGAAATATTTTCATTAAGGAAAAAAAGCCTGAACATTTGTGCTTATCGCCAAGCTTCTCATTACATTTAACTTTTGAAGTCACCTTTGTAAAAAATGCTGGAGCAGTTGGCCTCAGGGAGTGTCTGTGGAAGTCTGGACGTTGCTGTGCAGGACTGTCCACTGGAGAATCGCTGGAATTTTATCTCTGCCTCACATAGTCCATCGCCGCGGCAGACTCAGAGAAAGCAATTAAAACCAGTGGCCTGCCTGCCGTTTCTCCTCCTTGTGACGATGAAATCGCAGGGAAACTGTGACAGACTGTGCGGCCCAGAAAGTTTAGCTGACACAGGTTTGATAGTCGGCCCTTTGTTATAATACATTTTTAACCACATATTAAACCTGCTTTAGGTCACAGGCAACCTCTTGTCACGAACGTAGCTTGAGTCATGAAAGACATTTTGAATTTCAGTTCTTAGCTGTCACTTGGCCATTTTCTTCTGTCTTAAAAGTATGTAAAGACACACCTAAGATGATTTGTCACTATCTGTGAAGCCAAAGCCCGTACTCTGGGTTCTTTCAAGAAACATGGATGCGATTCTCGGCTCAGTTAGCTAGAAAGTTCCATAGAACCAGGTGGGCTGAATGATCCCCTGTTTGTAAGCTGTCTCTTGTTCTTGATTTCCTATAGGCCTTTCTTGTGCATGGCCAACATGTGCACGAACACCAATGAAATTCTGAGTTTTTTTAAAATATTAAGTTCATCAGGTGAAGGCTTGTTTCGGTCTCATCATAGCACTGTAAATCCCCTTAAAACGCCATCTCAACGTCAACAGTACAGAATCGTACGCTTCAGGGCACTTTAAGAGTCTGTGCTATTACAGTCCACTGGTATACCACAGTGCTGTGTACTGAGCTCGAACACAGGAGAGGGCAGATTCTGGTCCCTGGGAGAGGGCTATGAGAAGACCCTGCCCTCTGAGCTGTTGTTCTTTTTGCATTCACTTTTAAAAACCCACACGCACGTACAGCAGGTCTAAATCCTCCCTGGACCAGGGCACTCGGATAGGAAAATGGCTTTTTTCTTCCTGCTGGTCTTGTTTGTTTTGCTCGTCCTGTAAGTGAGGTTTCAGGAAGCTCTGCCGGGGTCTCGTGTGACTCCCGTTTGTGAGGGGTGACACGGGGAGGTGATTAATGAGACCCCTCCTCTCACGTCGACCTCTGGGGGCCATTCCGCTGAGCAGCGCACTGGCGGGGTCAACCGCTCGCCCTACTCACTCTCTCCCTGGACCGTCAAGGGCAATTTCACCCCCACTGCAGGACCCCTGTCTGGACTGGACCGGACAGGAAAGAGGGACAGTTGTCTCCTCCTGCATGACCAGCAGGTCCCAAAGAGTAGAGATCAGGACAGTCGTGTGCTGTGGTTTCACCTGCAGGTGTCTGGGCTTCTGTCTGCCAGGGTAGTGCTTCTTATAACCAGACAGTGTTTGAGGTAGGAGCTAAAATGTCCAGATTATTATCTCACACGCAGACTGGCCTGGCGAGCTCGACGTTCTTCTGAAACAGGTGCAGCGGTGGTGTGCATGTTCCGGGTATCTGCCGTATTTTATAACCACAACACTACTGTCCAGTCACATTTAGGGGCTCTGCTTCCGAAACTCCTCTTACTAAGGCTCTGGCCCCAGAGCAGCACCACATGTGCTGTAAGTGTGATATCACGGCTGAGACAGGCCGGATTTCAGTGCTTCGTATCCCCTGGAAAGGCGCTGGAGTTCTGTTCCTCGCACAGCTGGTGGTTTGCTTCAACGGGTGGCGACTGGGCATCGTTTTTTCTGTCCCTGCGGCCACTTGTCAGGCCCAGTCATTGAGGGGGCATCGTTTTAGTGTTCAGGTGTGACCATCGCGGTTCTGCTCCACCCTGCCGGTTCGTCCCGCAACACCTGGGGCGCGAACCCGGGTCTCCGGTGTAATGCAATAGGGAACCAGCCGCATGAGCTAAAGGAGACCTGCCCCAGCCCAGGCGGCTGAGGTCCCTGCTGTGCGCAGGGAGGGCGGCGACGTCACCGTGTCCGAACTCGCTCCGCTACACTGGCCCTCAGCACACTGGGGCAGAGGCCCCGCTCTGCTGGCTGCGTGTTGGGGTCGTCTCGGAGATCCTCCCAGAGTTCCTCCACAGGAAGGCCGGAGGAGGTGGACAACGAGAGCGCTCACACGCTGCCTTTCTAACAAGCTCCAGCGCGGTTTCCAAGCTTGCGAATTCTTGCTCGTACGTCCCTCAAATCGGAGCAGAAATTCTGCGTTTATGGCCGTGCTTATTTTTCCTCTGTAAAATGTAGATTCACTGTCCATGTTAATAAATCTGTAAAATGTGTCTGAGCAGCGGTCTCATTAATTAGGGATTCTGAAACAGATCCGAACACAACCAATGCTGTTGCACTACAGGTGATTAGAGCTGTTTGTGCGGTTACGCGACGTCCAGCCTCTGCGCCGTGATATTTCAAGTGCGTCACGTGTCTTTGGGTCTTGTGCCACCTCTGGTATCGGGGTCAGCTTCCCTTCCATGTCTGAAACTTCATAGCTGACGCTGTCTTTTATGATAATAGAGACATTGCACTGTTTATTCAAGTGGGGAGAACATCATCATCACCTCACGTACAGAGGGCCCAATATCTGAAACATGGCGTTTAATAATAATAATCATAATACAATAATAATAATTTAAGCTTTATTTATATAGTGCCTTGAAAAGTAATTCTCAAAGCGTTTCATAGACAAGTATAATAAAGTTCAAAGAAAGGGAACAGCAACAAAAGTAGGAGATAAAATCAGCACAAAGAAGCGGAAGGGTTGCTAGTGTCCTGTAACAGCCGATGCAGAGGGGCGGACGGAGCTCGGCTCAGGATAAGCCTGGACGCGAGGGAAAGCGGCTCTCCTCCTCTCCGTGGCGGAGGAGCGGGTGGGAACGGCGTCGGGACCGGGGGTTGTCCTGCGGAGTCGGCTCAGCCCTTCTTGTGTCTGTCCCTAGGTCTTCCTGCTGGCGGTGTGGAACTTCGAACTGTACATGGTCCCTCTGGCCCTGCTGCTCGTGCTGCTGTGGAACTACATCCTCATCCTCCTGGGCAAGGACACCCGGCAAGGTGACATGGTGAGTGGCGGCTTGTGCCCCCCCTCCTTCTCCCAGGGACCCAGGGGCCACACCACAGTGCCTTGTGGGAAGGTCTGCTGCCTCCGAAACCGTGACCCCTGCGCTTTCCCCAGCGTGCCAGCGGACGATCCGAAGGACTGGAAGCTAAGCAGATTAATGCTTTTTGTGGGACTGAAAGAAAAAATGGAAATCTGGGGAACATTAAGTTAAAATCACCCACCACCAACCCCCCCATGAGCCTCCAACTTCCCTCAGTTTGGTCTCGTAACTCGCGGAGCTATCCATCAAACAGCCAAGGCAGTTATTACACCGCGTCAGGGCAAGTTATTGAAATAATTCTTACAACATTTCGGGCTTTATGGCCTCATGCAATGCTAGTTAAACGTGTAGTAAGCTAAAGAGTATTTGTGTGTTTTTTCTTTTGAATTTACAGTACATTCCATGTCCACACGTTAGTGATTTTTCATCTCAGTGCGCGAAAGTGAGAGAACAAAAGAGATTTGTTTGTTTTTTTGGGCTTTGCAAGAATTTGTGTGCTTTTTCCGTGAGTCAGCTGTCGGTGGAAAAAAAATATCCCTGTAGATGTTCAACAAGACCATTATTCTTGCGGGTTACGAACGAATGTGGGATCGCAAAAAAAAATATTATCCAAAAATATTATCCATATTGCAAAAAAGAAAGGCAGTGAAGGAGGGGGAATAGCGGCTGCAGTATACAGTAGTGCAGGTCACGCCTGGTCCTTTCCCTGGCCTGCGAGTGCGGAGTTGGTACTGTAGGCGTCCAGGACCGGCACTGCTACAGCTGCAACACCAGGGCTTCTAGGAAACTGAATACGAACAGGACCTTCAAATGGTACAGTAAATACTGTACACTTAGTCGGAGAGAATGATGTCTGAGTGTACCAGGCCCAATTTCTCCTTCCCAGGTGACACTATATTCTTACTATAGAGAATGCTCTTGGAAGGTTCATGCTAAATTTTGTTTCCATTTTTTTTTCCAAACCTGGCGTTTGTACTGTTGATTTACTGAATTGGCTTTCACCGTTGCGTTGAGATAATCTTCTTTTCTTACTTTGTACTGTAAGTGTCCTGTCGTTTTCGCTTGCTCTCCACCTCTGTGCCGGCTCTATACTGTACAGCTCAGCACTGACGGGGACAGGGCTGGGGTGACTGGGGTGATGCGCACCCAGGCTGCGAAAGCTCACTGACGACGCTCTTGAGTCAGACAGTGAAGGAACCTGCTTTAAATCTGGTATCTGGCGAAAAAAAACAGTAAAGCCGATCTGTTAGCTGGCGTAGAAGCTGTTGAGAGTGGAGCGTCCGTGGAAAACAGGCGCGACCCCTCTCCTGCTGGACGCGACAGCAGCAGTCCAAGCGCTGGCATCTCTGCCCGGAATTAAATAGAAATTGATACATCGTAGTTACACATTTATTTTTTTCCCTTTTCTCCTGTGCCTCTTAAGACTACTTATAGATTTGTTTTTCCATGTCTTTCGAAGCTGCGTACATTTTTTTTAAACTTACACAAAAAAATCATCGCGTCACCTAACGTCGGACCTTAGTTATACTGTACATTTTACGAGTTTGACCGTTGACGTTTTTTTGTGGTTTAATACTGATGTTTATCCATATTTCACGGTAAAGAAAGTAAACGTTTTGGCGTAAAACACAGGATGATGTTCCGGCGCTGCTGTTTTATTTGGAATTTGAAATTTAGGAATCTGAAAAACCGCTTTTTATGTGTGGTACTACACTACATTTTGAGAAACTGTCGCGTAACTGCTGTACGTATTTCTCAAAAAAATGAGTTTTTCAGCCTTTCGCATTCATTACATAAATGTTATTCTCGCGTTTATAAACTTGCGCACACAAAAACACACACATATATATAGCATGTAACGTGTGTTTAAAATTAAAATATTTCTCAGCCTCTGAGACCTTAACGAGTCGCCTGGTTGTGGCAATACAGAAGGGTCCGTTTAAAAATGGAGAGGATTTGCCTTTAAGGGTGACAATCAGTCGCTCACCTGTTTTTTTTTTCAGTAAAATTTGTCAAAACAATGTCATGCAGACTTTTTCATTTTTAATCATTGGGATGCACCTTTATGAAACTGCGAAGGCATAAACCAAACTGAAATGCGAGCCTTTCCAGGAGCAAAGTGGTGATTAATTTTAATAAGCAGCCTTGCAAAATGGGTTTTAGGCCCCTAATTAAGAGACCACATTTTTAATAATAATCTTAATTTTTCATGAATACACAGTTAAAGAATTGGTACTGATATGTATTAGATAATGGTGGAAACAAAAAAATGTAATTTTTCACGGCTGTATGAATTTAAATAGGGCATTATCTTTACGAAACAGGATTCATGCAATTTAGCAGTAAATGAGAAATGGGTACTCTTTAACACGGAATGTGGCAAGTATTTTTAACTGTAGGATTCTCACAATAACCATCAAAAATACGTTTAACATCAACATTGGGCTGTCATGTACTGCCTGTGAATGAAGATATTACAAAGTAAACCACTGCTTTGAGTTTCCAGACACTGGGCAAAATAAGAGGAACTTTGTTAACTAATTCCATTAAACATTTGTGCAATGCAGTATGTGCAGAGACTGTAATTCCTCATATACTGTATAAACAAAGCGGGACAGCCAGAGACAGACTCTTCATACTGTATTAAGTGGGTGAGACACAAGTAAAAGGCCAAATGAGTTTTCAGTGAGTCTGGGGAAACCGCACGCCGCCTTGTCAACGAATGGCAGGGCGTGTCATTCTGTGACCTCACCTTTGCACCACTCTCCCACGCGGGCGTTCGAATCCCACACTTGCCCAGACCTGCTGCAAGGCACACTGGGAAATGTGTTCCTGCAGATGCCTTGTTATGGAGTCCCGCCAAGGACAGCTCAAGTATTGTCTTTGGGATTTCTGTCCCCCTGGTTGACCAGGCCCTGGGCTTGTGTAAGTCTGGGTGTATAGTGAGTGTAGAGATACCATTCTTTGGCAGAATACAGCCGGAGTTTTCATCTGACACCACGTTACTCCGTGACTCATATAGTTAGGTTTAGTTAAGTTTTAGTTGAGTTACGTTAAAGTTGTTACACTACACTAGGTCGCTGGTGCCACCCAACTCTCGAGTCCTGGGTTCGATTCTGGATGAGGATGCCTTCTGCGTGGAGTTTGCATGTTCTTAATGCGACGATGGCTATTGCTCTGAGCGACTCCTCCCACTTCCCTGCTGTCGGGGCTAATCGGTGTCTCTTGATTGCATGTCCTCTTCTGTGTGTGAGTGACACATCAGATCCACATCCGTCCCGGCCAGGATAGGCACCAGCACTGCACAACTTCGTAGGATGAAGCGGCTCTGGACAGAAGACGTTTGGACCAACTGAACTTATTTATTGATGGCTTTGAAGGTTTTCGAACACCGAGGAAGCACGATTAACAGGGTAGTGCCTCGGAACTCCATTGATACGGGTCTTTCTGCAGTGTCAGCGGTATCAATCGACTGGGTGTCCGTATTGCCCCTTCTCTTTCTCTTTCTCTCTCTGCACTGTACGGACAGAAAGAGAAAGAGAAGATTGTGGGTGTGTTTAGGATGAAAATCTCTTGTTGATTTCTTCACGGTTAGAGCCATTTTACTGCTGCTTCTCTAAGAGGGAAGCTGTGATCACAAAGCGCTTGTCACACTCGTGAGGTGAGCAGTCTGAGTGCTGAAGACTCCTGGTGTGGGGGTTCGACTGGCTCGTTGGCCGGGCGTGTATCTGCGAGGTCTCTGTCCGTCGCCCTCGGCGCGTCGGTCTTCTGGAAGGGGACGTTGCCTGTGCGCAAGGCATGGCAGCATGACACCGAGTCCCAGTGTCTCGGCCTCTGAGCGACTGCACTCTACACTGTGAGACTGCGTCCTGCGCGCACGAGAAGGGCGGCCTCACTGTTTCACAAACATGACTCACCTTCTAACCCCGGGAACAACATGACCATCTGACAGTTCCCGAAAGGTATAATCATCTCGCTGCTTCATTATTGTTCCTCCTGTGTTATCATGTCCAGGTGTGGTGTACTATACAGTATGTACCTCTTTGTAAACTGCATTTTTTTCTTTTGCAAACCGAAAGAAATGATATTTCTCTGCTCCGTAGTTTGCCTCTACAGAGACGAGAAATCTAAAATTTCTTTGAGAACTTGTGCAACAAAACCATGTTCTCTATATTATCCTTCACTGAAACATAATTCTACAACGCCCTCCCGTCTCTTTTGTGTTAGTCTAGATTGCTCAGACAACACTGCAAACAAGTTCCTGTAGATGGAGACATTGTTTGCAAAAAATGTTTTTTTTCTGCTTGAAACAATGATGTGTTTTCTTACAGCAGGAAACAATACATATGCATGTATGTATTTGTTTTCCTTGCAGTTATAAAGACACAGCTGGGGGCTGTGCTATTATTAACGACTCTATTATAACCTTTGTGATCTGGACGATGTGTGTGTGCGCGCATTTCATCCGTTTGCATTGAACTAAAGTGGTTACAGTTCATTTTCCATTAAGGTCCAGCGATAAATTCGCTTGTCTTCTGGACTGACAGCAAGGAACCAGGGAATGGCAGGCAGATAGTTCAGAGCGAGGTTATGAATATGGCTAGCTGGATGTGAAACACATGACTATGAGGACTGTCATTAGCTGCCTTCCTTCTTCCATTGCTCTGCGTTTAGACGACTGTAACCACAACAGACAAGGGGAGTGAGCTCCAGACTAGGTCCTTGTGAGGCAGGGAGAGTTACAGTAAACAGACACGGAGGCGTCTGGTTCCGATTAAATCCAACAGACTGAAGAGGAGACTCGTTTTCAGGAGTAATTAAAAAGGAAAGTTAGTTTATGATCGACCCGAGGAGGGGGGAGTTCAAAAAAATTCTGCTCGTTTGTGTTGCTGTTTTGCTTTGGGGGAATGAGGGAGGTTGGGGATGTACTTATGAAAGATTTGCCAGAAGCAATTGCAATCAAATATTAATTTATTTGTGAGATTTGGTTATTAATCTGGTTTTTAATGATGTTATTCACCATTCCTTTTTAATTGCTGGTATCAACACAGGGATGTGTGTGACGATTTTAACAGAAGAAACGCTGTCAAAACAGCTGTGGTTGACAACCAGGCCTGCGTACACATGTTCAGCTGGCACATGCTGACATCAGCACTGCTGCACCTGAACCTTGAGCCCAGGAAGCTGTGGGTATGATGCAGGGCTCTCACCACTCTCCCACACTGCTGCCTCAGAGAGCCTCACTGGCTCAGTGTTTCAGCTGTCTGAAGATGAGCTGGTCTGCGCTTGAACTTTTTCCTATCCCACCCAGAAGAACCACACCTGGGTTGAAATGAGGCAGTTTTTCTGTGAAGTTTTCTCGATTGCCCCTAAGAGACAGGCAGTGGTTTCAGGTTCTATCTCTTCTGTGTGTTCAAATTCAAACATTTAAAACAGCAGCAACAACAGTCATAGCAATTATTATTATTATTATTATTATTATTATTATTTTCCTCCCCCTCCCCCTCTATGAGTGGCAGCTGTTCTGATCTATGAGAATAAATAATATTTAATTTGATCCGTTACCTTGGGAAGGGAAGTTGGTCTAATCCATAAGTGTTTTTTACACTATATCAGAAAGTGCTTCTCAATCTCTGCTACTCACTCCTGACAGTGTGAGCTCAGCCTGTCCTCTCTGGGCAGCCAGGTCTGCCTCTGTCCAGACTCTATGTCCAGGCTGTGGTCACTGAGCCTGTCCTCTCTGGGCAGCCAGGTCTGCCTGTGTGCCCAGTATCCATGGCCAGGCTGTGGTCACTGAGCCTGTCCTCTCTGGGCAGCCAGGTCTGCCTGTGTCCAGTTTCTATGGCCAGGCTGTGGTCACTGAGCCTGTCCTCTATGGACAGCCAGGTCAGCCAGTGTCCAGTTTCTATGGCCAGGCTGTGGTCACTGAGCCTGTCCTCTCTGGCCAGCCACATCTGCCTGTGTCCAGTTTCTATGGCTAGGCTGTGGTCACTGAGCCTGTCCTCTATGGGCAGGAAGAGGAGCACAACCTGAAACCAAATTCCACTGCATCCCCTGCGGGGAGTGGTGGGGGAGGGAGGGAACGATCATTGGGTTTTGTAAAACATCCAACTATTAGCATCTGCACACATGTGAATGGTGGGAAAACATCATTTACATTGAAAAAGTCTCTCTCCTTCCAAACCATCTCTGTGTTTCTTTTTGTAAACATTTCCATTGTGTGGCACATGTGGTAGGAAGTGGTTTACATTGCTCTTGGAGAACTTTGTTTCCTCGCATTCCTCTCCAAGGCAGAGACACTGGTGACTTCTCTTGCCTAGACAGCCCTGGTGCTAATTACTGTACCTCAAACAGCGAGCAAAATCAAACCATTGTGTTTCTCCAAGGGTCAGTACCCGGAAAGCAGCGGTTTGCGAGTCTCAGATGAGAGTATAGTGAAAGAATCCCTCTCATAACTATAAAGGACCTTCTTACGTTGAGGTCTGCTAATTAAAGCAATGTTGTGCTGTTGATGGAGTCCGTGTGTTCCTATTGTGCGCGGCATGACCACAGTCTGCCTCTGGATCAAGGAAAATCCAAGACAATCACTGATATCCTTTGTGGTGCAGGAATTCCTGAGTGGTGGGGCTCAACTCCAACCTGTACTTACGAGATTTGTCTGAGAGTCCCCAGAATCCTGCCATTTCTCTGCGTGTCAGCTCTCCTCCTTGGAATGATGTCATAGCGTTCGTTATTTTTTCCTTTTTTTAAAACAAATAAGAACATACAGTAGAGGCTTCGAATTTATAAAACAGAAAAACACAACAAATCTTGTATTTGAATTAAAATTAAACCAAATGTCGAGTCACTGCAGTAACACTTGAAATTGAATTGTATGTTTTAAAGCAAGTAATAATTGACATACCTACTTGGGATTTTTAAAGAAAAACAGGACTGAAAGTACAGTACTTCTTGTTGTTATTCCAAAGGAAAACAAGAGGAATTCTTCCAGGCTGTATATTTTTTCTCTTTCTGGGATGTGTACTTTGATGCAAAGTTTTGGCTTTCAGCACAGTGCAGTGCCCGCTACACTTGCGTCTTTCTGCTGTCTTTTATTGTTGGAGTTAACCAAGCTGCAGCCTTAGACATTTATAATTCAAGGTGTTACGAATACTTAATGCGGCTGAGATGAGGAGATCTGTACACGAGAGGTCAGGTCAGGTGAGTACAGTACGGTTCAGAGAGGAAACAGGGCTTCACTGATCTCTGCTGGCGAGGCTGGTCACTGGCTCTGGAGTGGAGTGGTAGAGGAGGTCAGAAGATCACAGTGGCATCGTGGGGCTGTGATACACATTCAGAGCCTGCTACCCATTAGCCAGGGTAGAGGCTGTGACACGGGGATGGACGCTCTTTCTTTCTGAGGCCCGGCCCACTCAAACGCAGGGTCTGCCTGTACGTGTCACAGCAGAGTGGAGTGGTTCATGGAGGATCAGTCATTGGTCAACAGCAGACTGTGGTCATTCTAACAGCAGGTCAGCTGTCCTCCAGGAACATTCCTGGTCAAACCCATTGTGTGGAGAGAGGGGAATAGTTTCCACCCATCCATCCATCCATCTTCCAACCTCTTTATCCAGTACAGCCTCGCAGGGGAGCTGGAGCCTATCCCAGCAGGCAACTGGGCGCAAGGCGGGGTACACCCTGGACAGGACACCACCCACAGACACAGACAGGCACACACTCACATCAGGGCCAGTTTTCCCAGAAGCCTTTTTTCCTAGACGCATGTGTTTGGCCTGTGGGGGCCACAAGAACATGGGGAGAACATACTGTACAAACTCCACACAGACAGCACCCCAGGAATTGAACCCAGGACTCGAGTGCTGTGAGGCAGCAATGCCGACCACTGCACCACCGTGCAGCCTGGGAAAGGTTTTCTTGTGACTTATGATGCTGTCCAACAATTGAACAGTGCTGACACCCTTCATTAAGAACATTAGTACAGTTGCAAATGAAGTGGCCATATGGCTCATCTAACCAATTGAGTTGGTAGTTAGTAGATAATAAACCTGAGTAGCTTGTCCAGCTACTCTCTTTCTTGAGGGATGCCCGTGTATCGGCTTCAACATCCTTAATGGTTAGCTTGTTCTGTTCTCCCACATCCCTCTGTGTAAGTATGTTTCACCTGTTCTCAGTTTTAAATGCACTTCCACATATTTTCCATTTACTCTTCCCCTAGCATGGTTGTTTTCCACCATCCCTTAAATCATGCACTACCCGGTCTGCTAGGCACAAACAGTGGTCTCTCCTTCTGTATCTTTCTTGCTTTTGTGCTGAATTGTAGACTTCCTATAGATACGTCTTCTCTGTGCCTGTCCTGGTACAATTTGCCAGCAGCCATATCACCCTGCAACTCCCAGCTGGCAGCCCACTGGGGCTCAGCAGCTGTGAGCCTGGTCAGTTCCTGGATGGGAGACTCCTGGGAAAGCTAAGGCTGCCTCTGGGAGGGGTGTTAGTGAGGCCAGTAGGAGGTGCTGCTGTCTGTGTGTCCTAATGCCCCAGAATAGTGACGAGGACACTATGCGGTAAAAAGGTGCCTGAGGTCCTGACTTTGTGTGGTCATTAAAAATCCCAAGGCGTTTATTGAAAAGAGTAGGTGTGTTACCTCGGCATCCTGGCCCAATTTCCCCCTGGCCTTTACCAATCATGGCCTCCTAATAATCTCCATCCATGAACTGGCTCCATCACTCTGCTCTCCTCCCCACTGATAGCTGGTGTGTGGGGAGTGTCCTGGTGCACTATTGCTGCTGACGCATCATCCAGATTAATGATGACTGAGGTGAGAGTCACTTCCAGACTCATCTTCAAGGACAGTGCATAGTGTCTGAACAGGCTTATGATCATCATCATGTATCACATTTCAATGCATCTGTTTGGTTCTGCAGACTCCTGGTGGAGGCCTTTGTATTGGGAAATTGTGACTGGATGGCAGCAGTTTCACTCTTTGCTGAATTGATAGAGTGTCCAAACAATGCTCTGGCACATACTGTACCTGAGGGTGCATTTAAACCCAATCCTACTTTTGGAATGCATACAAACATAGGCCTCAAAGACATAAGTTCAGGTACAGTATTTCACATGATAGAGTTATTATTTCGTGATTTCTTACAACTCCGATCTCATACTGTTGTACCGTATTTCTTCGAATATGAAGAACAATCTAGACACTCAATTCATATTTAAAAAACACGGGTCTGATAACCTAAATATAAGACCAGGTGGGTAGCTGCGTCAGCATGCGTAGGCTGCAAAGGAACAAGTAATAGGTTTATTCCATGCTGAAAAAAAGAAGAAAGAGAACACAACGTTTCGGCCATGGAGCCTTCTTCAGGTCAGACCTTGTGTTCTCTTTCTTCTTTTTTTCAGCATGGAATAAACCTATTACTTGTTCCTAAATATAAGACCAACTTTTTAAATGCAAATTGCTGTTATAACCCCCAGAACAACAAGAGATAA
The DNA here is from genome assembly GCF_055471065.1 of Atractosteus spatula. Taxonomy (NCBI): domain Eukaryota; kingdom Metazoa; phylum Chordata; class Actinopteri; order Semionotiformes; family Lepisosteidae; genus Atractosteus; species Atractosteus spatula. Next base: position 2,133,616 of record NC_142708.1, read on the forward strand.
GTAGCCAAATAGATAAGATGAATATAACAGCCTCCGTAGTTTGTGGCTTTTGTTAAGTTCTTACCTGCACGTTCTTTAAAAAAAACAATCTAGTTGTGCAGTATTTCTTTCTTTCAGTGGAAGGAGGAAGGAATGGCAGTTAAATACTTTTTTTGAAGTTTTCCTTTTAAATAAGAATTTTGTCTGAATTTTGCAGTAAGATCAAAATTCAGACAGCCCTAGACTGTACATTCCTTGACGTGTGCGAATAGAGACCCTTATTTTAATGAATAAAGCGGATGACAGATTGCAAGTGGACCCAGAAGATTGATATATATATACACATCACCACTGCTAATAAAGTTAAAGAACTTCTCATCTGTCACCAAGTACATAAAACACTACAGTGTTTGTTATTTTTTATTATATATATTTTAATCAATATTTAATTTGATCAAAAATATCTTTTTTTACTGGTGGGGGATACTGAGGAGAATATCTGAAACTGTTATTAAAGCCAATAGACAATCAAGAAAAAAGGAAGATGAGCTGCTGGCCCACTGTGTAAATTGACAGGCGTCACACAGAGGGAGTTTAATTAACGAGTTACCTCTCTGTGTTCCCCTCTCCCTGTACACGATCCTGGGCCCAGTAGCTGTGCTTTCACAGCGCATGTGGCTGCTCTGGCGTTTCTGATCAATGTTTTCCGCAGGACTTTGTTGCTTCAGTCTTTGGTTTCATAGGACTTCACTCTGTTAATTCAAAGTTTTGTTTTGTTTGTCTTGTGAATTCTTCAGAACGACGCACAAAACCAGGGGGGCACAAGTGAAAGCTAGTTGGAAGTGCATTTTAACATAGAGAACCAAAGGCAGTTCTTTACCCGAAGAGTTGTGGGAGTGTGGAACAAGTTGCAGAGTCATATTGTGAAAGCTGATACACTTGTGTCTTTCAAGAAAGAGTTGAGATGAGATCCTTGATCAATTATCTATCAACTTCTTAACAGTCCAGATGACCTGAATGGCCTCCTCTTGTCTGTCACTGTTCTTATGTTTGTAATGTAGAAGGTAATCAGTGAGCAGTATAGTGTAAATCAGTTCGTACCACTAAATACCTGTTCCCACCACTAAAAACCAATTGGGAATTTGTAACAGAACAACTGGGATTGCCAGTAGCGACTGTATATCAGCTTCATTTAACACCGTGAGCTGTGGAGTCTGGGGTGTAAATTTAAAAGGGGCTCAAAGCGGTTCTGTACGTGAAGGAAATCTGAACTTCCAAACTGTTTCTGAAACGTTATTTTTAACTCGGGAGACTGTTACGTTAACCCCCCTGCAAGTTCTGACACGTTGAATAGTCGCCACTTAATTGAAAAAAAGAAGTGGCGTCGTGCGACAGAAATAAATATGTGACTTAACTTTTGTTTTTGTGTTCCACCTGCCTATTTATTTTTTCAGAAAAATGTGGGGTAAGTGGATTAGAAATACAGTAATGTCGTGTTGTTTTTTTCCTCCGGTGAATGTTTGTACGTGAAGAGTGCAGTCGGATGATAGCTGTCGGGGCCCCGTACAGGTGAAATCAGAAACAGCTCTCATTCCCGCATAGAAGCGCCGCAGCTTGTCAGGCCTTCAGATCCGGCGCTCGTTTAGGGGGAAATGTTTGTTTCTCGCAGGAATAAAGGTGGTTGTTTTGTTGTTGGGTTGTTTTTTTTTTGCAGCAACAGCAGCAACCACAGCACAGTGGGTTAAACAGTCAGTCGCAGCCGGGGCGTAAAACAGAAGAAATGGAAATAATAAGAGAAAACGTGAGACGTTCTCCTTGGCATTGTGCTTACACATCCCTCAGCCCTTTAATCTGCGAAGGATGCGACGTCTCTCCCCTGATATGGCAGCACTTTGTTGAGTTATGCTGCCTTTTAACATCGCCGAACTCTCTGGATTCTCCGAGACTGCGGGGTAAAAATAAAGCGCCGGTGCCGAGCGCAGCGCAGATGAGCCTCCGTGCGAGACACGGGAGCCGGTGACAAGTGACAACACAAAAAGGTCATGTCACTTTTAACTGGCTCCATTAGATCAGGCTGATTTCCCCTGTGCCTGAGCGCAGTTTGATTTGGAGACGTGACTTAAAGCGGTAGTTGCCGTAATTGTTTTCTTCGTTCTTCCCCGTGAACTTTGTGCCCGCTGTGCTAATGATATTCGGGCTGTGTTGGCTGGGAGTGTTGGCTCCCTCCTTTCTCGGGGCGACGGTGAAAAGCAGCTCGCTGCATCCAGATCCGCCCTTGTTCTGCGCTCGGGATGTGGGACAGCTGGAGCTGAGGCTTCAGGGTGCAGCCGACCCGACTGCGCCGTCGCCGCCGTGACCTGCCGAGTTTGTGGTCACACACACACAAGCGAAAATAGACTGCAGTTATTTGTGCAACTTAATGTTCTAGCGATCACGCCCCGTGATGGAGTGTGTTTTTTCTGGAGAGAGGCAATGTGTCACACTACATGGTCTGTAATAGCTAGTGGACTTCATTAACAGTTATTCCCTCGGGACGTGCCGGAGGAAGATTGAGGTACCTGGGCTTTTCTCTTGGCTAAGGGATGATAATGACCTTCTTAAGCTGCCGGACGGGAAATACAGTACACCCATTCACACATTCTTCAGATCTGAAGTGTAGCTCTTAATTTTTTACCTTTGTCTTAAATCATGATGCTGTTTATTGTGCATCATACAGTAACATGACGTGAATGGATTGTAGAGCTCCTTTATTTTATTGGTTTTGTCTAAATTGCAATAAATTAATTAGCCAATTACAATTACCAATTACATCCTTCCCACTGGTGTTTACCTACTGTAGCAGTTTCTTGATGAATCACGTTATTGCAGCTTAAGCCTCAATGACAAAGCTCCTTAGTAAAGTGATCATGTTGGAAATACATGTTAGACGTTTCTTTTAAAATGTCATAGAAATATATTGCTTACATGCCAGAAGTTGTGCGCTTCAGTTTGGTTGTGTTGTCCCTGTTGGAGTATCGGTTGGTGTGTTAATGTGTATTGCTATACAGTATGGTGTTCCCAAAATGTAGATTGTATTTAATTTGGATGTATTGATTTTTGATTCTGCCAGTTGTGTTTCTAGTTTGCTGTTTGATTTGCTGATGGTCGTGTAACACAAGGTGCAGCTGCAGCTGCAGTATATCCACAGGTGTGACCAGTAGCTCCTTATTGACACAGTGTCTCAGTTTAGCCCTGACAGCTGCAGACGTTGCTGCCTGTCTCATTTGTTCATTGAAGCCCCTACTGTATCTGTCCGTGTGTTCCCTCTTCTGGGGTTTGTGCACAATACTGGGGAGGGGATAAAAGTCGCCATGGGTTGAGATGTTTTGCAGTCTAAAACAACAATTCTGGAGAAGGCATGATTGAGAGCCCAATGTGTCTATCATTCTTGATATCATAAGTAGGTCTGGATACCTTTACTCTGGTAGTTTAAGAAAGTAAATTGTTAAATTACCCAGGTTTTCTAGAGTCATATCGTGAGAGCCCTGTGAGAGGATGGCAGGTTCAGGTAAGATGGCGTCTCTCACCTGAACTACATTTCCCAGAAGGCCATGGGGGGGGAAGGCCTGCCGTCCACAGTCACCTGATCAGCTGGGGGGTGACAATCGGACAGGTGACGCTCTAAGAACCAGAAAGCCAGGAATTCTGGAAAGGAAAAAAGAGAGAGCTACTGTCTCTATGTAATATAAGCTTCAGAAGAGTTTTGAAGCTGGTAAGCAGCTTAGCTTCCACGGCATTTTATAGTGACGGATGCAGGAAGACATTTAGTCAGTAGCACAGAGGAGAGCTGGGCTTTTGTTTGGGTTTGTTTGAGACGGTTTTGGGTCAGTTCTCCACAGTCTAAATATAAAGAGCACTAGTTTGGTGCCTGTTAGTAGTTTCTGTGTCTCTTGAAAAGAGCACTTGCTGTGGTACTTCAGTGCCCGGGCATGTTGCACCTGACAAAGCTGTCATTTCTGCTGAAGGACTCATCTGGAGGCAGGCAGCCTGGGCCACACACTGCGCAGATCCCCCAGGTCTGAAGCCCCACCACCTCCGAGGAGTATCGGGCCGGGCAGCTGTGAGAGGTTGCAGTGCTGTTCCGCGACTTGAGTGAAGCCGCCGGAGATGTGTGTCGAATGCAAAGCGCCCTGTACGTTTTGATGCATCGCACTCTCCCCTGCCCTCCTGTTGGCAGCAGAGCCCAGCTGTTAGTGTGCCAGGGTCGCGTCGGACAGCAAGGAGGGGGGGAGTCTGACGACACGCGCGTGGTCTCGTGTCAGTGTGCAGCTGCAGTGGTGAGCTGGCCTGCATAATAAACTCCCCAAAAAACTTTTTCCAATTGAACCGTAGCCAAAGAAGAAGCCCGAGCTATCATTTTAAAGGCGGCGCTTGTAAGTAGACCTGGAAGGGCTTTAGAGAAGACAGGCTAACAAGCCCCGCCGAGCCTCACTCAATCAGTGCACAAGATTGGACCTCGGATCGGAACTGGTATCACACGGTCACCTTCTGGTCCACATAGTCTGCAGAGGCCTGCTGAGGACACGGTCCAGTCCTCACTGCAGGGAGGTGGGACAGACCTGGAGACCTGGCGACAGATTCATTTCATTTCATAAGATGTCGTTCCTTAGTGGCATGATCTTTATTTTAGAATAGTGTTCTTGCAGCCACATTTTCACTCTTTTGGTATGTTTTGGGAGACAGTGTATTACTTATGTTATTCCAAAGAAAATGATCACAGTGACTGACAGTTTTGGAGGTGGTGGTGGGGGCAGGTGTTCATTACAACAGGAGCTTGTTTGCATGGAAATATTTGCTTAAATGAGGCCTATTTATTTTAAGTATGAATCAAGATCATTAAATCACACTCTAACATATAAGAGCAACCATGACAGCCCCACTTTTAAGTTGAAATGGACTTTCAAACATGTACACTGATTCCTGTTTCATGAAACATCTGGTGTTCTGTGTACATATGGTCTTCCAAAGGAGCTCCGCTCTGGCAAACAGCACGACAGCAGTTTGTTTTTGTCTATAAGACTGTGTTTAGAAAAATACACATGCCTGAAAGTCCCGTCTCCTCATGACAGCATATAATATCTATTTATCATCATTGTGCAATTGATTAATTAAATAATGTAAGCATTGAGCTAATACAGCGGCAGCTTCCAACCTTTATAATTACTAGATAACGGTGTTTCGAAAACTATAGATGTAAAATCAAATACTAAAGTTGAAACACATACGGGGGTAGTGTTTTTAAGTGCGTCATGAGTGTGGTATAGTAGATGGTCACTTAATGCTGTTGCCTCACAATCCAAGACTTTTTTGATTGCCGACTGGGGAACATTTGTGATGGAGATTGCATGTTCTTCTGTTTTTGTGTGGCTTTCCTCTGACCTGAAAGTCAAGCTGTACCATACTCAAGAAATATTAATATTGAGTTTAATAGTTATGATTATTATTGTTGAACAAGAATAAGTAATTCAGTAAATGGATCCAGGGCAGTAGTTAATTATCTATTTTGGAAAAAGTGATGGTTTGCATCAGGGTAAAGACTTTTTCATAAAATAGTTGTCATCATATTTAAATTCTTTGATTAATTACATACTGGATTTGCATCGATGACTAACAGTTGGTAGAGTCATACGTTTGCATTCAAAGAATGAGATCGGTACAGAATCCTTTGCTCTTGCAATTTAGATGTCATAGTGTTTTACTGTGTTTTTACAGTAAGTGCAGTGTGTAGGCATTGCCATAACACCATAGACAGACCAACACACAGACAGACCCAGTCATTACTACAGTGCTCTCTCTGTAAATGCTGTAGATCCACTGTTTTATATGTAATTATTTTGCTCCTTCTAAAATAAAGGCGGCACAAACTTTGATCTAAAGCCGAAAGCTTAGCAAGTCTGTCACACCGACATGTACTGTATTCCGCATGACGGTTATTAGAGTCATGGTAAAAAAAAAAAAACAAATCAGGACGGTGCTTTATTTAACCAGCCAGTAATCCAGCTCTTGACATAATTTATTCCGGTTTGGGCTTTAATGCTGGAAGACAACATGTTTTTATCCGCGCAACTGCCTGAGCACAGCTGACATTCCTTCTGCAGGGACGTCAGTCCCTGTGCCTTTTTTCCGAGTATTATTTATTTTACAGATGCGGGTTGTTGCTGTGAACAAGGCCGTTTTGTTTTTTTTTTATAACGTACCCCCTGGGCGAGCGCTCGCAGAACAGAAAGAGATCTCTCCCTCTTTGTGTCTTTCTCGCTATTTTCTGTCTGCTTTCTGCGGCGCATCAGCGCTACAACGCGGCAGAGTCAAGCGAAGAGAAAACGGCGATAAATACTTGACATTATTGACTACTTTCTCGGGTTCCTGTCCTTTCTGTAGACAGAAGCCCACTGTGAGGCTTTAACTGTGGATAATTTGGGATAATTATCTGGGCTTTACTGCTGTGTTGGAGAAATGAGGCTTAAACTAAACCGCTGAACCTATTTGTGTTATTGATTAAGACATGCCTTATGGTGTTTATTTAAGTATACGAGACAACTTAAATATGAGGCACAATCTCTGCTGAAGAAAAGCTCCAAAGGTTTTTTAACAAATGCCACCGATTTGCAGTTCCATACATCAGTTTTATAAGGCTTTTCGCTGTGTGAACATGACCCTGCTCCTTCCATGTGTGAGAGGCAGAGGGGACTGGGAGACATTATCTGTGCTGTACAGTCATCCACCAGCACAAACAGAGCGATGGGCTGGGCTCCGACGTTGCCCGTTTTCCCACGAGCCTGCAGTGACTGCTCCATTCCTTTTGCCTGGGCCACCTGATCTTAATAGCCATCCACCCGTATGACGTCTTGATTTTTGCGAACAAGGAATCGGGAGGTTTTTAATTAACATCCAGTTCTGGCATTACCTCACGCAGATCAAGCTACAAGACAACATCCAAAATTAATTATTTTTACACATCCCATAATCCCCTGGGACTCTGGTCAGGTCCAGGTTTAACCAGGGTGTACAATTGCAGTACAGAGAGAGAGAAATCAGGATCGAAATGATAAGCAAATACTGTAGATCAGGATCATTGATTTCTGCCTTCATACAGTACTTCTGAATGCTAAATAATCTCAGGTCTCTCTTTAGTTTTAACAAAATTAAGGATAGAATCACAAATTCACTAACTGAACTTTTGTATGTACTGTGTAGTATAACCCTTATTTTATATAACACCTTTCACACCAATTACAGATTTGTATTTCCTATACAGTTGTTTGTTGGTATTTGTGTCATCTGTGATTGCTGAACTGATTTGCTGAACTAACATTTTTTTATCCAAAGCAACTTACTTTTGCACTTATACACACATTATACAACCATGCATTTTAACTGGAATAATTTGTGTGTCTCAGCTGGGATTTGAACCCATAACTCTCCACTTCTGCAGCTAGAACCCTGACCACTGCTGCACTGCCAGCTAACTGGGGTTGTAGCTGAACCAGAGCGACAGCACGGTACACTGCAGAGTAAGGCAGGTCCTTCAGACAGCGCTCAACACACTCTAAGAGGAAAGAATCACACACACTTGTTCGATGTGAAACACAACTTACAGAGGAGAGCAGAGACAGCCGCATCGCTCCTCTCTCTCCCTCTCTTCTCCCTTACATTTCTTTCAAGTGCAGTTTGAACAAGAGGTGACGGGGACTGCGAGTTCATTTCAGCTCTTAAGAAGATGCTTCTCTCCAGAGGTTTCCCCGTTATCACAAAGAAATATTGATCATACTATCTGCGGTTACACTGGAAGCAGCTTAGTGCAGAATCAACTGTTTCAAGATCTTTCTTGATGTGTCCTGCAGTTACATCCTGTGGGCGCCTGTGTTAGAAATTAAACTTGTCCAAATCCCAGCGCCCAAAAATGCAAAGATCTACACTTTCCGTGTTCAGCGCTGTCAAGCAGGCTCGTTCGCCCTGCCTCCTTCCGGCCCCACAGGTTTGGATGTACTGCAGTGGAAACCCTGCGCTGGCCTGGTACAGACAGGGCACGGCCGCCAGTCCTGCTCTGCACAGTTAAGGGGTCAGCATGGTCCTTCCCCGGCCAGGCTGGGGGTCACTAGGTCACCAGGGGGCTGTGGACCACTGCTGCTGCACAGCGTGGCCTGGTGTCAAACCCACAGCCTCAATGCTGTAGCATTCAGCGTGCACGCCAGTCAAGCATCTTGTTGCATTTATTTAAATCTACTTCTGCCCCAGATCTTTATCATGTTCATTTAACATCAGTGGTGCCTCTTCTGTACTGTAAAAGCCCTGTGTTACCTGTAGTTACTGCAGCAGCAGACAAGCCTTGGTTCTTCAGAGGCCAGGAGAGCAGAAATAGAAGACCGTTCAGGTCCACTTCTGTTTTGCATGGTGGATGTGCAAGGACACCTTATTTTTTATATTGAGAGGAAAATTAGTCTTGTCAAAGTCAAATCTTTAAAAACATAGGCAAGAGATTTTTTTTTAACTTCAGGCCTTTCAAATCAAACCTGAGTGTTTTTAAGTGTGTTAAACTGGTTGTAGGTTTGAAGTTTACTGGTTATCTGCTGGAGGCAGCCTTGAACTGACATGATAAAGGTTAAATAAAAGTAGTTACAATTGAGAGGAGGCCATTCACCCCAACTAGCCAATTTGGTTATTAGTAGCTAATTGATCCCAGGATTTCATCCAGCTGTTTCTTGGAAGAAGCCAGGGTATTGGCTTTAACATCATGGCTGTGCAGCATGTTCCACACTCCCACCACCCTTCCTGTAAAGAAGTGCCTCCTTTTCTCAGTTTTAAATATAATTTCACGTAGTTTCCACTTGTGCCCTCTGGTTCATGTTTCACTGTTCATTCTCAAGAGGTCCACTGGATTGACTGAATCAATGCATTTGAAAATGCTGAATATCTAAAGTATTCATAGTCTTCGCTGTCCAAGAGTACAGAGAGTGTTCCTTCAGACTGTCTGTGTAAGAGTCCACGCAACATGCTATGTGAAACTGCAATATTTTCTATGATTCAAAACTAAACTATATCTGAGCTTTAGGCTATGAATACAGTATGCTAGTGGCCAGAGCAATTGCCACATGTTTGTACGATACAGAAATCTGACCAAGACTATTGGGATCATCATTTGTCCCAGCATGGCAGCATTATAGTCTCCCTTGGAAACTTATTTTCAAATCAGAAACCCATCTGTGACGCTGAATTGGAATGCTGTGACATTATCTGGTCCAGGCCAACACACACCAAACACCCAGCTGTAATGTTCAGAAACACTAGTACTTTTCATTTATAATGGATATATATTATTTATAATAACACAAGAACAAAGTCTCAGTTCTTTTTTGAGCTACTCACTAACTTCTTCTTGAAGTCCACCTTTAGCACAACCAAGCAGCTAAACTCCTTACTGGCCTCAAATAAAACGAAGCAGTCTGCCCTGAGACTCTTCTCACATTTTCAAATGTTCAGAACTAAAATAGCAGTTTCCTAAAACACACCAAATCCCCTGGTCCAAAGTCCATATCTATCCCTCCTGAGAATGGTGCACAGAGCAGTTCTGTCTTTCAGATAGCAAACTTCCACCCAACTGAACCAGGAAGCTTCTGCTTCCTGCTTTTTAAACAGTCACCCGACCAATTGCCTTCCTGCAGCCGGTCATGTGACTGAGAGTGGCAGGCCCTTCCTCCAGAGGCCTCTGGGTAATGTGGTCCTAACAGGGCTGTGCTCTTACACATCCATCTACAATTTGAGAAAAATCTCGAATCCCGTACCTGTAATTAGAGGTTATATACCTTTATACAGACTAGTGTTTCTTTTTGTTTTTGCAGTTTTTGCAGATTTTTGCAGTGACAAGTGTCCCATGCGCTCACTGCCATGTTCTTTTCCCTGGGGTTCAGTGGTGGGTTTTCAGTGTGCTGAGATTATCGCTGCTCCGGCAGCTGTGGACCACTGGAGCACACTGTTGGCATCTGACATCATCGCCCGAGTCTGCCGAAACTTCTCACAGGGTTTTCTTCCTGGGGAGGGGGGCAGAGTGAGACGGCAGCAGAGGCGGACAGTCTTACTTTAATCCTGACAACGGCTCTCTTCTCTTCTTTTTTTCCCTTCTACTTCCAGCAGCAGGCAGTGGAGGACATTCTAGAGGACGATGACGAGGAATATGACAAAGACGACAAGGTAATTATCTGCGCTGACATTCTGCCACTCTGGGACGGGCATTTTTAGACATGACACTGTCTCACTGGCAGTTTACAGAAGAAGAGTGAACATCTTCCCTCACACTCCTCCGCCACCTGAAACGCACAAGAAACAGAACAAAACATCGCTGTTTGTCTTCCAAACGACAGCTGGTGTGCATTGCAAGGAGAGACAGAGATCTTTCAGCTTTAAGGTGCTTTATTTGCTTTCCTCCAGACCCTCAGTAAATAATTTAGCTTGTCTCCCAACTTGATAGCTTTTCCAAAGGCCACTCTGGTGTCACTGCATTCAAAGATCACGCATGTGTCTTACAGTTCATTTTACAGGCCATTTTTACTCTAAAAAGATGTTTTTTATAATAAAAGCAAAAAAAGTCATTCAATCTTTTGAAGTAGAGGTGGGAAATGACAGAGGTTTTCTTTTGGTTTTTGAAGTAATATTGGCAGTATATTCTGTGTGCTTTTTTATTGCTTCCCTGCAGAGTCTAGAAGATGTAAATGATGTCAACATAAACACCTTATGCATTTCCCATTCTGTATTTCTAGTTGGCGTCTGCTACCTACATGTAATTCTCCACCCTCGTCTATTAAATGTTATCTGCCAGGCATGTGCCCAGTCTTGAATTTTGTCTAAATCGTTCTCAGCATCTTTCACATCCTCTGCCATGTCTGCTGATTGTCCTAATTTGCTCTGTTACCAACTCTCTTTAATTTGAAATACATCCTAGTACTTCGTGTAAAAAAAACAAACACATTTCAAGAACTGAACTCAACAGCTGACTTAAAATTAAGCAAAATAAATGGGCTGACAAAATGAAAAATCCTTAAAATTGTCGAGCAGTGGTTTTGGAATCATGACTAGCCAGTAACAAGAAAGTGTTTGTTTAAAGAATACAAAGAGGGTTAAATCAGTGTCATTTATTCTTCTGGTGGGTATACAGTATATTTTGCATATCATTACACTGAGAAACCATGGAAAAAGCATGTTTCAAGACAACAGGAGGACTGGTGGTTCTCCAGACCAAGTGCTGAGGGTTAAGCCTCTGGAAGAGCCTTTGTCCTCTGACATGTGCTGGCAGCAAGCTGGGCGATCACTGGGAATATCGCTAATGAGCGAAATGAGAAAATAGAAATGAAAATCCTGAATAGAGCAGCTTTTGCTGACTTATTGTTTGATAGGGAAGGATTTTTGTTTTCAGAAGTATTGCCATGATTTTTTGCTTCTTCATCATCATTATGACTAGGGCTATTAAGATGGACGTGCTCTAAAGAGAACCAGGGGTGAAAGACCTTGCAGATGGTTCGGGCTGCCTTTCACATTGTAGACCTTAATGCAGTGGATGGGATTTCAGTTTTTTTCTTCACCTGACAGCTGATGTTGTGATTTTTGCGAGTCAGTTAATCCCAACATTTTTCAGTATAGTCCATGTAGTAGCTTACATGAATTCTAACACAATAGTAGCACTCTCCGGGCATCACAGGGTTAAAACAGCCGACGTTATACTGATGATATGATGTGCACTGGGGGCACACATTTGTTCAAAAAAAGTTTTGTTGCTAAAGGCTATGCGCTTTATAAAACTGAGCGGAATGTCTGCAAAGAAAAAGTTTTTTTTTCTTTTCAAAAAGACAGATGAAAAGATGCAGATTATCATGAATGCATTACAACTTTCAAATTCAAATGAGGGAGCTGCACTCTGAGCTAGACTCCCGTCGTTAGATTCAGACCAGCGATTATTATTCACATAAGAGGAATCCATTATTAGTACACATTGGACCCGAGCACTACAAATAGCAGGAAACCCACAAAGACTACAATTTACCAACTCTGACTTCATGCATTTTGATCTATTGCACTGTTCAGCTGTTAGCGTTTCATTTGAGCTGCTGCCAACTTGAAAGGCTACATTTTTCTTATTTCTCTTCCTATCTCTCTCCCACCACCCCCCACTCCCTTTCAGTCACAGCTTTGTGTGTGTGCCCGCGCTTTACTCCTGGTTAAGCGTACAACAAATGGAGTCCTGAGGCTGAGCAAATCTGTCTTCTCCATTCACTCGCAGAGAGCCACCTCTAACTCTCATTACCTTTGCTGTTTGCTGGAATGGTAAAATATTAAGGCTGGGTCAGAAGAGGCCTTTTCATGGGATGAAAGTAGAAAGATTAATAAATGTGCCAAGGCCTCATTTTAATTGAACATGAAGCACATGTTGCAAGTAGGGGAGAAGTGTTCCAGATGTTTAACCCTGGCCTTCTCTGTGTGCCACACGGCACCTATTGCTGGGGAACCTTTGGTCCGGAGGCTAAATGGGGAATCACACAGCCCAACCCTGCAGCACCTGTTTCTCATTCAGCGAGGACCCCTCTCTGGCTTTGCCTAAGCCTCTGCATGTGTTCTCACTTAGCAGAGTGTTGGAGTTGTGAAAAGTGTCTTTCTTTGCAGCCGATGTAGATATTAGTCACCCACTCACGGAGAGAGGGTGAGGCGGCTGCAATTGCTGGAGACTGCTGGGCTGTTAAACTCAAGCAGGGACCCCAATGGAAAATCTATATTTTCCCTGGCATGTAGGTTAGGCCCCCAAGCACTTGAAGTTTAATCATTCGCACCTACAGTAACTCCTAATTTTCAGCTGAAGGTTGTCCTGTTGAGATGTTGCTGTTGTACCTTTAAAGAAGGTTGTTCATTCAGGTTTAACTGGTAAAATGCCAAAGCTGTATAAACGGGAGCAGATGTATGTTTGGATAAAACTGTCAGCCCTATATGTTGGAATTCTCCAGTAAAATAATTTATCAAAGCCAGCTAAAAGCAATACCTGTTCTTGTTATGGACAGATTGTTCAGTGACAAACTGTGCTGTCATCCTGGAACATTAGTGCAGGTCATTGCTGTAGTAAGATGGTGATAGGTGGAGACAAGATGGAGATGTTCTTATACGGACCACATTCCCCAGAAGGCAATGGGGAATGCCCTGCTCTCCTAAGTCACCTGACCAAGAGAAGGAAGATGATTGGCTGGCTGGTATTTAAAAACGAGGAATCAGGGGCCTTCAGTGGTTATCTTAGTTGGGGGAGCTGGCAGAGATGGTTATGTGCTGCACCAGAGGGAGAAAGAAGCAACTAACTTCTTTAAAAGAGTCTTGGACAGTCTTTATTATGAAGCTGGTAAGCATCTTAGGGGACTGGCTGTTCATACATTCAAAGAAGTGTGGGTGGAGCTCGGAGAAGAGCTAGATTTTGTTTTGTTAAAGCCTTCTCTCCATTTTTTTTCCCCTCAAGTTTTTTTACATTACAACTGTATCTGTGTGTCTGTTTTACCTGCCCTGCTGTAATAACTGCAGCACTGACCTAAAAGGCCACAGCGGTCTAGGCTGGTGATGAATCTAAATCAAGCAGACAGATGAGCAGGCTACTAAGCACATGGCAGCAGACAGTGATCAGGCTGTTGTGTCCAGAAAGCCCAGGACGTGTTGTTGGACAGGCAGGGGCTCAAGCTGGAGAAACAAACATTAAACACGAGGGAAATCCAAAGGCACAGTCGGGCAAGCGAGGATTCTGTAGCACAGGAGAGAATTCCCAAGGTTGAGGCAGGAATACACTGGTGCAGTCCTGGATGTGGGGAATCCAGGGATGTGAGCCGAGCCATAGAAGCCAAGAAGCACAAGTAAGAAAACGCCAAGACGTGGAAGTGCTGAGACTGAGCAGGGCAGAGTTGTCATGGCTGCCTCAAATATTCTGCTAGATCAAAGTGAATTATAGAGCAGTGGGATTGATTATCTTCATGATCGTGTCGTTGTGGCGATGGGCTGAATGACAGATTGATTCTAGTTCAGAGCGATGGCCGTGGTGCTGCAAGTTCGTAATGTGGGGCCCCACCAAGAGCAGGTGTGACGTCTGCTTCCTGGTTTTTAATTATTACTCTACCGGTTGTCTTCCTACAATTGGTCAGATGACAGAGGATGGCAGGTCATTCCCCTTCTTACAGGCTATTACTTCAAGAATGTGAAGACACCCTATAGCTGCAGTAGAGTTCTTCTCCAGTTACAGCTGTACTGAGGACAAAATGCTAGCCTGAAAGGACTGGGACTGTACAGCTCTTAACAACTGCACTGTTTGCACATGCTGTTTTCTTAGCACTACTGCTAAAATTAAATAAGCAGGAAGAATGTTTTAACACCTTTGTCTGCTGACATATTTATCTGGCTTTCAGCAGCCTGTAGAATGGATTATATAGATCTCAGGTCTTCCCTTTGCTTCTCAAGAGAATTCATTGTTTTAATCCTGCAAACTGAGAAAACACCTGTTCTGAGATATTGTAAATAGATTTCGAGAATTAAAGTTTAGGTTTACCAGTTGCTACAAGCCAAACGTGTGAACAAAATCCTGATGATTGTGTTATTAATACATTTACGAGTCCCCTGGGCCACTTGTGTCTACCATGTTTATCTCTGAGCATACAAAGGCGATGAGTGAAGCAATCTACTGTACATCCCCAGTGTGGCTAGTGTATTCCTGTATCAGTCTGGTGATATGCTGCCAAGCCAGAGAGCACACTGGAGGCACCCACTGCCTTCAAATGTGTTAGTTGTAATTTGAAAATTTCCTTAAACCCGAAGATCTACTGGGCCTAGTTTAGAACTGGGCCCAGAAAGGGGAGGGGGTCTCAGATTGATACTGTACTCTTGGGGTTAGTTTTGGGAACAGTGTAGACTGTTAATGTGCCAAGCAATGTTTCCTGCCAGGTTGCAGCATTTCAAGCTGAATTAGGCGATTTTGTTTTGGGTAGGACTTGCGTCAGTATTCCTGGACCTGTCGGAAATATGGGGCTGCTCCCGTGTTTGGACAGCAGCTGAGAGTGTGCAGTTAGACCGGGCTCGGTCATCACGGAGTGAGCAATGAGCGCCCTCGGGCCGCTAGCTGCTTCTACTCCGCAGCCTGTGGAGTGAATTCCTTCCCCCTCTGGGGACTAAGGCTGGCTGTTAGAAGATACTTCTGTTTCCAGTGCAGTTCTCGAAGCCACCGGGAGATGCTGGCACGCTCCAGTGGCGACTGGAGAAAGAGTCTGTAGCCGGGGGAAAGTATTTGTGATATGTTGCATGTAATGAAAATGCTGGGCTTTTGGTGCTTAGTTCCTCTTTGTTAGCTCAGCAGAAGGGTGTGTATAAGGGAGTCATAAGCTGTTCTACTAACGCCTACTACAAAATGTAGAAATATTGTTGTTTAATTAAATGGGAGAAAGTTATCAGGATATGTTATTTGTTTAAATCAGTTTAAGGGTGACTGAGAGGCATCCTTTCTGTTTTACATGTGTGTGCATTTTTATCCAGCAGCCATGGGTTAACACGCACGTGTCTGATGAAGGCAATCAGGTTTAGGAATACAAGAGCTTCACAAAGACTCGAAATGAGAGGAGGCTTTTGGCCCATCTAGCTTGTCCGATTGCTAGTAACCGATCTAAAGATCTTGTCCAGCGGTGATTTTGAACTCCCTGGAAATAAACATGGGCTAATATAAAAAATAATAATGTATAGTCAACTGGGAATCCATAGGCTTTTTGAAGATTGATGTTATTGAATTGGTGACAATCTCAGCAGTAATTTTACTCATTTTTAATCGATTTCATTTAATTACTTAAACCTTTTTGAAAGGAGAGGAGGCCATTTGGCCCATCAAGCGCATCTTGATTTCAAATGCTGAACTTCAGGATCCCTCTGTGTTGCGTCTTGCTGAGAGGAGAGTGTGCAAGAGCTCCTTTGAGTTTTACTTGTGCCATTGCAAATCTTCTGCATATTTGAAGTCAGGGGCTTATTGATGTACAGAATTCACCTTTGGCCTTGAATCCATGTAAGGTTAACAGCTGTCGGGCTGGGGGCAGAGCTGAAGCTCGTGATGGAAATACAGTCAGCTGTGATTCCTTAAGGGCTGTGTTGACCCCAGTGGCATTTATCTGTGAAGGGTTGTTTGATCACAGAAATATTTTCTTATCAAACTTCCTCCCAATGTTATACAACTTGTTCTTGTTATGATTAACACTAAAAAGAACAGTAATATTTTACAACTGAGGTTTATTATCTCAACTCTCATATTGCATCTACTGTATGTCACGACATGTTATTAAAAACCAAGGGCCAGCCACCCAAAGCACAGCCTTTAAGTGTCTTTCTTGCCAACCGGCTCTCCTTGCAGTTACAGAGTTTTGCTTCGCTTTTCAGCCTTTTTTCAGCCTTTCTTCTGTTACTGTGAATACATTTCCATGTGCCTAGAATTGCCCCATTGTACACCTGTTCACTGGGCTTCCAGTTGCTTCTGTTGTGTTTGTTGTAGATTCCTTTTGTTCTCAGAACATTGTGTTTGTTTTCGTCACACAGGGAACAAACCCCGCCTGCCAAAAAAAAGATCAGCCAATCAGATTTAATCTTAGAGAGGCAGGAGGAAAGCAGAGGTGCATGCAAACTCCACACAAACAGGCATCCTTAGCCAGAACTGAACCTAGGAGCTGCATGCCGCATCCTGCCCTGTTTGAAACATTTTTTTGCCAATACAATTCTTTCTAGCGGTTTTCTTCACAGATGATTTTCCCAACACTACTTTGGTTTTAACCAGATTCCAGTTACCTACAGTACGTCAGACAGCAGGCACACTGCTGCCTAGACCCCTGTGTGTGTATTTCCATGTAAAAGTAAATAATCTGCCAGCCTATTAGTAGAAATCAGTCCTTCAACAGGATGACGGTCACCAGGTATAAAGTGAGCTGGGAAAAAAGGGGATCAGATTATTTAGGCGCCATACATGAGCAAGACAGTTACTGTAAATAAGCCTCAGAAGTGTGAAACTATTTTAGTTAATGTACATGCAATTTTTAGAAATATTTAATTCATGTGCAGTTGCTTTAATTCTATATTTGCTTTTGGGTAACACCTGATTGTCTGAGCTGTAGTGTTTTAAAGTGTAAGAGTACCCTATTTCCACTGGGGAAAAGGCCTTTTGTGCTGATACTGAATTCCAATTATTGCATTGTAAGCTGAATACAATTCTCGTACAAAGAAACTAAACGTTATCCAAACGTATTGTTTTGCATAACCACCGATTATGCTATTTTTTGTCTGTTTTTTTGTTGTCAAAAAGGTCCCTGCGTTGTCTTGAAGACACACTGTTCTATTCTTCTCAACAATGCGCAGACGGATTTCAAAGCTGTTTGTTGTAGTTGGGTTTTTGGGCTAGAGAGAGAGAGAGAGAAAAAAGAGATTGTATCTAAGAGAGAGAAAAAAAAGAGCTAATCTTGTTTCCATTAGCGTTGGGAGACAGTAGCGGTAATCTAATAAACTAACAAAACAGCTGTAACTGTCTGATAGTGTGTGGTGTTTATTGATTGTCAAGCAGGTAGCACACTGGGTATTAACTGTGCCAGTATCGCAGGCTCAGCGCCCCAGGTAGGACTTGTGACGATTCCATCAGAATGACCCCTGGGCTACTCTTCCTTAATCAGACCTTCAGATTTCATGGCCAGCCCTGCTTCCTTTCTTCTATGGGGAACATTAGAGAAAATGCGTCACCCTTTTGCACTGTGTAATGCCGAAATCAGATCAGAATTCACGCACAATTATGTCAGGAGAAATCTCAAATTACAGCGCTGCTTATCTCCAGATAACACATGGAAAAATAAACTTGCAAGACTGACAGATTTCCCCCGATCCCTCCGATAGCACTCTTGTAGTATGCAATCGGACTTAAAGAGTGCGCTGGGATTATTTTAATACGTTAAAAAGTGTGACTGAAAACTTGTTTTCGGGCTATTGAGCTTGTGATTTTGCTCGCATGTCCTCAGGTAACGAGATTTCTGAGTGCTAAGGAAGAGAAAAAAAAGTTTGTGCTGGATTCAAGTTCTTTTCTTCTTCTTTCCTATGAAGGATGAAAAGCTTGATGCCGTAAAAATGCTTTGACTTTTTTTTTTCCAAGTTGCTGGTAGAACTGCATTTGAATCATCTGGCTAATGTGGGGAACAAAACAAAAAAACAAAGTCGACATCAGACTGGAAAAAAAAACGCGTTGCACTGTGGGCTTTGTGAAGATCAGGTGGATTTGTCTTTGCAATCCCCGAACATGCAGCGATTGTCTTCAACTGTTCCTGTTTCTCCATGGTAAAATCTCAATTTATTCTGATCTGCAAGGTCCCTGGTTCTCTCCCCTCAGCTGATGCCCACCTGCCCTCAAGTCATATCCTTGAGGATATGTTGGCTTCCTGGCATTTTGACTGGATACACGTTATGGTGGTAAGTGGCTGGAATCATCCTGTAATGTAGCTCATTCTGTGTGTTCAGTACTGTGTGTGACAGTCAGTGTTGTGGCTTCAATCCTTCTGGGTGTCCCCTCGCAGTCACGTTAGATGTTGGGTTGCAGATCACCTGCAGCGGTTCTGACACCCTCAATGTGTTTCTAGACTCCAGTGGACCTGCAGTCTTTAGGGACTTCTTATAGGTTCTGAGCTTATCTGCTGAAACGACATTGTTTCCTTATTAGGCTTGGACATATTTTTGCAATTGCCAGCACAGCCAAGCAGCACGTGAATGCAGATTTGGGACAGTTGAAGTGTAATAGTCTGCCCCATTTGTGCATTTGTGACGGGGTGTCCTGTGATCTGCACTGCTAGCAACCTGCCCCCCTCTTGCTTTCTGACATCCAGACCGACAGCAAGACCTTCAACTGTGGTTTTCATCAACAGATGGAAAACGGCTAGAACATACGCCATCCTTCCATCCAGGCCTCCCAGGAGAAACTGCAGTAGGGACGCTTGCTTTGTTATGAAAATTGCATCATTTATACTGTATTTGTGTGGTTCATCAAGTACAAACCTGCAAGCCCATCAAAGTCAGGTCCTCATGTTGACGGTCACAGGCATCTCGGGCCACAGATTTCCTGTGACCAGTGAAGGGCCTTTCAGGGTTGGCTGAGATGTTTTTTGGACCAGATGTTGCTTTCTTTTTTTTATTCCGTACGAAGGTGGCTGCCTCACAGACACCAAAGCAGGGTGCGGTGTTAAAAGAGCTCCCCTTCATATAATGAACTTTCTGTTACTGTCCTCTGGGAATCTTCCAGCAATGAAACAGGACATGTAACCACGAGTCTTGGTTTGCCAAGTCTTAGTAGGATGACCAGGAAATCTCACCTGTTCTTGTGTTCTGACTGATGTTCTTTGATGAACCCTTTAACAAATAAACACACCAGACGGGCTCCTGCCCACGATCAAATTCCCCCCACGGTCAAGTCCATTGACTGTAGGTCATCCCCGGCGTATTAGCAAACACGTTCTTGCATATTGGTCGAATGATCCAGGCTGCGAATATCTGCAAAAGTCTTTGAAAAGAGCTGCCACAGGTGTGGAAGGATTATGGCAGCTTCAAGGGAAATGGGTACTTGCAGGGTTGAGGGAAAGACTGCTCGTCACTGCTGACTGGAGACAGTTAAATCGGGCTCCCTGCTGGCTGGGGCAGCGGAAACATCTGTCGGGAGTGTCGGAGGAGGGCAGCTGGCAGGTGCATCCTCCTCTGCCCTCTCAGCAGCAGCTCCTGTGGTTCACTGGGCATGTGCAGAGATGTCCAGTTGGCACTGAAGCTCTGCTGTTTCCGGTCTGAAAGAGGCAGGTGGCACGACAGCACATTGTCTTTGAGAAGACCTTGTCGGCATCCTCTTGTCTCCCCGGAGAGTGCAGAATTCTTCTGTCTGGCCCAGATGATGAAGACATCTGTTGACTCTTTAATCACTTTTAAAAAGTAACTGTACTTGAACCACTTTGGGCTAAAACACAGTGTGCTGATGTCTTTACATTGGCTGAAGATGGCGCACGTAATTTTGTTGAGCAAGAGAGAAAGAGGTGTTTTTGTCTTCAGTTGCTGTTGTATTGTAAAGCCAGCTTGTGAGAAGTACAGTTGAGCTTGTTCTTGTTTACATTATATTGCAAAATGCTTTATACCTGCCTGGCAGATGTAAACTGTGAACGCAGAGTGTAAATACAGTCTGGCAGCGCGCATAACAACATGAATATGTTGCTCCATACCACCAGTCTCACCTCATTCACCAGCCACAGCTGAGTTCACGAAACTGTGCAGTTCTGCACTCCTCACAGTAAATACCACCGGCGCAGGCAGCCACCTCTTCCAGTTTAAGTTGAGCAGCTCCAACACTGTTGGTATTTTATTATCCGGATTATCAGAAGGATCCTTATTCAGGATGAGGCTCCTGGCATCCCAGAAGCATAGCTACTGCCTAGCTGGGACACCAGGTCACCCCAGAGTTCCTTGCGATCTAGAGCGAACCCCTGTAACCACGGAGAGAACATGCAAACTCCGCATAGAAAGCACTGCCGTGCAGAACTGAATCCCGGACCCACAAGCTGTGAGAAAGCAGATCTGTGTCAAGAAGCATGTGGTTTTCCCCCAAGGGTTTTAATCAAAACACACTACTTTACTTTAAAACGTTGTTCAGCTTCAAACTTGTGTTATAAGTGCAATTAGGAGGGCTTTTTGTTTCATTGTGGGTTCGAATCTACCGGTGTACAGTATCAGTGCACAAGCAAGAGGTTTGAAACCAAATGAAAAGCAAAAAGATTTCGGTGAGAAGTACAGTAGCAGCTGAGTTATCAGGACTTCGGAAAAAGTCCCATCGCTGTGTTTCAAGAAGAGCCTGGAAACTCACCAGATTGCTCGTCGCTCTGATAATACAAGGCCGTCCTTGTCTTGTCCGTAAAATACTTGGCTTTGTAGCTGATTTAGGACGCCGTGCGTACAGAGTTACAGGCACGACTGCCATTCAGGCGCTTCCTGCGTGAGGCGGTTTCTCAGGTGAGGACGCCGGGGAATAACTGGACTCCATTCCTCCCAGTCAGCGCGGAGGGACCGGGAAAGGACGGGGCAAGGAGAGGCGTGGGAATGTCCTGGAGAGTGGGAGTTAGCGCGTGTGGGGGGTTTACAGAAGGCCTTACCTTGAGGGCGATGAAGTGCTTCTGTGTTACCAGCCGAAGCCGGAAGAAGCGGTGATGCTGTAACGGGAACATGGGGGTCTCGTCGGGGTCTTCACGGAGAGGCGGTGCGCGGAGAGTTTCTCAGGGCTGTAAGAGGCCGGTCTGCCCTCTGGCCGTGGTTATAAAACTGCCCCAGTCCCGGCAGACAGACACAGCGGTGTTGCGCGGTGTCAAATGTCAGACAGAGCCAGTGCTGTCCCTCCTGTGTAGTTTTTGTGTTTTAATATCAAGTCAGGAAATGCTGGGGTCGGGGAGTGGGCGTTATTGTGTGGAGTTAAACAGATATTTATGTGGTTCTAAAAAAATAAAAGTATTCTCCGTATTCACCCAAGGATTATTCGCGAAATAAATAATTTATTAAAACCTAGCTTCAAAACGAAACATCTGCTGCTTTCATGTGGCGCTGGCAGTGCGCCAAGCGCACAATGATATCTGTAGCCGGCCTCAAGTTATTATTGTGCCCTAATAGAGAATGCTATTCCAGACAGGCGCACGCCTTTGATATTGCTCCGAAATCTGGGAAGGGGTATTTTCTGAACTTTGGAAACGGGCTTTTCGGTAAACGGGACAGCTCCTCGCAAGAGGTAAACTCGGGAAAGTAGGCTTCGCCCTCGTTACTTTTCGTGTTGATCGCGGCTTGGGATGAGGGGACGACACCCGCCATCCTGCCTTTTTCAAAGAAAAACGAGGCTGTGTGGTCTCTTAGTTTTAGCTTGTGTTGATCCAAGACTTTTTTCTGTTTTTCTCGGGCGATGCTGCTCGAGGTTGTGTGTAGCTACCCGTGTCACAGCGCAAGATGATGATGATGCTCTGGAAGGCGCCTGTGGAATCTGTCTTGTTTTGTATCCGTGTTCTGCTTCAAGTTTGCCATCAGAGCACAGCAACTGCCACGGCAGAGTCAATTATTTCTGAAGGAGTCTTGACTAAACACAGTGCTGTTCAGATGATCGCTTGAATCAGATAATATATATATATATCCTATGCAAAGAACTACTGTGGGCGCTGAAAGAACGAACGGTAGCTGTACTTGCAGAAAGGCACAGCCTGAGTGAGCAGATGAACTCTGAAAATCGAGATTGTTGATGATTAACGGGGCCCTGATATTATTACTACAGAATTTGAACTGATGTCTCTTACTTTAGAATACAGGCTCCTTGAAACCGACTGTATACCTGCCTGTGTGTGCCCTTATCAGAGTCAGCCTTATGATTGAAAGAATCCCCGACTAGTTGGGTGGTACTGTATAACACTTCTGCCCTAGTTTTCTTTGTTCTGTGCCTTTCAAGTGTTTGACAGTCACAAAAAGCATTGTATTTAAAAGGAAGCTGTTACAGTAACTATGTAATGGGCTTTGTAAAAAGCACAAAATCTAGACTACGGGAACATCACTTCATCTTATTTTTGTTGATTGGGTGTTTTTATTTTAATATACCAAATAGGCAATGCTTACTGTATGTTCTAAAACAGTATCCCCCTCCCCCCCCAACCAGTAAACATAATTTTAACAAACTTTTAGTTTTGGTTGATCTGTATTTTATATTATACTCAAAGTGTAAATGTAGAGAAGACAGGTTTGTCCTGGCTTGGAGACACCCGTGGGTCTCGAGAGCAGAGCGGATGTGATGTGTGCTGTCCAGCTGAACTCTTTATTTCACACAGAGGTATGACAGGACTTGCGTCTTCTCAGTGCCCAGTACTGCTCTCACCCCTGATCCGGCAGTCGCTGGAACAGCACAGCGACAGGTACAGCAAGCAGCCTGTTTTTACAGCTGAAAGGGTTTCTTTATAGCAGCACGACCACATGGGGCCAGCACGCCCAGTGTACAGTATGTGTGTCATAGCTTCGGCAAGGGCAGCAGGGTGGAGCAGTGGTCAGCATTGCTGCCTCGCAGCGCTGGGGCCCTGGGTTCAATTCTGGACCTGGGGTGCTGTCTGTGTGGAGTCTGTATGTTCTTCCCTAGTTCACATGGGTTTCCTCTTACTGTAGCTTTTTTTAAATATGACATAATCACCACTCACCCTTTGTAAGATGCACTGTTGGAGAATGGTTGGAGGTGTTCTGGTTTCCTCCCACAGTTCAAAGACACACTGAGAGGTTCACTGGAGTCTGGGAAGCCTGTTCCTGGGGTGAGTGTGTGTGCCCCCTGATAGACTGGTGTCCTGCCCAGGGTGTATGCTGCATTGTGGCTCTGGGCCACTGTGACCCTGAATCGGACAAACGGTTAATGAAATTTACAGTTTCTTACCTTATTAACTTAAGGAAGAGCAAAATATGAAAGCCCAGAGTGGAATTTAGCGAGGACACCTGTGCAGAAATCAGTCAGGACACAAGAGCTGAGACCAACGCTCTTGTGAGCAGTGTCATGGGATCTGTACAGAGCAAGCAGCACCTCAGTTTAACGCCACATCCGAAGAGTGGCTCCATTGTCCCTGGTCACCAGACTAGGGTGCTGTTTAGCAAATCCTGGGCCACAGGCAAGAGCGCCACCTACTGGTCCATCACGGTTGGGCAGAGACTGGGCAGCCCAGAGAGTGACGCTATTTGTCACTTTCTCAGATATAGGAGCCGAACTGCAAGTTAATCATCTATCCGGGAACAGCACCAAGGGATTTTAAAATGCGTGATTGTATGGAATCTCTAATGCATATTAATTTAGTCTTCTGCTTCAGGATAAAGAAGTACAAACTATTAAAGTAAGTGTAGTCCCTTTCCCTCGGTATACAGGATCAGAATATAGAGGTTCTTATTAAAATAGAAAAAAAGGCACAACCCTAAGACTACTGAACCTTTTTATATTCCATAGAGGATAGACTTTTCAATTGACACATTAAAAGCTTGCCAGGAGTTTTGTGGCAGCCTTATTTGCGAATGTGTTTAAGTGAAATACACTGACCTGTTTCAAGAACTGTGGCTGAATTTATTACAGCATTGAGCATAGCAATATTTAGTACACATCTCTATCCCAGGTGTGTTTCCTGCCTGCTTTTAACAGCACCCTGCGGAGCTCTCTGTTAGACACAAAAAAACAGTCCAAAATTAAAAAAAATAAAAGGGTCAGAAGTCAGCAGTGAAAGAAATTCGCTGAAATTCCCTCAGGTTAAGACTTCATACTCCATCATGAGAGGGCAGACAGGTCTGTTTACTTGCTACACAACTGTTGGCTTTGGTTCAAGTTTTTGTTTGCTGGGAATATTTGTGTTCTTAAAACCTTTTGAATATTGTTTTTTTTTTTGCTTTTGCAGTTTCTCTTGGCCCATTTGTTACAGATCCTCCTATGCTAGGGTGCTGCTCTGCTCACAGGAATAAGACCACAGTCCCATGACCTGCCCTTGCCATCCTGGCAGGCTCAGTAAAGCTGAAACAGCAGCTACAGATGAGAGTTTGTTTTGGGTTTCTACTGTACAGCTAATAATGATACATGTACACACATTCAGTAATGTGCCAATGCAGTTAATATCTGCCATAGTTGTTTCCCTCCGTACGTCTTCTTTGTAATGCTCAGGAAAATCCAATTGAACTATGTCATTCTGTTTTATTTTTCCAACGTGGCATGCTAAAAATGACGAGAATAGTTTCTTTTTTACATTAATTTTAAGGAATGTCACACTGTTGGATTAAAAAAATACCTTTTCAGTCACCCATTGAAGATATCAGTCTGTGGCATGATTTTGCAAATATCTCCATGTTTTGTTTTTGTGGAATTTAATACAGAGCAAAGATGAATTCTGCAGAAAGACTTTCATCGCCACTCGACATATATCCCTGTTGTTATGTGTTAGCACCCTCTCACTGCGTTAACAGCCCCCAGCATTTTATCGCTGCCGGAATAACAGAAATCATTTTAGATTTCCTTGTAAAGTTAGGAGTTCTGAGTATTTCTCGTTCCTTCAAAAAAGTCTCTGCGTTTTTCTCTGTGAATTATGTTGAGCACACTGACTCAGGGCGGGGGCTATTTTGAGTCATGCTGGGGTATTTAAGCAAACCGAGCTGGGTAAAGAAGACTTTGACACCTTTCTTGTTCAGACTTGCTAATACCAGCCACGGTGCCCAGCATTTCAAACTGGCGACGCACATTTCATTTTAGGGCTGTGCAGCGATGCAGTTGTTGTTTTCAAATAATTATTTAGTCACATTTCTTCATTCCGTAACTTCAGTATCAACACCTTTGGAGGCCCAAAGCCTTTACTTCCTGTTCCGTAGCCGGACGCAACCCTATTGGTCATGCATGTCGGCTTGTTGGAGTGGACCCAGCCGTCCCTGAGCTTTGGGGTGCCTGAAGCACCAGGGCTGTTGTTGGAGAGCTGGGCAGTCTGTCTCTAGTATGCCTCAGCCATTTCAGTGTTCCCCCAAAAAAGGCACCAGTGTCAAAGATCCATCAAAGCATTGGTTTAATCGGAAATGGAGTTCACATAGCACATCTGCCCAGTCCTGGTCTTCGTGATTCCAGTATCGTCCCAGTGGAGGACATAAGAGAGGAGAGAAGCAGGAGGAGGCCGCTCGGCCCATCTCGCCTGTCTGGGTAGTTGTTTCTTGACCAGAAGATCTCATCCAGGCGAGCAACGTGCTCCAGACACCCGCAACCCTTTGTGTAAAGACCTGCCTCCTGTTCTTGGTGTTAAATGCACTTCAGTGCATTTTCCACTCGTGTCCACCGGCGTTCCCAGCCATCTTAAATGGACATTTTTTCATTTCTGGAAGAGTTGCAGATTGCCTGTTCATTTCTAACATCTGCAACCTTTGAAAAGCCGCAAAAATGAATTGTTTGATTAAGGAAATAATAATAATTATTATTCCTCACACTTATATAGCGCTTTTCTGGACACTCCACTCAAAGCAGGTCATGGGGATCCCCTCCACCACCACCAGTGTGCAGCCTCACCTGGAAATGATTCGTTCAATAAGACCTTAAATTAAGTAACCAAGATCCTGCCAGAATTCACAAACCAGAAGTCACCAGTAAAGACAAGTACTGTATGCGTGTTTTTTTTGTGCATTGCACTGTCCTGAAGATGAGTTTCTTTTGTTAATCTTTGGAAGAAAGATATGTTGTGAGGCAAAGCAGAAAATAGAGAGGTGCTGCCGTTTATAAATCCAGCTGTAAGAAGGTGCTGTGTCCAGAGTGCTGTCTGTCTGGTACTTAAACTGGCTCATGGTTTCAACATCCTCTAGTTTAAAGTTTTGTTTTCAAATTAAAGAGAATGCGTATCTGATGTAGATGTATTACTGACATTTTCTGTATTTACAGTACTTTTATTTTTGGCCTGGTTAGAGAGATTATATAAGGCAAGGGAAAGAGGAATGCCTTAATAATACAGGCTTCCCTGTGAAATAACATTTCTCACCACAACTGAGGACTGTGTCGGCATACAGTAGCTCATTAAAATCAGGGAATATTATTTTGTTGTTTCAGTTTTTTTATTCCCATCAATGATGTCTCTACCATGGTATTAAATGTCAAAAGGCATGGTTTTAGGTCATTTTTGCTAGAACAAAGGCCTGTTTCAGTTAATCAACAAATCATCTGTAATGCCAAGATGGTGGACAGTCAGCAATAGACCTCAGTCCCCCTCATACGCGTAGTATGTAGTTTACAGGTTTTGTTTTAATCCTGTTCAAACTGGCATTTGAGATGGGACCAATATACTCATTTGACTTGTAATACCCCACGATTCCTTCCCTCACTAAGTATGAAGTAATTAGTGGAGTACCACAGGGTTTGTACTAAGACCTCTACTCTTGTTAATTATGTCAATGATGTAATTAGTGGAGTACCACAGGGGTCTGTACTAAGATCTCTACTCTTATGTCAATGATGTAATTAGTGGAGTACCACAGGGGTCTGTACTGGGACCACTGCTATTACTGATTTATAAAAATTACTTTGAATCCAGTAAACTAATCAGGTTTGAAGATGATACTAAATTCGAAGGGTCAGCATATAGTGTAGAAGCATATGAAATTATAAAAGATTTAAATAAATGTAAGACTAGGTACTGTAGATGACTTTCAATATAGACAAGTACAGTGTTTTGCATGAACATCGGAAAAACATGAAATGACTAAAATGGTTGTACTGACACTTCTTTAACATCTTCTAGAGCAGCATTTGTCAGGTGGCGTGCCACAGCGCAATGGAGTACCTTCAGGCATTAAGAGGTGCGCCAAGGAATTTTGGAAAAACACATATGAAATCTAAACAATGTTTAAATTCAATATTGTAGATATATATTTGTTTAGGGGAGTGACCAATGTGTCGTGTTGCATGTTCCGTATACACACACAAGAAAGAGGCTGTGCCCTAAAACTGTGCACAGATCTTGTGGTTCAGACTGCTCTGTTCAGTATCTACTGTTTCTTTCTTGTCTTTTCCTTGTGGATTATTTCTAACAAAACTGGTGTTCAGTGGCAACGTGCTTTAATATCTATCCATTATCTCTGTTCTCTGTTTCCTATTAGGCAATTTTCAGTCCAAGCTCCCAGATTTCCCTGAATAAATCACCTAATTGAGAATTAATCTTTTATCAGGAACGTTATCAAAAGCCTTCTTAAAATATATACAGTACTGTATGTTCTGTATCATTGCTTATTCAATGAATCCTAAGTTCACCAGCAGTTAAGCCATCCATAACTGTTTTCCTTAGTATGTGCTGACTAGACCATATGCTCTTATTTCTCTATAGGTGATCCTCTAGTTTAGTTTTAATTATTGTTTCCATAATTTTCCATACAACAGAAGTCAGACTATGTGGACTGTATCTCCTGGTTTGGTTTTTTGCCCCTGTTAGGGATGGGTTCTTCATTAGCAGTGGTTAGAATATTTACACTGAGAGCACACTGTTTTATGTGACTCCCAAAAGCAGTCTGGGAACAAACTTCAGGTGCCTGGAGCCGAACCCCAGACAATTTTAGGGAATACTGTACATGCATTAGTGTATCTTTTATGTTTTGTTGACTGTTGTTTTCAAATTAAAACATTTTCTTTCTCTACAAACCCACCCCCATTAACATTACATTGCAGCTAAATATGATCTGCATTTCTGTTTGAAATCCTGTTTTTGTGCAGACTGGTGCTTACTTGGTAGTTCCAGATACTTTCCTTTCAGTTCTTGTACGATCTGTATTAAAATCACAGCCTTTAATTAACCTTTCTGAGCTGGTTTTACAGTGTGATTTGAATGGGAGATTCTGTTTGGCAGAGGAGTTATTAAAACCCTCTTTTTAAACTGATTTTCTGAGCTGCTTTCACTTTACGGTCTAGACTTGTGTTCAACTGAGTTCTCCCCCTGTCCTGATTCATTGTGGTGGCTGTTGTGACTGTGTTCCACTGCCATTCTCCAAATCGCGGAGGTGAATGAGGCAAGTCTCTGTAGGTGCTGCAGAAACTGTCTTTCTGTTTATAATTATTATTGTTTTTGTGTTTTGCTCCTGAGGCTTTTAATCCCGAGTAGATCAAAGCCACTTCTTTCCAGAAGCCATGCAGTGTGCTGTCAGTGAGGATTAGCGCAGACAGTGGTCTCTATCTGCAGTTCATGTCCGGATCCTGTAATTGAAGTGAGAGACCCCTGAGATGCACACCACCTGCTTCACCCCTCTCTGTCTCCATGCTGTTGCTCACAAACTTCTCATTTCATTTCAAGTCCCTCATCAGAACCTAATTATTTACCAAACTCCACGTTATCTGTGTGAATATGGATTTCCTGGTGCCATGGTGAAGTGCAAATAGCCTGATTCACAAGAATTACAGGAGATGGCTACTTTGACTTGTCCCAGCTTGTCTGCTGAGTAATAATAATCAAAAGAACAAGCTGGGTGCTTAGCGCAGATTCGATGATTCTAGCACTGATTAATTAGACAGGGAATTGTGTGACTTCCTCTGCTAAGCAATCTGCCACAAACTGCAAAGCTGGAGAGAGGCTGCAGCCATCTCTCTGACCCGTGTGTGGAAAAAAAACACAGAAATCTGGTGATCTAGTGAGGACTGGTTTGATATTTTACTTTGAAACGAGGAGTGATTTTTCTTTTTTTTTCCCGTTATATAGTTATATTGATGATGCCTTAGAAAAACATTCAGAGCTGATGGTCTGTGTAGCCCTTCCTTGTTGTACTTTGGACCAGATATCTACAGTATATGTACTGTTAGAACATGCTTTCCAGCAATTAAGAGAGCCCAGGACATGCACATACTGTGTCTGAAACGTGGACACTCACTGATACCAGTGTGGTATTGTTTGGAGTCAGCTTTTAAAATGCCATAGTGATTGCTTTTTTTTTAACTCTAAGACTTCGTACCAGTTCATACCTTGACTTTTACAAAGACTTCTGATTTCTGAAGAAACTCCTGTGTGAAGATCTAGTTCAGAGATCTGCATTTAACACGTGAGTCCTGGCTGTCTTAGGTTTTGATCCATGCAGATTGGTTCTTTCACATCTTTAAAAAATCTTAATTAAAAAATCTTTCACCCCATTACAAAATTCACAACCAAAACCACTTTGTTCCAGTTTATTTGAAACTTTTCAAATCCACACCTGAGCAAAAAAAAAGTATGACTGGGATCAGATTACTGTGAAAACAGACAGTAATCCTGTACCGTAAAGGTATGTATACTTTTAGTTGAAAATATGTTCTTTGTTGATTTTGTTCCAACAGTATGTGGACACTGTCTGGATAAGAAGCTAAAAAGAAAAATAGAGGTTTTGCTTCCAGTCCACTTCTGTTTTTTGGTGGGAAAGGGAAAATCCAGTAGAAGTTTCTCAAAGCTGGCTCTCATGTACTGTGTGTACGTACACAGAGAAGGAGGCTTCGGACTAAGATGAGCTTATGAGCTTTTTGTCTTGGCCCGCACTGGAATGATGCAGCTTCCCACCCCTGGAATGAGCTTTCCGAACAGGAAATCAGAGGCAGCCCGTGGCCGGCGGAGCATGTGGAGTCGGTTTACCTCCACGCCAGCCCTGGTCTGGGGCGCAGGCCCCTCTCCCTCTGCCTCTCCTCTCTTGAGCACGTCCACCACTTCCTCTCAAGCTCCTTCAGAACCGAAACACTACAGTATTCTTCTGTCTGTAATATGGAACAGATGGCCTTGGAAGAAAAAAAAAATAGTCATGCAAAATATTTGTAAAGAAAAAATAACCCCAAGGCATTATATAATTGTTCCTCTTTATCTCATGTGGTTTTGCTGGAGCTCTTTTTTCTGCTGCGAGCTCAGGATAGAAGGTGCTGGGGTCACAGGGAGAGAACTGATGCCGGGATCGTTCCCCACTTTCTTTTCAGAAACTGGCTGGATTTAATCAATAATGAAGATCATCTTTTTAAGGTTCTCTAAACGTGTCCGATGCTTTTCGAACTGTTGTGAACCCAACTAACAGTGTAACTTAGTCCTACCTTTATTGAGGAGTATTGTTATTTTATTCAGTCATTAATCACTTGCATAGCGCGTTTAATCCCAAGATGCTTCTCATACAGGGGGGACCCAGCCCCTCCTGAGAGACACACACCAGCCACACTGCACGGCAGGTCAGGGGGAGACACGAGGAATCGTTTCACCAGTTAAAGTAAGACGAGACGTTAGGGAGGCCAGACTGTTAGCATGGGTTAAGACTCATACTCGTCAGGACCTCGATTTAACATCTCAGCTGAAGAACTACTCCTCTTGGAGCGCTGTACTGAATACTGGAATTTCTTGTCCAGGGGAAAGACCGCCACCTACTGGTCGAGGGGTCTCCCAACAGCCCCCTGGATTGACTGGGAGGCCTCCCATCCCAGCACCAGCAGGCCCGGCCTTGCTGAGCTTCTGAGATCTGACCAGCAAGGCGACAAGATGGTAATGGCACCGCAGTTGAAAATGGTTTCCAGTTCAGCTTTGAGACAGGTTTCCTTAGCCTTGAAACATGGACTAAACATATTTCATTATTTCATTGCTGGAACGCTAAACTCTTGATGGTGCTATAGCACATGGGAATCCGTGTACACCCACGTACATCCAGTAGGTTGACAGTATAGCAAGGCTGCAAACAGTGGGTGTACGGAACACGCTGACAAGTCAGCTAACACGGACCCTCGCAGAACATCCGAAATCTTGGAGCAATAAACCTTTATCACAGCGATGATGTGGAAAACAGCTTCTTCCTGCTTATGCACTGTCTGCAGTCATACTGGAAAGCATTTGCAAGTCTCGCACAATGGTGATTCAGAGAAGTAGCACTAATATGTTGCATTAATAGGGTCAGCAGCCATATCACCCTGCAACTCGCTACTGGCAGCCCACTGAAGCTCAGCAGCTGTGAGCCTGGTCAGTACCTGGATGGGAGACTCCTGGGAAAAACTAAGGTTGCTGCTGGAAGAGGTGTTAATGGGGCCAGTAGGGGGTGCTCACCCTGCGGTCCATGTGGGTCCTAATGCCCCAGTATAGTGACAGGGACATTATCTGTAAAAAGGCGCTGTCCTGTAAAACTGAGGTCCTGACTCGCTGTGGTCATTAAAAATCCCAGGGCATTTCTTGAAAAGAACGGGGGTGTAACCCCGGTGCCCTGGCAAAATTTCCCACTGTCCTTTACAAGTCATGGCCCCCTAACAACCCCCATCTCTGAACTGGCTTCATCACTCTGGTCTCCTTCCCACTGAGAGCTGGTGTGTGGGCAGCGGACTGGCGCATCATCCAGGTGGGGCTGCACACTGATGGGGGTGAAGGGGATCCCCGTTATCTGTAAAGCACTTTGAGTGGAGTGTCCAAAAAAGAACTATATAAGTGTAAGCAATTATTATTTTTATTATTATTTAATATACCCAATGTAATGCACATGGATACAGTATGAACTTTCTTGAGGCAGGTGCCTTGCTCAGGACATGCATTAATTAGCATCTGCTGTAAGGAGGTAGATCGATTTAGCCCACAGGGGTTATGGGTACTGTCTGCAAGAGTGCGTCTGCATGGCCAGAGAAGTCGCACACACCTGGGCTTTCCTACACAGCAGCTGCACTTTCTCTGCTGGGTAATGAATTATGCATATGAATATTAAACAGCTCGTTGTCCAATCATATGGCATTTCCTCTCCTCTCATGTTCTGGAAAATTCCAGTTACCCATTAGAACAGGAGTGCAGATATTGAAAAGTTACCCTTAAGATCACCTTACCTCCTGAGGAGAGCAAGTATTTTTTTTTTTTGGTCTGTTATAAGTTTTTTAAAACATCTCATGGAGGGTGCTTGCTTGTGAAGCTTAAGGAAGGTCCTCTGGTCTAAACCTGCTGCTTTAAGGAATGACATTTTCCAATTAACTCGGTCAACTCATTAAAGTTTCATGGCAGTAAGGAAATGTGTTTACCGAGCTGTCGCAGGTAGGGAGCAGAAGAACACTTGGTTATGACAAGGAAAATTATTTAAAGGGGAGCTGCAGTCCCAATTTCTCAGACCGGTTGTTAAATCTTGGTAACAAAGTTCATTCACGGCATTGCTAAACTTTACAAATTCAAAATCGTGAACTCTGTGAAAGCACTGCATGGTTGCCATGTGGCGAGAACGAGAGTTCCCACGAATTGCGACGCAAAGCAGCCCTTCCTGCTCACTAGTCACTGTAATGACTCGTGTACTGTGATGTACGAGCGAATAAGGGCAGGTTGTGCGGCAGATATTTCACCACATATTTCACCAACATGATCTGCATGCAGAGTTCACAAGTAAGTAGTATTTGTTGGCAAAATCATCTCGAAATTGGAAGCAATATTTCTGTTGGATCGAAAGCGATGTATTCACAAGCCTGCTTGTTTACCATGCAATCGGGCGGCAACACGCCACCGGATTTTTTGTTGCTGGGTTCTGAATCGCAGAACATGACGCTGCACACATTCCTGGAAATTGTGTCTGTTTTGTGGTGTAAATTGGAGGTTTTACATGCTACTGTGCACATTTGACTTTCATTGTGCTTTGAAAGGCGCTCATCAATGCCGATTCTTTGTAACCCTAAAATATAAAAATAGCGTTGCGGTTCTCCTTTAGTGTAGGATTTTGTGGTATTCCTGTTTTATTTTGAAATATTTAATGATAGTAGATGATTTTGAAAAAAATTAATTCTGACCACTACATCCCAGAGGATTGTATTTTGAAAGCAACATTGAAATTATCCTCTGCTATGTCCAAATGCACATTGTCACAACCACCTGCGAGGAACATACTGCAAATCCCAACATCTCATATCATAAAAATTCAAATGTTGTTCTAGATTTTGTATTCCGCACGTGTCCTGGCATCTTTCTAGTTTGGGGAGATGCTGCTGTGCTGGTCTAACGTCCACTCGTCTGTGTTGGTCCACATGTCCCTAATTCGGGGGCTCCTGTCTTGTCCTTTTCATTCGACTGTACGCAACGAGTCACGTCAGGACATGGGTGTGTGCTGGATGTTTCCCTTTTCCAGGTTTTTAAGTGGAAAACATTTAAAACAATGTTGTGGAATTCCTCTCGCTTAATAAGATGCCACTTCGCCTGCAACTTTTAAGAATTCAGACCAAGAACAGTTTACAACTGTTACCTTGCAAACATCTTTAACAGCTTTTTAGCAGGTGTTATACAGAAGCCAGAGTATCTGCTGCATCAACATGGCTGGGTAGCTTGATCCAGACCCCCACCACCCTCTGTGTAAAGCAGTACCCCCAGTCCTTGGGTTTAAATGCACTCCCACTTGATTTTCACTTCACTTCTGCCCTCTGGCCCTCATTTCTCTGTTTATTCTGTCATCAGAATGCCTTGGAGGACCTTGAATATGTGTAAGAGCTTGGTCTTCTACATCCAAGAGTAAAGAGCTACAGTTCCTTCAGCCTGTCAGTGCAGGACCTTCCATTAACGCCCAGAATGCATCTAGGTCCTCAGCTGCACTCCATAGACACTGGGACTTTAAAACGCCAGCAGCAGACGGAGGATGAGTTAACGCTACTGTTTTGGTTCTTCAACAGGATGTCATTTATTCATCAGTCTTCCACAAAAAATGAAGGTTTCTCCAAAATGATGGTACATTAACTGGATCAGAAACGCAATAACAACTGTCTGACCCAGACAGAATCACTCATCTCTTCAGCCCTGTTTGTGTGTTATTAAACCTTTGTAAACCTTTTCGTGCTGATTGTTTTGTCTGGTTGGACTGGTTAGTCCTGTAATATTGTTGACAATCCCAGTTCTGCCTTTGCTAATGGGTCGCTCACGGCAAAATGCCACTAGAGAAGAAATATCACAATATTTTTATTTTGTTTTGAACCATGTGGTTGGGTGACCCGTGGAAGTAGCTCGTTTGTCAGCGGGCTGCCCTCAGCAGGAGTAGTGTGGGTCTCCGAGTGGCTCAGCTGGTAAGGCCTGGGGTTTCCCACGCAGTGGCACACGATCATCTGAGTGCTGCTGATGTCTGGGCAACTCTAGCGCCCCCTGTGGCCTCCTCGGCACCTGCAGGCGTGAGGTGCTGTCCCGGGATTGGCTCTTCCTGACCAGGCAGGCGGGACCACCGGGGCGCTGAGTAAAACCCAAGGCCTCTGAAAGCCGCGCTGGCTGCGAGTCCTCGCGCCGGGGGAGGCCTGAGTGAAGCACCTGTGCTGTGCTCTTGATGCAGGACCCGGAGAGGAAGGGCTTCATGAACAAACTCTACGCCATCCAGGATGTGTGTGTCAGCGTGCAGAGCGCCCTGGACGACGTGGCCTCCTACGGGGAGAGAATAAAGAAGTAAGTACCTCGGCAGAGCCCCAGGAAACCCCAGATACATAGATACGTTTTTGATCCCGTGAGGGAAATTGCAGTGCAACAGCAGCTTAACACAGTCACCACAGCAACAGTGTAACGAATGATACAATAATAATAATACAATACCTGTACATACAATACAAACAGTACAGTGAGAAGGGCACTAAGAAGAGTTACTCACAGTCCAGAACACACAAAGAACAAACCAGAACAGAACACTACACAAAAAGTTGTATTGCACAATATAAATGTATTGCACAAGTCCCTGGCATATATTGCACAAAAACAGTTGTAAACGGGAAAAAGAAAAAGACTGCCCCCCTTTCCCCACTGCTGTGAATGAGGCATCCCTGGGGCGCCCAGTTGTTGTCTGCCTGTCTTGCACTGGGCGTGCAGCCTGGCACCTGAACACAGAATGCACTGGGAGGGCAGCCTGGCACCTGAACCCAGAATGCACTGGGCGTGCAGCCTGGCACCTGAACCCAGAATGCACTGGGAGGGCAGCCTGGCACCTGAACCCAGAATGCACTGAGAGGGCAGGCAGAAACCTGAACCCAGAATGCACTAGGAGGGCAGGCAGGAACCTGAACCCAGAATGCACTGGGAAATCAGACATCCTGTGGTGGTTCGCTGCCCAGTGTTGTGTCACATTGCCTGTGTGCTAAAGATAACCTGAGAACAAGTGCGGAGGCTTAGGCCCCTGTTTTTGATTCTTCTTCGCAGTACCTTCAACTGGACTGTGCCTTTCCTGAGCTGGCTGGCCATCGTGGCTCTCTGCGTCGCCATCGTTATCTTATACTTCATTCCCCTTCGATACATCGTCCTCGCCTGGGGTGAGTGAGGCCAGGGGAGGGATCTCTCTCCTTTCTGTTTTGTTCATCCTCTCAGTGTTTTTGCTCTGCTATACACATCTGTGCGTAAAGACCTATAGCTACAGTATTTTATTCTTGAGTCTTCTGCTGCTGTAGCCGTAATGTTTGTCATGTCACTGAAAGTTACAAGGTAGAAAGAAATGCTCCACAATTTAAGATGTTGTGGTAAACTGTTTATTTTTTGTTAGAAAACTGGATTATATAATAATCAAAATATATGTATTCTTTTCTGTGGCCATGAGAACTGTTCATGTACATAAGAGCTGTCTAAAATCCCCTTGATTGAGAGGCTCCTGGGGAAAGTTGAGTTTTGGGTGACCCAGGCTTGCTTCGGACTTGATGTATCAGGGGATCAGCTGTGGCAGTCAGTGGTCAGCTATCCGTTGTACATCCTGTGCAACGTGGCTGTGCTGGAGAAAGTGCCCAGAGCCAGGTCAGAGGAATAGAACGCTCTCATGAGGGAATAGTTTAAGATAAGATCACTTTTATTTCTTTTCACAGACCCCAGCTTGCTCTCCATGAGACACAGACAGGGAGAGAAGCTGAGGGTCAGAGCGCAGGGTCAGACATTGTACAGCACCCCTGGAGCAGTTGGGGTTAAGGGCCTTGCTCGGGGGCCCAACAGAGTAGGATTCCTCTGCCGGCCGTGGGATTTGAACCGGCAACCTTCCAGCCACAGGCGCAGGTCCTGTGCCACAGTGCCACAGCACCGCCACTCTTTTGGTCTTTAGCAAGACTCTGAAAGGCTCCTTTTCCATTGCTCTTTGCAGTCAGTAAGAGACAGAAGAGGAAGGTCCTTAGAGGAGTGATGATCACCAGAACGTGGAGCACATTAGCCAATATTATTTGAGTTCTGAGTTGCACTGACACTAGTTCTTGGCTACAGTACCTCACCTCTGGACAGGGGTGCCGTGTCCTGTCGCAGTCGGCTGTAATTCAGGCTCGTGCGGCTCCTGTTTGTGCCCTTCAGGTGCTGACGAATCCCTTTTCCCCCAGGTGTTAATAAATTCACCAAGAAACTCCGCGACCCGTATACAATCGATAACAACGAGCTGCTGGACTTCCTCTCCCGAGTTCCTTCAGACGTACAAGTGGTAGGTGCTTTTGTCTTCGTCTCGCGTGCTGTCGAAAAAGACTCTTCACCTTCAAGAATAGGTCGCGAGATGGGATTTCTCCTGCTCAGTTATTTAGCCGTTTGCTGTGGTTATCTGTGCTTCTGCAGTCGTTTCCATAGTAGGACAAGGTGGTGGAGTAGAGTACACGAGCTGACAGCTGCTGTGGTGTCCCGTGCTGAGGGCAAGGACACTTCTCTCAGTGCAAACTTGGACGTGAAACAGATTGTACCTGACGGGACAGAACGCGGCTCGACTCTCCCCCCGAGTGCAGCTGTTTTAGTTTTACAGGACCTTGTTTTAGCATGTTTGTTCGACCTTTTTTGTCCTTTAGGCTCATGTGCTGACTCACATCACACAATGTTAAAGTTTAAGCTTGTTTTATTATTTTAACAATAGTTCGCTCATAACTTTTGACAAATAATTGAATAATGGAATAGAATCGTAGAGGGCTGACATGGAATCATGCCAGGTGCTGCTTTTAACAAAAGTGCAAAAGCACAAGTACCTGTACACAGTGAGTCTGAATGGAGCAGCTGGGCATGCTGGACAGTTAGTCGTTTTAAATTGAAGACAAACTTTTGAACATTAAATAATACAATAATGTAGCTCAGTTCAATGGAGTAATGAGAACAGTTTAGAACAAATGTGAGAAGAATAAGAAGCAATGGCTCATGTAGCAGGCAGAGAGCAAAATATTCCGAGTGTTTAATTACTCTAATTCATCCCATTGCGGCTCAAGCAGCCCCACCAGGTTACCCACCTTAAGACCCTAAGAGCTGCATGGCCAGCTCGCTCCAAACTGCTTCAGAGTCTACAGCTGAAAAAAAAAGAACATTTTTGTCTTCCGGACTCTGGGTTATTTGTTCTGTGGTTATAAATACAGCATCTTCTTTTGTCCTTGTGTCTGTGCCAGATTTGAGAATAAACCAGGCTTGAACAGTATATCTGAACTCTGGTTTTGAGATGCATAAATCACAGCTCCCTGCAGCCTTCTTGTGCTCCAGACCACAGTGTCTGACATGCCCAAGCTACCCGTCTGAATGTTACCTACAGAACCTCCTGGGCCCAGCCAGCACCCCTGTCCTGGGCTGTCAGAGTTGCTGCAGTGATGCATTGTGTGTGTCAAAGCACCTCCTTTACTGATTATCAATACAGGACAAAGGCTTAGCTGTGAGTGTAACTTAGGGGTCAGCCCTGTTCAAGAAGGAGCTCGTACAGATCACCCACACCCCTCAAATGATCAATTTGTAAAGGCCTGGAGCAAAAGTGACTCTTAATCAGTTAGTAAGTTAATTGGTTCAGCTGAGCCAGGAGTTGACCACTGTTGGTGTGTTGGTGTTGTCTTGTCATGTGATTGCTAAACTCCAGGATTGAACAGATCAACTCTTTCGCTGGTCAGAACAAAGTTGTTCCCAGTGTTTCCAGGAATCTAAGCGTGATCTTTATAATACCCTCATAAGATGGAGAACGAGGCTGTAATGACTCTAAGAATGCCTCCTCCCTAAGCACTAGCATGGAGAAGTGCTACTTCTGGAATATCCCATTAACTTTCCTGGATATAATAGCAGCTGTACTGTACAGTATTATTTTTATACTCTGTTCAGGCTTGTATGTTAGTTTTAAAAGTTAATTTACTATTCTGCTTAATTAACTGCACACAGAAAATGCTAATTGTTGCCTGAGAAGCAGTTTTAAGTAGAGGTAGAATTATTTTCTGCAGCACTATAAAAAAAGATTTACTCATCTCATTACTGTTAAAATATTTATCTTATCTCCTCCCAAAGAGACTGTGCATCTAATTTTCCATGAGCATCTCATTCAGAAGCTGTAGAATAAGAATGGCACAGCAGAGAATAAAATAAAGGATAACTGTCCTTTAAAAACAACATAAAGGAAGCATTTAATGTATTTTTTCCAGTTTTTCTATGCTATCTGCTGTGTGTGATTTGACACCAGAATACAGTGTTTTTTTTTCCTGAAAGCCCCTCACAAACAGCTCTCTTGTTTGACTGGCACACTTCAGTTTTCTGCAGCCTGAATGGTGCTTCAGTCACATTCCACACAAACTAAAATTGTTATCTCAACTCCAGAATCATTACTCATCAACAGATTATGGAGTGAG
Source organism: Atractosteus spatula (assembly GCF_055471065.1). Lineage (NCBI taxonomy): Eukaryota > Metazoa > Chordata > Actinopteri > Semionotiformes > Lepisosteidae > Atractosteus > Atractosteus spatula. Next base: position 2,172,665 of record NC_142708.1, read on the forward strand.
TGTCATTTGATGGCAATAATAAACACTACAATTCAGTTCACCTAAAGAATATCTTTAAATAGTTAAGCAAAGTACTGTATCTCATTATTTTAAAAGTTTGTAGGTGTTTTGTAAAAACCTTTAACAGGCTCTGCTCAGATCTCAAAAGCTCAATGAGGCTGGGCATGCTGGTAGTGGGATGGGTGACCTCCCAGTCAGTCCAGGGTTATAAATGTTATAAATGGTGTTGGTAGACCAGCTGAGCAAGAATTTCCAGGTGGGGCTGCTGATGCAGAATGGCCTCTGTGTGTCTCCCAGGTGGGGCTACTGGTGCAGAATGGCCACTGTGTGTCTCCCAGGTGGGGCTGCTGGTGCAGAATGGCCGCTGTGTGTCTCCCAGGTGGGGCTGCTGGTGCAGTAGTAGAAGACATGGTTATCCTACTGTGCTTCATGTTTAGTACCTTGAGATGTTTTCTACAGAAGTGAACTGGATTATCTGAGATTGTTGCACGTGGTGCTGCTGTTAATTCCATGCGGGGAAGTTAAAAATAAAAGAAGGAAGAACACAGCAAGGCACCAGAGGAGACTCCGCAGCTCCCCTCTCCTCGCTTGTGCACGGTGTGCTCCTCCATCCGGGGAGCGGTCCACTGCGAGAGCCAGCCTTCCTTCTGCTTCCGCAAATAACCATCTAATGGCCACCAACCAGGTATATATGTAAATATATGTAAAGCAAGAGCCCTACGAGACTGACACATAATATAAGCATCTTACATGCAACATAAGTGCTTCGACTCAAAGTACAGTACATGTGAACTTTTCCCACTGTGCCTGCGTCTGAAAAATTGGGAAGGCTGATCGGGCTTCATGTTGATGAAGAGCAAATGCAAGAAAGAGATTGTTCGTCACTCACCTCAAGGAAACAGAACTAGGAGCGGCCGGGTGATTGATATTCCCCTGATTGCAATGAACAGCAGCAACAAACCTTCGAGAGTGAGTGGAGGAGATGGGAGCTCATGAAGAACGTTTTATCGCCCTGCTGACAAGAGCTCCTGTTGGGGCCCTGCAAGTTCTCAGAAAGCCTAGGACAGACAGGCACTTGTGCACATAGCTTTCCTGGTGTTTGTCGTCACAACCTTTGCAAGTGGCACTTCGGGTGTGCAAACGTTCACTTGTGACACAAACTAATTTGGGAGCTTCAATCTCCAAATTCGGCACAAGCTCAGACTTCTTATATCGCATAAAGCTGGCCCTCCCAATTCATGGTGTCAGCGCATGAAACCCTCATCTAATGGCTTTGAATTCTGATGTCACTTGATATACAGGTCCCTCTCCTTTAAAGCTAACCAGGCACGTTGCTCCTGGGGCCAGGAGATCCTTGCGCGTTGTCCTTCCTACCAGGCTGCCTTCCTGCCCTTCCGTGGGATCCCGGGTTGCTTCGTTGGCACAGTTCCTGTCCTGATCTGGCACAGCTGCCCGGAGAGGGGCGGGTGGCTTCTTGGGCTACCCTGCAGGCGCTTGTGAACGCCCCTCCGCAGAAGGGCTGTCATGCCCACCTCCGCCGCACAGGGTATCGGAGAGGAGGAGAGCTTCCACAAGTGATTAGGCTCAATCCCAGGGCCACCCAGCACCTTGCAAAGTTGTTATTTTTGGTTTTCTCCCCGCCGTGCGTCTCCAGCTTCTCTTTCTCAACGATAGATTTCAAAGCCCAAGTCTCCCGTCGGCAGTGCCTCTGCTTTCATATCGTTTAGCACCATAACGCTAGGTTAGGCATCACAGGAGATGAGGCATGCACTTGTTTCAGAAACAGCATATTATAGTATCATTAAAAATGCTCTGCTTTTATTTTTCTTTCTTGCTGATGCTGCTTCAAACTGAACACCCCCCCCAACCCCAACCCCCCCAACCACTGGAAGACAGAAATGTTCCACACGTCGAGCCCTGGGACGCTGGCTGACACTGTTAAACTAAAAGCTCTTGTACAACGAGCCCCTCCAGAGCAGAGACTTCAAAGATTGTTTTGTAGTTCAACTGTCAACATGGGGAAATTAAGGTGGAGCAGCTTTTGTGCTGTGAAGGGTCTTTACTTAACGTCTCGGGCGGCTGCTCGTTGCATCCTCAACTGTTCCAAATTGCTAACATACTGCAGTTACACTTCTCAACTGCTGCACTGTATCTGCCTTGGAGCAGCTCTTCGTCACGAAACAACCGCTCACAGTCCGCTGTTACAGGTTTGCTGTGGAGCAAATGTAACATGAGCCTGTTTCTCAAATGACTTTCCAAGGAAGGGATTGCATTCACAGGGTTGTTCATGGATTTTCTTTAAGAGCACGTGATCAAATCTTCAGGCTTCCTGAAATGTTTTGTTGTTGGTTTGTAAAGTATTTAAAAAAAACAACTTGAGCCTGAAGTTTAATTGTGTGTTTATAGATTTAAGGCGAATCTACTTAGATCAAAGATAACTGTTTTTTCAGTCCCTTGTAATTTACCTTTGAATCTGGTTATGCTACAAACAAAATAATCTTTGTCTCAGGCATGCTGTAGTTATGACATTTGTCTACAGTACAGTATATAAATGGTAATACTAAATGCTTGGATTCGGCGAGTTATTCACCAAAAAGTCCTAAACTCAGCGGCTTCACGCTGAAAAGAGAATGTTATACTGAGGCTGGGTGTACTGTCTTCCATGAAAACACAGGTTACTTTGCAAAGGAAGACTGTTGGCTCAGGCAGGCAGATGTCCGTACTGGAGAAACTTGATCTGTTAGGGACAAATGGCAGTTCCTTCACAAAGCTCACAAGCTTGCATGAGCAACCCGTAGTCCCCCAGCCCTGGCCAGCTACCGAGGAGCGAATGATGCTGAATAATGCTCAGTGATATCACATAATCAGCTGTTTGCTCAAATCCGCTATACCTCATATTCTGTGCACAAATCAGTTTCTACACTACTATAATACGATATACAGTATGCTGTGCTCAGATCAGTTATAGTGTAGAATCTGTGTTTGGATCAGCCATAACATACAGTATGTTGTGCTCAGTGCTGTTACAGTACATATTTTGTTTTTGCTCACCTCAGTTATACCATATATTGCTGGAAGACATTATTTTCAAAAGACACCAGCAAAGTACACTTCTAGCTCCATGCTAGATCAGTTAAAATAGGACTTTTGCATTTTAACAGCCTTTTCAGCAGGGGATGTGAAGTTAATCTTTGTAAGTTAATTACACCGGGGGTATAATTTGCCTCTAATAAAAACTATAAAATACAGTGTATTATGGAGTACAGTCTGTGTGCACAGATGGCCTTTATAAAATCTCTGTTTCACTCTCCAATGTCAATTTTATTTGGCATGGCTATGAAACTCTTATCTAAATATAAACATTTATATAATAATACATTTTATTTATGAGTATATTTTAAAGAAGTTCAAAGCACTGTAAAATAGAGATCACATAAAATGTGAAACGTACAAAAAATAAGGTAGTAAAATATCCAAATAAAACCAAGAATGAAACAAATTATAACTTACAAGTTATAGTGCAAAGAGCTTTTTATGTGAGCTTTAGAAATGTCTACAATGGGGGAGTCTCTGATGGATTTGGGCAGTGAGCTCCACACTTGAAGCTCCGGCTGGCCTTGGGACGAGCAGGATGGATGTAAATTTCTCAGGGAGCCAGTGCAGTTCAGCCAAGACAGGGGTTATGTGCTGAAGGAGAATGGCTTTAGTTTGCACAGGAACCGGAGAACTCAAAACACGAAACATTATTTCGTATCGTATAGATCCCCTAGTTAGGAGTCACAATAGTCTAATCCTGATGACATGAAGGGGTGTATTAATATTCCAGATAAGCAGGGCCGGGTTAAGGCAAAATCTTCACTGGCCGCTTGAAAATGCCTCACCCAGCGGCGTTCTGCTGGGCGACATGACAGAACCCTGTCAAGCATAATGTCCCCGTCAAATATCTGGAATTCACCGTCTGTCCGCTTGGAATCCCAGCTGTTTTAATCCAGAGATCGCCCGTGACCGCCCGTGGCCTTTGACCTGTGACCCCTGTGACATGATCACATGCAAAACAGTGCCGTCATTTCTTTAAGAGTGCGTATAGGGTCATGATTATTCTAGAACGCATAGAGAAAGCCAGGTCATGAACGCCAAGCTCCCCATGAACCCTCAGTAGCTGTGCTCATGGCCTTTCACCCCTACTCAGTGTGAGGGGTTAAACTGTCTTACAGGTCCTTCAAGACAGCAGATGGATATTGCACAACACGTATAGGAAGACATATATGCCACACACAGTAAAAGGGAGATTTCACAAGGAGCTCACAAGGGCCTTTTCTGATATTCACGCTCATGTTAAGTGACCAACGCCTGACCTCTTGAAAGATGTCCAGACATCCAGAACCTTCCAGAACTGTTAATGGACTGAAGTCATTTCATACAGGGGGTAAAACAAGGAGAATCGACTTTGAGTTCCTGTTTGTTGTCCCGCTCAAGGGGCTGCATCAATGTCAGCGGACTGTTCATGATTCAGAGATAGCCATCACAGTCTGTTCTCTGCCTGGTCATGCACAGCTGCTGAAGTAGAGGGACACACCTTGTTAAATACAGGTATGTGTTGGCTTTTTAAAGGCTTCGTGGCTTTTCAGGAGTGGTTCGTGAGTGAATGTGAACTCTCAAGCTTCTCCTCTGAAGAAGCCTGCTTAGTGCCCTTTGCCCTCAAACTTTTCTTCTGTATTTAAGCTGTTGTACTGCTTTCACATATCGATACTGAATTCCTCTGCTTCTCAGCCAGAAGATGAGGTTTTTTTAGAGAATCAGGGAGTTAATGAAGTACCCTGTGTTTGTTCTGCTCTTTAATTATGTATGATTGAGGTAAAGGTCACATAGCTCCCCGCTTACAAGAGCTTTCAACAGTACTTCTGAGCAAACTTTATTTCTTTTCAGTGTTTTCAATGTGCAATATAATAGATGAGTTTGGGAGAACACATCTCAGACATGCCCTTTCTCTGACCTTTGGCCAAGGTCTCTATTCAGGTGGTCTATTCGTAACCAGTATTGCTTTTATCTTTGTTCTTGTGCGTAAAACTGGAGGTAATCGTGTTGTTTCCACTGGGAACTCTGGGAGGTTTAAAAGGGCAGTGGTCACCTGAGAACTGGATTTCTTCAGAACATGCTCGTTTAACCCTCCTTTGGATTCCAGTTTATTGAGCCGCTTTTCTGTCCTTAGAGAGTCTGTGTGTCCAAATCGGAGCTCTGCCAGTCCCAGGCCAGCACAGGTGACACTGGGGAGACACCCCCCCCAGCTCCACGCCCAGCTCCGCCTGGTCAGGACTGCAGGAAGGGTGCTGCAGGAGGTGTCACTGTTTGCATGAACAGCCAGGTTCTTAAGAAATGTCCCTATAACTCAAACCAGGCAGGGGATACAGGAGAGCGACCCTGCCTCTTTTAAAGAAACAAACGCTTCTGTGGTTTGGTTTTGACTGTGGGCTGGAGTCTCGTCTCTTACCGTGTGTGTCTGCATCACAATGGCGCTGAGCTACTGATAGATTTGCGGTTTATCACAGTGCTGTGGTAGCTGCTCTCCAGTAAACAATATAAACCTTAGCTGCTAATTGTTTGAGGACCCAAAATTGATCCTTTGGTTCTTTATTTCTTTATTTGGAAAACAAGTTGTTTATGTGTCCCATGCATAACTAAAGACCAGAGTCATGAAAGACACATTTCATGTTCTGTAGAGATGCTCAATGGGGGAAGACACTACTCTCACACCAAGTGTTTTTTTCTCTTGACTATAGCATATATTCTTATCAAATCACAGCTGTTTGGCAGTAACTAAACTGTACATTTTCTTAACATTATAAAGACAACAAATACATTAAAATAAAATCATATTGATACTGTGTTGCACATACATTTTGCAAGCTACGTTTGCAAGCAAAATCGGGCTCCAGGCAGTAGTGGCAACATGCTCGGATTCGGTCTGAGACCAGAGACACACAGGACACTGGCCATGTGATGAGCTGCTTCAGCCGAGCTGCCTAATCAAGTTAAGAGACTGACCAGAGGCTGTCCTTTCTGTGAGTAAACCAACACACACATGAAATTGTCTGTAATAACATTAATACATCTTCATACACACACAAGTGGATGTGCCAAAGCCCCAGTTAAATTCTTGACCTTCCCAAGTAAACACAGCGAACCTTCTCGCGAAGACACGACGTCGTTGATGCTGGTGCACACTGAACGGTTTCCACAAGCCGTCCACTCACTGTCGCTCTCAGAGACCACTGTTTCGAGGCAGTGGAGTCTGGGAAAGAGTTAATGCCTCCTGTTCCTGTCAGGATGCTCCATGGTACCCTTTTTTGGGTGCAGTCCCTGTCTTTTCCCAGGATGTTTTTTTTTGTCTAATCTCTTTCCAGCTGTGACTTTTGCTCTTTGAAGAGAGACGGCTGCTCCTCAGTCGCTCTCCTCCGTCTCCACCTGACTGCAGCCTGTGTGTGTCTGTGTGTTTTAACAGGTGCAGTACCAGGAGCTGAAACCAGATCTCGGTCACAGCCCCAGCAAGAGGAAGAAAAACAATCCTGGCTAGCCCACCCAGCACAGGGGCGATGAAAGGGCAGTCCTGGACCCACCGCCTGCCCAGTCCCTCGTCTTCTACTGTCCTTAATTTATTTTCTTTGTGTACGATAGGCAGAAACATATACTGTAATGATCATTGTAAAAAAACACAGTTCTTTTTTTCAGGAGGGTAGAAAGTAAACAGTACTTGAACCCCCCCCCCCCAGAACAGTGTGAGCAATCTCAAGTTAATGGGTTTGATCTACAGTACCTTCCTCCAGGAAGGAATTCTGCTGAAGGATACCCACAGATGTGATGGTCAGTTTCCGGTATCGTTTTTCCCACCACTGGCTCGTCACTGAGGTTTGAATGGTTAGTCCCTTACATGCATAGCGACACACAACAAGCTCAGAGATGAGCTGTTTCAGCAGCTGCGACGAGGGGCCTCAGTTTTACCCAGTTAAACAGTGATGCTTCATGCACCCACTTATTTAACCCTGAGGAAGGCAAGAAACGCTCGAGCTGAGTTTAGTTCTGGTCATGAGAAAGGGCTAGTTTGGCACTGAACTGGTTGTGGGCTCCACTGGGGGCGGGACAGCACTGGTCTTCTGGCATGGTGGCATTCTTCCCTGTCTGAGGACGGCGGTGATGTAATTTAATCCTGTCAGGGTAAGGAGCCAGGATCTGATGCTGGTCTCTCATGGGCTGCCCACTGCACCACTCCCTGGACAGCAGCTAGCTCTGCCAGGCCAGTGGACCGGCCGCCTGCTGGGGCAGACAGTCACACTGCCCAGACTCCAGAGGGCTGACGTTGCTTCTGGAACTGGCCCGGCGCTCCAAGCCCTGGTACACCAGGCGCGGGCTCATTTCTGACCATGGGGCATCGCTTCCAGTTGGGCACAGCGAGTAATGGGACAGTGTGGTGCTGGAGAGAGACCTACAGTCTGCCCACGACAGGAGGGAAGCCGGACCTCGGGGACGAGCCCTCTCGTCAGCCCTCACTCCCTCCCTGCAGCTGGCTCAGCACCAGGCCGAACCTGTGGAGCAGAGGAGAAATGGAATCTTTCAAGTGCCCGTGCATGAAGCCCACTCCCACACGATGGACCTCATGCTTCAGACAGGTTTTTCTTTCAGTAAAACAGTACTGGATGTTTGCAAAAAAAAAAGAAGACATATACTGTAGCAGGATAAACGGAAGTAAAATCCATCCGTAAGAAGTGTGAATAACGTGAAGCGTGTTGTATGTGTGCCTGTAGGCCAAGAGGGAAACTGTGCACTGTGGAGCTCTGGTGCACTTGCCTGCCTGAGTTGTTTTAATCAGAATATGCAGTCGCCATCATGGCTGTCTTCTCTTCTCTCACAACAGCCTTAATCAATTTCTTAGAGCCCATTAGAGACAATGTTTATCAAACAAAAGATAATGCATTTATCATGCTCAATTACACACATGCGTGGCACAGCTGCTCAGTGGTCAGCATTGCTACCTTGCAGCACTGGGGCCCTGGGTTCAATTCCTAGGGTGCCATCTGTGTGGAGTCTGTATGTTCTCCCCGAGTTCACATGGGATTCCTCCCACAGTCTGGAGACATGCTGGCAGGTTATTGTCCCTGGTATAAGTGTGTGAGTAATCGTGTGCCCTTTGGTAGACTGGTGTTGGCACCCAGGGTGTGCCCTGCCTTGCGCCAGGTGCTTGCTGGGATAGGATCCAGCTCCCCCACAGCCCCGGGTTGGATAAAGAGGTTGGAAGGTGAACGAAGAGCTGCAGGCCGATCAATCAGGGCCCTGGGCTGAGCAGAGTGCGGCTGGTGTCTCTTCTGCGTCCGTGGGGGGATACCCCTCTCTCCCGGGGCTGCCTGCACCCTTTGTCCCGGCTCCACCTCACGCTCCCAGCCAGCTTCCATCCTCCTTTCACAACCAGAGTCGTGTTTCCGTTTGGGAGGTGGGAAGAGTAGGAGCCTTTGGACTCTCGGGTCCCACCCTGACTTTTCCTTCTCCTTCTAACACTATACGGATTCAGGATGCAGTGTGTGTGTGTGTGTGTGTGTGTGTGTGTGTGTGTGTGTGTGTGTGTGTGTGGGTGGGTGTGGGAGACCTAGGGGGCTTTCCAAGAGCATCTGTTTGAGGATCATCGCCAAGATTAATATAGGAAAAAGAATGTTTCCCCTGCTCGCTCCCAGAGGAAAAGGCTGGACTTCAATGTCGCCTTCACTGATGAAGAAAATACTCGGAAAACTTCAATTAGCTTCACGAGTCCCACAATAACTACCCCAGCCTGCAGTGCCCTTTAATTCTGTGCATTCATACATACAATATACATAAAAGATTCAGAATCACCCAAAATACCATTTTTATATTATTTCAGCAGCAGTTTGGTCTTGTTTATATTATAGATGTTGTTAATGTAACATTTAAGATTGTGTGTTTCAATACACTGCTATCAACTGAAAACTGATCTACTGAAGCACTTTCTCATGCTGTAATCTATAAAAACATGGATGTTTATACATGCGTATGTTCTTTAGATTAAGTAAATGTCTGATGAGCACTTTGCATTGCACTGCAGAAAATGGTGCAAAGAACGATTTTGCTCAGAGAGGTGAAGGGGATGTTGAATGTTGAAGAAGGGAGAAATCAAATCAGAATATGATCCTGGTGGATCTCAATCTAGACTATTTGCATCAACAATATTTATGAGTTTTCTGTCCTCATCCTTGCCTTTTCTATTGTGTACATAATTTATTACTGTGTTTTCTATGCTTGTAAAGCAAGGTCACCTATTTATGATACTGTACAGATGTACTTCATTTCTGTAAAAAACTGTGTGACGAGCTAGCTTTGGCGGGCATGCCATCTGCTCAGTGATCCTCTCTGAATTCACAGTACGGACTGCCGTCCCCATCCACACGGCTTGCTGGTCACTTTACTGGGGAGGGTGGAGGGGAGTGAGGCCCAGATATGTAAATCGAGATATAAAAATTGAATGCATCTACTGTATGTTACGTGAGAAATTAAATATTTTTATTGCAAGCCAAATAAAGAGAACATAAAGTGAGGTGAATGGCATTCCTTTTTTTTTCCCCCACAAAGTGCTCTCAGTTGCCTTGCACAGCAGGTGAATATGGGTTTCTCTCCCCCCAGCAACAGGAGCCCAGGATCCCAGTGAAGCTGCTCAGATACGAGGAACTCTTTGACAGTTACATGTATGACATGTGCTGCACCTTAAATCGTACACTGCCTGGCTTACTAGGCAGACGAAAACAATACAGTGATCTGGAAATCGGAGCTTAAGGGTTTACAGCTCCGTTTGGTAGTTAGTGTTTAAGTGATCCAAGGATCTCATCCAGATCTTTTTTTTTTAAAGGCAGCAGGGTATCGGCTTCAGCCGCGTGGCTGGACAGCTCGTTCTGCGCACCCTTTGTGTAAAGATGTGCCTCCAGCTCGTACTTCCTCTTCGCTTCCCTGCACAGAACCCTCCTGTGGGGGTTTACCCGTCTCACTGTGTTCAGACCCTGCTTGAATCAGGTGCTTGCCTGGGCATCATCAAAACTGTTCCACATGTCCTGAGATCCTGCTGCTGTTCAAAAGGTAAACAGCAGTCACTATGTCTTCAGCAGAACAAAAAACACTGTTCTATGTGCAGGAATGTCACTGTAAAAAATAAACTACAGAAGGATTTTACAGCACTGCGATTGTGATTACCACACAGTACACCGCATGCATGTCAGTTATCCTAATCACTGTCAGGATACCTGAATGAGCGATCAGAGTCACCTGCGGGCTGTGCTTGAGAGACTGGCGGAGGGCACCTGACCCCTGGCCCTGCTGGGATGTGAAGTGAACAGCAGCTGCCTGACCTGTGTCTTGCAGGGCTCTAGTGCTGTAAAAAGGAGTTTACAATGAAAGTGCAGGAGGAATGACGGCAGTCACGTTCACTCAGACTCAGCTTTGCCAAACTGTAATCATTCCCAACGTCATTTCCTTTATTAAAAAAAAATTACTACTACAAATACGACACGTAAGTCCCCCTTCTGTCCTCCACATTCGTCTCCTGCCATCACATCTACTAACAGGACCATTCGTCCGTTTTTAACCGGTTTATCCGGATCGGAGTCACAGATGAGCCGAAGCCTGCCCCTACAGCGACAGGCACGAGGCAGGTTACACTCAGGACGTCTGTGGCACAGGCACAGGCACACACACTCACACAGGCACAGGCACAGGCACAGGCACAGGCACACACACTCACACAGGCACAGGCACAGGCACAGGCACAGGCACAGGCACACACACTCACACAGGCACAGGCACAGGCACAGGCACACACTCACACACACACACTTTCCCAGAAGCTAATTAACCTGCCAGCATGTCTTTGTACTGTAGAAGGAATCTGGGGCACGTGGAGGACAGCTATGTGAACACGGGGAGAACATGCAAACTCCACACAGACAGCACAACGGGATTGAACCCAGGGCCCCAGCACTGCAAGGCAGGGAAATTGGAAGGACACAAGATTTTGAGGGAGCTGCTGAGAAACGGCAGCATCGCTGCCTCAGAGTGTTGGGGCCCTGGGTTCACTTCGTAAGGGGCTGTCTGTGTGGAGTTTGCATGTTCTCCCCGTGTTCATGTGGGTTTCCGCTGGTGACTCCATTTCCTCCAGATTAACCTACCAGTTTGTTTCCAATGAAATTGGTTTCTAGAAAAAATGAGCTGCGATATGTACAGTACATATAATGTTGATGTGTATTGCTCACCAGTTAAAGCAGTTGGAAACTGACGGATGGATGCTGATTGCATGTTTGATACAGGCAGTGTCTGGGTCCCGTGCACGTCTCCATAATCCAATTCACCGTGTTCAACGAGTCTCTGGTTTTTTATACTCTTCTCCTGATCTGCGCTTTTATACTTCATGCCTGAGTCGTCTTCAGGGTGGAGTCTTTGTGATTCACTGCTTCAGTGAGGGACCTCATGGGCAGAGGTGTGTGTACTCAGGAACCGTGTGAACCAGTATTACCGCAGAGGCGGAAGCCACTCAGCTAACAGTGTGGCTAGTTAAGGTAATTTTATGCACCTAAACTAAATCAGGCTGACCACAGAAAAGTGCGATGAAAGAATATGCCATCATGAATCTACAGTATTTTGTTTCATTATCCTTTTGTTTTTAAAAATGATATTTACAGTCAGAAGCACTGTTAATTGCCAAATAAAATGAGACATGAATTTGGGGGGAGATTACATTTTCCCTGCATCAGTTTTCATATAAACGTAATAACAGATTCTCTTTAAAGTTTGTTCTTTTGTTGGAGAATTAATTAAAGGAACATGGTAATCGCTTGAACTAAAAGATGCCTGGCGATGTGAGCACAAAGCTGCACAACTGTCATGGTTAGCTGGAGTTTTCATGTGAAAAAAACATCCCTTTAGCTAGATAGTGAAACTACCACAGATTTATCACAAACTCCTCAGTACTCCTCAGCACGGGTCACTCCTTGCTCACAAGCACGAGTCACTCTCCGTACACGGGCCCAAGCCTCTCCCCGTACACGAGCACCAGCCACTCTCTGCACGCGAGCACGAGTCACTCTCTGCACACGAGCACGGGGCACTCCACGTACACGTACGAGTGCTGGGGAACTGCTGCTGACCCAGTCCAGATGGACAACTCCTGCTGGAGTGTTCTTTTTTTTGTGAAGGAAGAGGCGAGCTTGTCGGGTCGAGACCTCCTGGTCATTAATAAAGTCTGACGTTCTCAGTCCCCCTGTTTAGACCATCCTTGAGAAATGTGCTCGCAGCCTAATCTTCCACCGCCTTCTCCTCTCTCTTTTTTAAGTGCAAGGTTGAAACAGGCGATTCTCCAACAGTGCTGCGGCGGGCCCTCTGTGCTAGCTGCCCACTCCGAAAGCTCACAGAACGGGCCTCATTATTAGGCCCACATGGCAGCCAGATGAGAACAGTTCATCTCGCTGGCAGGAGCGAGGGCTCAGATCACAGCCAGCTCTGGATCCACTCGGACACTTCAAGGTTATTGGTGAACTTTTTTTTTTAGTATTTCCGAGGACTGGAAAGAAAGTACATAAATTGTTCCTTAAAAGTGCACAGAGCAGTTCTACTGTATTTCCCCCAAGACACAAGACTGGATTTCTCTTGGAGACAGACCTTCCACTATGACCTGATATCTCTCTGCTCTAAGATTTTTAACCCGTTAAAAAAAGCATTAACACACACACACACAGTCTAAACATGCTTCTAAATTGCTGAAGGCAAACTTTTATTTTACATTTAAATCTCTGTTAAGTAACTAAGGTACCAAAAATTAAAAAAAGGATATAGTGTGAAATTCAAGTTGCTTTTATCAGTTGCAAAACGGAATGCAGATTTCACAACTATGCCTCACCCTTTTCTTAGGGCCTTTAAACTGACCACAGGAACAACCACGTCTACAAAAACCTTCACATGAGACTTCAGCTTGAACAGGTCGACAGTAGCAAGTAAGATGCTGCTCACCGCTGAACGTCACGTTGGTGAAAAAGACCCGCAGTCTTGTCACAGGAGAGCACAGAGACACTCACGCTTCGCCCACGAACTTACCAGAATATAGGAAGGTGAAACTTTCAGTCCGCGGGACAATGCTGAAGTCACCACCGAGAAATTTCCCACCACGTGCTTCAAACCGGGAGGCAGTTACAGCACGGAGACAATCTCCTCTAGCTCCCTCCTGTCTTGGTTCGGAACCGTGGTGCCCCAGGTATCAGGGGAGTGGAGAGCGTCCCGCCGTGCGGTCCGGGCCGCTCGCGTCTCGTGCCGTGAGAGCCAGGAGGCCCTGTCCCTCGGCCATCAGTGCGTCCAGCAGTAACGGCAGGATGGCGGTGCGCGGGCCCGAGCAGGAGGTCGTCACGGCGGGGGCCTGCGCGACGTACCGGGGCATCTTCAGCAGCGTCTCGATGTCCTCCGCCAGCCGCACCAGGCGGGCGTCCGTCCAGCCGCTGGTCACCGCCCGGGCCGTGTGCACCGCCAGGCAGCGGGCCAGCAGGGCCAGGCCGTCCAGGCCCGCCCCGCCGGCGCCCCCCGGGGGCAGGTGGCGCACCAGCGCGTAGCTCAGGATCAGGCAGCCCAGCAGGGCGCTGCCCAGCTCCAGCCAGCCCGGCTCCGAGGCGCCCTCCCTGGGCGCGAGCCTTGCAGCGTCACCCTCCCGCGCGCAGGCGACGAGCTCCTCTCTGAGCGCCGGGCAGTCCACGCGGTCCAGCGGCGTCTGGCCCTCGCTGTCCTGCTGCTGCAGCAGCACCGACCCTGCAGGGGAGCACGAGAGCATCACCAGGAGCTGTGTCCTCACCCGCTTCTGCCCCACTGCAGCGTACTGTAACTACCCCACTGCAGGGCTGTATTATATTGTAACTACCCCACTGCAGGGCTGTAACATACTGTAACTACCCCACCGCAGCGCTGTAACATACTGTAACTACCCCACTGCAGGGCTGTATTATACTGTAACTACCCCACCGCAGCGCTGTAGCGTACTCCAACTACCCCACTGCAGCGCTGTAACATACTGTAACTACCCCACTGCAGGGCTGTATTATATTGTAACTACCCCACCGCAGCGCTGTAACATACTGTAACTACCCCACTACAGGGCTGTAACATACTGTAACTACCCCACTGCAGCACTGTAACATACTGTAACTACCCCACTGCAGCAGTGTGTTTTTCCCGTGTCGACACAGCTGGCCCGAGATTCAGTCCCCGGTACAGTGAGCAGAGCACCAGCGCCAACTGAGTGGAGCCTACAGGAGGGGGTGTAACCATGGAGGAGCTCAGAAGTGAAGGATGGAGCCAAACTATTTAGAGCCTTGAAAGTCAGCAACAAGATCTTATTGCGTGACTTTACAGACAACCATTGCAGAGATGTCGACGTTTAGCTGCAGAGTTCTGGACACATTACAAAACCGACCTTCAACGATTTTCAGAGGGATGGGTTATTCTGCAAGACCCACCCGCTCCACGGGGACAAGAGCAGACCTGTCCAGAGCAGGCAGGACGCAGGGCAACTAATCTACACTGAGAAGTCCTCCCAGCAGGACACCCTCCAGGTTGAACCAGGTGCACAAGGCCAGAGATCAATTTGAACTCAGCTGGAAGCTTGATTTAATTAAAACTTAAATTTCAATGTTTTGGTCATTTCCATTTAGAAAAATGCAAGATGAAACAAGACAATTAATTTAGATATACTGCAAATTGGAAATGTTAAAAAGCTGCACGTACTGTATGTACACCGCAAAACACTCAAACTGCACTGAGGTCTGCAGCTAAACAATGTGAAGAACATATGAAGGGGATAAAAGTTACAATTGAGAGGCTTTTCAGCTCTTTCGGAATTTGTATTTAAGTGGTCCCAGGATCTCATCCAGCCGTTTCTTGAGAGAAAGCAGGGTAATGGCTTCAACAGCATGACTGGGCAGCTGTTCCACACTCCCACCACCCTTTGGAAAAACCAGTGTCTCCTGTTCCTGGTTTTCATGCAGATACAACTTGTGCCCTCTGGTTCGCGTTTCACTGCTTATGCTGTAGAAGCCCACTAGGCTGACTGTGTTTATGTCTTTGAGGATTATGAATACTTGTATCGGGTCCCCCTCATAGTCTTCTCTGTCCAGGATAAAAAGGTTCGGGTCCTTCAGCCTGTCAGTCTAGGTATGGAGGTAATGCTGGTATGCAGCGAAAGGAAGGTTTTGTCTGCCAAGAAAAACTTTGTGAAACAGGCGTGTGAATGCACTTATAAATCATGCCATTATCCCTCATCACCTGAAATCAACTCCACTATTTTTCTGGGACTCTGAAGAGCGGAGCCACACGGCCTACAAACTGACTAAACCCACTGAACTAAAACACTGTTATTTTTCTTCGATAAAACAATCACAAGGTTTTCTAAGATAACATCATGGTTTTTTTTCAGCTTGTCTACATTTGAGGATGTTAAATTAAGCTTTAATATGATTCTACTTTTTCAGACCACAAAATAAAAGGAACAAAACAGCCTTGAGCTCCTGCACTTTTTTTCTTGGTAAACAGAAACATTAATTTAAGAGGTATTCATTTTTTGAATAAGAGCCTGAAAATGATACTGTTTCTTCTAGATAAAAAACAGTGTTGGCGAAAAATCAACACAATTTTCCCCCACATTGCTTTTATTTTACATTCAGTAACCAGGTGAAAGTGTTTCCCATTATTAATGCCACACATTTGTACCATATCAGGGAACACTGCCAGGATGGGTTCATGGGCACATGAGACCAGAGGCAGGGACTGAGTGCTTTTTAACACTGTGATGGAAGACTAACACAGAGCACTAGACTTTTGCGAATAATTGTGCAGATCTGGTGGTAAGATTTAATGTTAACATGGACCTAGTTAAATTAAAATTACTTTACAGGACTGATTAAGACATGGAACTGATATTGTTTCTGTAAAAGAGGGAATCCATCTTGGAGGACCTATATTCTTTAATGTCTGTATTTTAAATTTTTTTATAGCAATTGTTTCTCCTTTACACATCAGCTCACAGTAACATTTCCTGTGACTGCTGAACAAGAATGAGCAGGCATGCTCCAAAGATCCACCCATCCCTTAGCCATTAGTCTTTGTGACACACCTTGAGTTCCACAGCGTTGGTTAGGAGAGTTGGCCCTGATTGGAAGAACAGCATGTTCCTTTGTGACATCACTGTTCCTTTGTGACATCAGTGCAATCCTGAGAGCTTGCAGTGATGTCACAGTTGACCAATCCTACTCTACCCTTAGAGTAGCCGTGCCGCTGCTTGGGGAATAAAGTCACAGCTGGCTGTTGACAAAACGGGTCAAACAGAGGTTGAGCCCCAAGTTATATTTCCTTTTATCTTATCATAGTTTAAATGAGACTAAGAAAATTAAAACTATTAATTGATGTTTTGTGCCTGAACTTACAAACCTTTTTTCCATAAATTCTTGTATGTACTACAGAATTAAACACATTTAATACACAGTACATACTGCAAAAAACAAGTCTTTCTGCAGCCTTATACAGTGCCTTCCAAAAGTACTGGGACAGCAAAGTCAAAAGCCATTTTAGCTTTAGAGTCAAGTGATTTGCACTTGTGATCATGAGATTAATATAATACAATATAATATTGTTTATTTTTGTGTAACTGCATGTTGATCACATTACAAAAAAAAACATACTATATGTTCAACCCAATTATTTCAAGTGACCGTGAGTATTGGGTCATGTTCACTATGAGACAGTAACAGCAAGTCTGTGACCCGCTGAGCTCTCCAAACAGCGAGTAACTATTTAAGATGATTTGCTGCAGGCACTTTGAATTTTTACCCATTCTGGTGCTTCACAAATTTTTAGTTTTCAGCTCTTTCTTGAGCATGTAAAATGCTGTTCAATTACATTTAAATCGGGAAAGCGACTTAGCCAGTACATCCACGGGCTTCTTGGGTGCACTGGCATTGTTTGCTTAGGGTCATTGTCATGCCACATGGTGATGCATCTCCTTGTAAGTATGGAAGCCTTTTCTTCCACCCTAACCCTAAGTTCCACCAGACAACTTTTTTGAGTCAACTTCATAATGCCGCCATCAATAAAGATGAGTCAGCCAGTCCCAGGGGCAGCCACAGATGCGCAGGCCATGACTTTACCTCCACCTGGCTTCACGGATGGGGTGCTGTTCTTTGGAATTTCTTCAGTTCCTTTAATTCTCCATGCGTTAACCTTTCCATCACTTTGGTAAGAGTTCATCTTGGTCTCATCTGTCCACAAAACACTGTTCCAAACCTCTCCAGGCGCATTTCTGTACTTCTCAGTAAACTCTGTCCTGGCCTTTCCATTCTTGGTGCTGATGAAAGGTTGTCATCTTGTGGTGCAGCCATTGTAATTCTGTTGCCTTAGTCTTCTGTTAACTGTGGATGGAGTGGTAAACCCTTCACCCTGCACTCTGGGGGTTATGGATGATTTCACTGACAGTTGTTTTGTTTTTAGGTTTTGCTCTGCAGATCTGATCATTTTTCTGTCATCAACACAGATGTTTTTTCTTGGCAGAGGCGGTCCTGGCAGACTGGTAATTGTACCTGTTTCTTTTCCTCCTTCAGTCAATTCCAAATTTTTTATCTGGGTACGGCCCCTGAGCTGACTTTATTGAAAATAAAACTATGAACTGTGGAGACCCTCTGTAAATATGGATGTTCTCCTCAAGGACTTTCTGGTTGTGGCACAATAGAAAGACTTTGGTCTACCTGCTTAATCACTTACAGCGGCACTGGATAACACACAAGCCACGAGATCAAGAGATCATATCCTAAAATAGAACAGAAGTAAGAAGGGGTTATTCTGCAATGACAGCTGAAACCTCACACTGCAGTGCAGCATCCAGTTATGTCTTGTTCCTCTGAGAACTTGGATCCTGAAGCATTCAGAAACACACTAGTTCTGATCTACAGCAGATGTCTGCAGTTCAGGCTCTATGACATCACTTCCACCTTACAACCTTCCAGCAGAAGAGGTCAAAGGAAAATAAATCGTTCCATGAGAAAAGCACTTTGCATGTCAGGTTTAATTAAGATCTTATCCTGCAGCAAAAAAAAAAGATCACTCAGAGAAATAGGTGAAAAGATCAGAATGTTTATCAGCAACGTATTGAAGATATTCTGGTGCAAATCTTACGCTGCTGCATGAAAAAAACCTTCATGTAGATAGTCAAGTATACTGTGGCGCTGTTTAATGAAGCAAAGAGATTTATCAAATATCCCTATAAGCTGAGAGCCAGATGTGCACTGGTACATTCTCAGCTTTTTCTTAAAAACTAGAAGGGCTCAGCAGCTCAAGCATCTCTGCTTGTTCCAGCAGGTTCACTATCATACCAAGGGATTGGTCAGAGCTGAGGTTACCCATGACAAGCTAGACTCTACGCTACGGGCGGAGACTATGTTGGTCCTTTTATGTGGCATTAACTGGTTTGAAGCAGAGATCAAAGCGATTTCTGAAAGAGTCCAGTAACCATGCTGATCACCCATAAAGCTATATCCCAAGGTTAAGCGCTTCAACAGGAACTGGTCTCAACGTTACGGAAAACAACGTGGGCGACGTTTGTGAACCGGAGAATCAATGTAGTGGGAGATGAGCGTAGTGTATGGGGAGATCTGTCGCTCCTCCAGGGCTCATGTGGAGTGTGTGTGTGAGCGGGCGGCATCTGAACAGGACTTCCCTGACGCGTCTGTAGCCAAGCAGCCCCGCCACACTTCTGCTTGCAAAAGGAGAGCCCGAGTTAGTGACACGGCGCTCCGGAGACATCTGGACACCTCCAGCAAGCTGTCACAGAGCCACCGCCGCGCCGGTCAGAACAGGTCATCCTCCCGCGCTCCACCCACCACTGACAGCTCGTGGCACCCTGTCTTTTCTTCAGTGCCAACTCACCAGAACTAGATAAAGACCTTTTGTCACCGAAGAAATGTGCGCAGTTCAGTTTCCAGCTGCTGCGACTCTCAGGCAGGAAAACTACAGCCTGGACTGCCACATACCCGTTTCACTTTTTAATCGAGCAGCGCACAGCGACACACGAACACAGCACTTTGACTCTTTGTGCAGGTTTTCCATTAAAATAGGCAAGAGAAAATGACTACCACCTTTTCACGTCTGTTAAAAAAGGTAAATGAAAAATATACCTTAATATATTTGAGATATATTGACAATATATGTAAGTATTGGCGATATATATGAATACAGTATGTTAAAGACAGCAAAACTCACCACCACCAGGTGGCAACAAGCAATAACTCTGGATCCAGCTTTTTATTCCCGATATAAAAAGAAAATGACGACATTAAGGAGTCTTGAACATGGTAATCATCAAGGAATAAAAAAAAAGTCCAAATAAAGGGGGATAAAAGAGGAGGAAGATGAGAGGACCAGAAAAAGGTAAAAATGTACATGTGCTCAATTGGGATCATATTATATAATGATACACATAACATAAACCGTCAATGTAAAATTTATTTAAAAAGGAGGGGGGGGGAATTCGGCGAGGAAAGGGTTAAACTTCAGCTCTCTCTTTTTTTCCTTTCTTCTCCCCACCGGAGTGGAAAAAAGAAACGTGCTGTAGAGAATTGAGTCAACGTGCCTCACCGCGTACTAACTACGGGGAGACTGTTATTAAAATACAGGAATTCAAGCATGAATTCTGGATGGGGACGTGGTGATGGGCAAAGTTTTTTATCCCCCCCCCCCCCAGCCCCATGCACAAGAGGCTGCAGCCCAAATCAGAAACATTCAAGTCTGAATGACTCCGCCACGAGCCGCTGACGCAGTCCCTACCGCCGCGGTGTCAAACTGCTTGACAGGCCGAAACCCAGAATGTGACAAAGGCAGAGATGAGGCTGTGTGCGCAGCCTGTACAGTTGCCAGCAGACCTTGATGAATGCAGGAGCTGGTACATCTCCTCCCCTAGGACAATGGAATCAGCCACTGCCTATTCCTCACAATGGCCCGTAAAATACACATCTGTCAGTGCTTTGCCATTCCCCTTTGAGAAGCCGGGCTTGATATGATATTGGCTCTCACATCACTGAGACCGATTGAAGTAAGTCCAGGTATTGGCGTGATGTGTCAGATACACTGCGCTGCAGATAAATAAAACACCTGGGGGATTGAATGCGAGCCGGGGTAATTATACGGCGCCGGGGCTCGTGCTGGAGCAGCGCCGGACTCCCTGCCTCACAGACGGCCCGCCGACAGAGGGCAGGAGAAGACAGGGAATGGAGGAAAAACAAAAGAGGAAAAGGCAGGGGAAAAAAAAGGGAAAAGGGCTCATCCTCCTCTTTTCTTCCTGCAGCCCGACACCAAAACCATCGGAGACATGCTCCGATACAGCTCGAGAGCAGACAAAATAGTAAACATATTTTAAGAAGCTGACAGATACATTTAAAATATTTTAACAGGGTAACCCACTGAGAGGCAACATCTTGTACTCACAGGAGTCCCCATTAATGCTTTTAATGAAGATAATTTAGCAGCAGTATGAAATTGGCTCAGTCTTCTGCCGATGATGACTTACCCACTTATAGATATACATCTCAGCGCAAATTGGTATGTCATCTGAAAATGCATAACTGAATTTGTTAACTGGAAGGATAAATAAAACAATAACAAGGGGAAAGTAATGTAAGGTCATGATCCACAGCAGTGTCCCTGAATCTGTCCAATCCCCCGTGCTTGCCTGTACAAGAGCAGGCCAGGCCAAGAAACCTTTGCCGTGCATCTCCTGAAACTCCACAGACACACTGCCGTGAAGACATATTCACAAAGCATTAGACACACATGGCGCCACAAAAATGCCAGCTGGCCTTGTCCAGTCTAACCTTTTTTTACTTCTTTGAGTGCGAACAAAACAATTTAAACCTACCAAGAAAAATACTAAAATAAAAGACTCTTCTGTTAAAATTCAGTTTATGGATTAGTTCTGGGATCGCTGCTGTCTGATCTACAGCAATGGTCTACACCCTGGTACAGAGGAGAAGACCTGTCAAACACAAACAGGTGAAGTTACAAATGTTGCAACAGCCGCACAAGACTGTAGGATGCAGAAGACAGGAGTTTATGTTGATTCATCACCTTCTTCAACTAGTCATTGTGGGGAAGCAAATAGAAAAATGTCCAACAAATTGCTTGGGTATAGTGTTAGGAGTTAGATTTGCTAAAATTATACTCAATGCATTAGTTAGACATCACTTGGAATACTGTGCTTAGGTTTTGTCCCACAATAAAGACAGCTATTCTAGAGGTGGCAGAAAGGAGAACAAGCAGGCCTTCCTGGTGGGGATGAACTAAGGACCAGAGGTTACACAGGCACGTGTTCAGGCGATCAGAGTCCTGACGGTCTTGACCAGATCAGCTCAGGGGACGCCTTCAAGCTCTGTATGCATTCAGGACAGGGCATTTGGAGCCGCTATATTTTTCTAATTGACATACAGTACAAAAGCAAAGTGGATACAAGGCTCTTTTTTAACCGATGAGACAACCCGTTACTGAAAGCTTGTGATTTTATGTTTCTTACACAGAAGAAAGAAATAAAAGACGTAATAGCAGCTGTTTGTGGGGAAAAAGCACTAATAAAGCCATAAAAGCACCAACAATAGCATTTGTCAAAAAATGGCAAGCATGCTGTTATCTTTTTGAAGTTTAACACAGACACTTCCATTCACTTTATCTGCCCACTGTATATACAGTAGTTACTTCAGGTTCAACTTTTGGCATCACCTTAAAGTTGCACGGACACTTCAGTGCACGGTTCGGAAGAAAACAACAACAAAAGAATATGAAGCAAACCTGCCATGAGCTTCAAAGAGGGAGAGACGCAGCTACACACGCCCGGCCCTGAAAGAGCAGAAGCGTGGATGGCAGGGGCCACATCTGGAAACTGACAGGCCTAGATCTCACAACAAAATCTTCCCCAGAACTCAGCTCTTCCAAACCAGAACCATGCACAAATGAGGTCATGCATAAGGAGGGCATTACACAAGATTGCTATTAGTTCGGCTCTATCCGTTGTTCTAGGAACACATGCCTTTCAACATGAGAATGCAGCAGCAGACACGAACACGTTAGTTAGTGGCATTCCCTTTCCCCTCCTAAAAGACTAGCCCACTGCCATTTGATTACTTTTGATTACTAAGAAACACTACCATCATGAGGTTATGCTGCAAAAGGAACACAGTTAAGCTCTGCTTTAAATGGAATATCACTTGAATATAAAGACCTATTTTCTTAGTCATGAATCGGAGTTATTTACAGCCACTTAATAACCATACATTACTCTACTAACGGTAATTCCTTAAGGTCACATTCCCAGCTCAGGCTGCTCAGAAAGTACTACAATGGATTCATAAAATTAACCTGGGTATTATAGCACGTCTTGCAGATACATACCAGCTAATATTCAATTAGCAGTCCTAATATCTGGACTACAGAGCACCTTATGTAGCACAGCCACACTGCATAAGCTGCTGGTGCAGAACGCGTCCAGAATAAAACCAGAAAAACAGTGCCGAGTACCGCGGTTAATATACCGAACCTGAACATCCCGGCTGTAACAGGCGGCTTCAGGAGACCTGTACCGTACGACACCTTGCAAGTGACAGTGACATGGAACAGCAGCGGCAAGGTGTGGCTGGGCTGAAGGATTACAAGACTGCTTGGTGTGAACCCACCTGGCTGAGGCACGACAACCTGGCCATGTGGAACGGGCCCAGGAGCTGCTGCAGGGGCGAGGAGGGAGGGGAGAGCCGACACAAACACTGGGAAGATAGGAATTCACTGTCACCTCCCCTCCTGCAACGACTCGGTCTCAGGCTCGTTACCCTGGGGGTCGTGGTTCACGCAGACCATGTTTCGTGAACTCCCCGCTTTTTCGGGCAATTCCCGATCTCGGGATCTCCCGTCGCTCACTGTCGTGTTAAATGAAAAAGAACAGATTAGCAAAGCTGCATTAAATATTTCTATGGCAGGAAAAGTCTGCCAGATGAGACTCAGCTCAGCGTTTCAGTGTTCACTGCTTTTTCCCCGAAACGTTGGCTAATTTCACTGAACGCGATAAAAAGAGTAGCTCGATCAGAACATTTCAGCTACATGCAAACGTCACATTAATGTGCAATATGAAATCCTAAATGCATGTCAACCAACACAGAAAACAAAAAAGCAACACATTTTGTATTGCTCCAGTCTCGACAAGGAGCAAAGGCCAATAGATTTCTTAATCAGAGCCAATATGCTCTATAATGTATGGATTAGATACTACAGTTACACAATTTTAAAAAACAATTTCAAAATGACCTTCAGAGTACTAAGACAGAGGGAAGAAGATGAGGAGACATTAAACATTGCATGACTGTTTTATCAAAGCAAGACCTTGAAATAATACAAGCTTTTCAGGATCTGATGAAAAGCATGACATCGCCAGGAAATACCCTGGCAATACTACAAGAACCCCAGAGTGAGTACAAATGGTCTTACAATTCCTTTCAACTGCATGTGTATGTGCATCCAATCATTGCCCACTGAAATGCAGCCTTGCCTAGGAGACAGAGGCCATTCTGCACCAGCAGCCCCACCTGGGAGACACACAGCAGCCATTCTGCACCAGCAGCCCCACCTGGGAGACACACAGAGGCCATTCTGCACCAGCAGCCCCACCTGGGAGACACACAGCGGCCATTCTGCACCAGCAGCCCCACCTGGGAGACACACAGAGGCCATTCTGCACCAGCAGCCCCTCCTGGGAGACACACAGCAGCCATTCTGCACCAGCAGCCCCACCTGGGAGATACAGTGGCCATTCTGCACCAGTAGCCCCACCTGGGAGACACACAGCAGCCATTCTGCACCAGCAGCCCCACCTGGGAGACACACAGCGGCCATTCTGCACCAGCAGCCCCACCTGGGAGACACACAGAGGCCATTCTGCACCAGCAGCCCCACCTGGGAGACACACAGGGATCATTCTGCACCAGCAGCCCCACCTGGGAGACGCACAGTGATCATTCTGCACCAGCAGCCCCTCCTGGGAGACACACAGGGATCATTCTGCACCAGCAGCCCCACCTGGGAGACACACAGCGGCCATTCTGCACCAGCAGTCCTACTTTACAGCACAGGCTTAAGTCGAACAATCTCGAAAAACATAGTCCGATTTACAGCTTCAGAGTTTTGACAAGTGTTTGAGGGATACGAGTGAATGCAGGTCATGAAAAGTTCAGTGTAGAGTACCAGAACTTGTCTAAAAAGGAGGGCTATGAAACTGCCGGCAGATGTTTACAATTTTTTTGTATAAAGGGAAATACTGCATGTTACAGATATGTTTTACATATATACACACATGAAGGATTTAATTCGGTCTCTGAAAACTATTGACAGAACCCAACACATGCATACTATCTCCAGAAGGATATAAGCTCTGGTACTTCCAAATACTTATAAACTTATAATTTATTGCTCCCATATAATACATTTTAAAGGCACGGGTCAGGAGAAGGGTATGAAGTCATTTGAAAGACGCTGGATATCCCATCGAGCATGAAGTGGATCACTAAGGGAAAGGTGCACTGCACCACCCAGCCATACCTAAATCCGGCAGCTGGGCAAGCAGGAAACTGGGCCATTGTGAGGCCAGGAAAAAAAGAGTTACAGAGCTCAGTAGCTGAGGTGGGTCATCAATATCCCAGTTACCACACCAAACTGGCCTTTATGGCTGAGTGGCAAACCCAGCTCAAAGTCTGCAGTGTTAACTGCTATTGATGATTTTTGATAACGTCAGAGTGATGTCAAGGAAACCAGACACATAAAATGAAATATATAGTTAGTTCCACTGCAGACAGAATAAAAATTTCTACCGCCAAAGGCTTAGTTGCCGAAGCGGTAGAAAATGGTTTTCTTCTAAAGTCAAACAGAATGAAAGAAAGCTCCGCACTTCAACGGTGAGAGGCTGTGCGAGAGGAGCCAGCACTCGACCGCGGCTCGCAGGAGGCGTTTCAGAGGCAGTCGGGACAGACAGAGCTTAACGACGGGAGCCTTCACTTCTGCAACAAAGAGCCAGGATATTGGGCATACCACGTTTGTCACAAGAGCCTGCGGAATAGACCAAATGCATTGTTTTTACTAGGAGACATACTTCAAGAGTGCGCACTTTTACGACACAGAGGGTGGGCTGAGGAGGGATCAAGACGAGGGTCACTGGAACTGCAGACTTCACCCAGGCAGCAAGGAGGGAAAAAACTAAGGGTATTCTCGGCCCCAGAGTATCGTCTGGAACATCAAAAGAAAAGCAGGAAGCTGTTCTTTCAATATGGCTAAAAAAAAACTGAAGGACCCGAGTTGGTGTCTCAATCCACACCATGGAAGTGTCACCACATACAGGCGACCACCTGGAAGAGCAAAGAGTGCTGCACCAGCACGCGCGACGAGCAGTGAAATCACAGCCAGCAGTCTTGCCCGCTCTTGCTCTCCTGACGCGTCACGCAGAAACCCAGCACAATCCCTGCCTCTCCCATCCCCACACCTGCACGGCGCTTCTCCGAGAGGTCGTGACGAGAACGACTGGCTCGAGTGGGCACAGGAATCCTACCCCCTCGGCCTGCAACGGCCCGCCTCTGCCGAGCACGTCATCAAAACCCCATTTCAGCCGAGTTTTCCCAACAGGAAGCCACACAGGACACGCAGGCAGGAGAGCTGTAAATGGGTGGGGACGTCTCTGCAGACCACAAGCAGTTTAATTAGCTGCTTAAACGTACAGTAGACTCACAGCCAAAGCCGTCTGGAGTTCTCTTCAACGCCCATCATTCGGCAGAAATGAAAACAAATAACGAACGATGTGGAGACCTTCAAGTGAGGACACGCTTGCCCTGAAACGTGCCTGCGACCGTGAAGGGGCAGGCGGAGCGGACAGCCCAGCCGCGATTCCGATTCTGAATCGGCTATCCCAAACAAAAAAAGAATGGAGGAAAGGTGACGAACGGGGCCGTTCACTCACTCACGACCCGCCACCAGTTGATGCCAGGATCTCAGCCAGCTCTTGCCTGAAGGAAGCCAGGGGGCCAGCTTCAACCACATGGCTGGGCAGCTTGTTCCACACTCCCACCACCCTTTCTGTAAAGAGGTTTCCCATAGATCTTCTTCCTTCCCAAGATTTGTTCTTTGTGAGCAAAAAAATGCTACAGTGTATTCTCCATAGCATTTGTTTTTTTTTTACTTATCAGTGTGGAATTAACCTCTGCTTTCTGCTTCATTTCATACCACTAAAACCACTCACAAGCACTGTGGTGCTGATGACTTGATTCCTTTCTGGATTCAGATTTACAACACCACTGCATTCTCAATATTTTGTTTCTCAAGGGTTCAAGGAATCCATTTAAAAAAAAGACCAAAAATGATGCTGATGAAAGCACAGGTGACTACCACAAATAAAGAGCAACCACTTGAAATGTTCTTAAAAATATTCAAAAATACTTAACAAGTGCTCAGCAGCTGGAGAAAAAAAAACAC
The DNA here is from genome assembly GCF_055471065.1 of Atractosteus spatula. Taxonomy (NCBI): domain Eukaryota; kingdom Metazoa; phylum Chordata; class Actinopteri; order Semionotiformes; family Lepisosteidae; genus Atractosteus; species Atractosteus spatula. The sequence goes on from NC_142708.1 coordinate 2,199,263, forward strand.
GCTTATTAACAAACTTAAAAAAATAAAAGGAGCATCTGAACCCATAAAAAGAAATAAAAACACACATAAATGAAGAGAAATTAAACTAGGGATTTGCAGCATGCTGATTATATAGAACGGTCAACCCTCATTACCAACACCATAACAAGTGACGATATTCGGGAAAGACTGGACTGAAGAGCAAATCCCAGCAGCTCCAAGACACACACACAGTATGCCTCTGTTCAGAATAGGCTCAAGGATACACTGCACAGTTGTCAGAAATGCAATGGTGATCCTCCAGTTCACACTTCAAGGAAAGCCATGATTTTATTGGTAACCAGTAAAGCCACACCTTTGAGAAGGAAGAGCAAATAAGGCTTGAAGGCTTAGGGGCCGCCTGGTTTCGGATTGCTGGTATCCTGAACTTTTAAATGTGCGACTCCTTCAAAACACCCTCACTGGGCTGGAAGGTGCTCAGCAAGCCCAGCAGAGGAACTGTGAGACCAGACGTATGGCTTAACCAATAAGATGGCAAAAACATGTGACTATTACTGCTTCAGCTGAAGGGAGGTTTGTATACAAAACGGCACAGGCTGAGCTCCGAGACCCTAGAGGGTTGCAGGTTCAAGCCTGGATCATGTCACGAGCAGCAGGGCACAGCTGGTCACTAGCCCACTGTGACTGGGACCTGGGGGGGTTGAGAGTAGTCGGCCTCTCTCAGCGGCACAGCTTCTGTCGGCCTCCCGTGTGACAGCAGGCGCGCGGGCCTGTCAGTGAGGGCCGCGCCACATGTTAGGAGTCAGGTGGCTCAAATTCAGATTCAACTGGCGGAGACCAACACAACCATATGACACCAACAGCCCCGGCCAACGAGGAGTTTGGGACAAATAATGACGTTATTAAGAGAGATACTGCCGAGGGGATAAACCCCCTTATACCTGGGGGCACAGAGGCGTCCTCCCAGATGGCAGCGGTGTGGATGCACTGTGGAGGCGATGAGCCATGCTCTCCACAATGCTGCTGGCCTCAAAGGTGCACAGGTCAGAGGAGTCACTCTCCCAATACCTTCATTTTAAAAGGAACGCCCCATGCCCCATGCAATTTTCATGGATTTCTAAAGTACCAATGAGTCTGAATGCGACTGCCGATGCCACAGGTATTTTTCAGATCAACACGCCCTGGGTTAGAGTGCTTGCTTAACAAATAACAGTTGTAGCATCCCACCCTTCATCACTGAATGCTTGAATTCCAGGATGACATCAGGTCTCACCCTTATCAGCTCACCCTCACCACAGTGTTTCACTTGCTCAGTCCTGGGGAAAGGCAATTTCCTTCTTCACATGGGTTTACGATGTGAAATAACACACACAGGCAGGGACTTACAAGGCCTGAATGCTAATCCCCCCCCGACACCAGTTGGGCACAACTGGGCCGACAGGGAAACTCGGGATGACGTGCAGTTTCAAAGAAAAAACTTTCTGGTGTTTTCATTGATTTAATTCTAGGAAGCTCTGATAGTTTGGAGTGCAGAGTCGGAGCCTCGATCATAAAGAAAAGGTTTTGATTTTAAAAAAGCTACATCTCTGCTGACCTGCTTAATCTCCTCATCTCTGCAGGAGATCTCGGGCCCTATGGAGCAAAGCTAACAGATTCATCATTGGGGCTAAACAATCCCAACCTAATTTATTTTTTAGGACAGAATGCATACATGTGTTAATAGGAAACTGAATCAAATTAACTATAATTAGCCAAACTGAAATGGAATGGAAGATTCCCAAGCTAATCTTCAGTTTTCAGTTCAAGAGTAAATGCTTCATGGAAAGGGACACATTATTTGACATATTCTCCATTCACTAAGGTCTAAACCGGTGAGCTAACGGCACGCAAGAAATACAGAGCAGGAAAAAAAGAAAACGATTTCATTTTGACACACTTCTGACGTGCGGGGAAAAAACTCACAGGAATCTCGGAGAAAGGCAGAATGAGGCATTTTTAAAATCTTTTACAAAAAGGGCATTAGCATGCAGCGCTATCAGAATTCAGAGAGGTGTCTTTAGATAACGCAGGTAAACAGAAAGGTAGCAAGAGAACGGAGCTAGAAAAAAAAAAGGCAAGATGGACAGGGAAGGGTTAAGAAGGGGGCACATCTGACTCACAAAGCAGACCTGCGATGAAAAGTCTCTCTCCACCGCCCCGGCCTTGAAAACACCTCCCCGGCTCATCTGCGCTCTTCTGGAAATCCCCCGACCCCCCCGCCGAGCGCCATCAGACCTCACCCCTGGCGTCTGCAGCGGGTAGCCCCCATGCCCGCTCCACAAGGCCCAGGTGCCAGTCCGGCCCCCACTCAAGAGGCCGCACAGCTCCCACCGCCCGAACCCCAGGGGGTCCCCGGGGGGGCTTCCGCTCCTCCCAGCCCAGCCCCCCGCCCCCGCGCCGCGCGGCCGGAGACTCACCGGCGTGTCGCAGCAGCAGCCCGGCGATGTCCGCGTGCCCGGCGAGCAGCGCGTCCTGCAGGGGGCTGAGCCCGCCCGCCGGGCCGAGCAGGTCCACGCCGGGGCACAGCCGCAGGATGGCGCGCACGCAGGCCGCGCTGCCGTGGTTACAGGCTTCGTGCAGCGGGGTCCAGCCTGCGTGGTCTGAAGGAGCCGGGTTGGGGGGGGGGGGGGGGTGAGGAAAAAGCACAGACGCGTTCATGCCACTGTGGCCGAGGAACATCGCGTTTCTCTCATCGACCGGCCACGGCAAAACGCGGTGGGCTGGAAGCTGGAGAACGGAGCACGGCAGAGGTCTGCCTAAACTAGTGGAATCCTAATAAGGGAGCGGGACCCGGGTCCTGCAACTTTCAATGTCTCCTGAAAAGAGGCGGCACGGACTCCAGACCCGGCTCCCTGGCGGGCGTCCTGTGGCACGAGGCAGCCACGGGAAAGCTAGCCCCGCGGGGACAACCGGCAGCTGCTGACTCCGACAAGTCGGGCGCACGATATTGACACGTACGATTCCAGCCTTCCAGGGCAGCCCTGGGACAAGACCGTGCTGCTGGAAAGGGGGACCTCTGCTTCCAAAACGCGGGTTTAAAAGTTTAATTCATGGAGGGCTGGAGGCCTCCCCTCCCAGAACACTTTCTTTTCTTCCATCGCCTGGGCACAAAGCTGCCTCCTCCCTACACTCCCCCTTTCGGTCTCTTAGCTTTAACTCCAAACACTGCCTTTCAAGGTCGTCCGGTTTTCTCGTGCAGAATCGATCAATAAAAAGGTTAGTCAGCAAAATAGCGGGGGAAAAAAAAAAATAATGTGCATGAAATGAGCAGCCCCTTTGCTGCTAAATGTAAAAATGTTTTCTATAACACACACAGGGGTTCTGCGCTTCTCACCTACAGCATATACCTTTCACACCTCCACCAAAGAGCCTCTTCGCATTTTTAAGATGCACTAATGGCGCACGCTTTTAAATGAGCTACCAGTCGACCACCCAAAACAAGAAATAAAATCGTCTGCAAGGACGTACCTTTCACGTTGATGTCCGTCCCGGGAAGAGAGAGGATGGTGATCAGTTTCTCTGCTTGGTTTTGCTTGCAGACTCTATGCAGGAGTGTCTCTCCTTGTAAAAAAAAAAAAAAAAATCACACAATTAGGGACCCCCGCACCGTTCGCCAGGAGAACTGCGCCGGCTCCCCAAAACTGCGAACAAAACTGCGCCCTTCTGCGATAACTACAGCGGAGACCGGAAAAGACGGAAAATAAGCAGGAGGAATGTTTGCGACTTTTGTTGTGGAAGAATGTTTAAATTTCCATTTACATTACAGATTCAAAGTTCACAGCAAGTCTGGGGAGAGGATTCCTGTCCGGAATCGCTCCAGTCATGAAGTTCTGCTACACAGCCTCAGCACAATGGTTACAACAGGATTTTTCACAGACCGTGGGTTCAAAAGCTCCACTGGGCATTACGATCGTGCCACGTGATTTTTAATCAGCAAACTACACCACCCGGTCACAAAAGGCTCTGAAGGGTTTTATTTACATTTTCTTTCTTTTTCAATACAATATTAAATCGGGAATGTATTAAAAGTGCGGCAGCCCTTTTCATGTGTGGTTGAACTTCACAAGAAAGTTTCAGGCTAAGCATGAGTGCCCCTGTGCTTGCCAACATAATACAGAACTGCGGATCTGCTAATAAATGGTTTACGGCTTCTCACCAGGACGCCTGGCTGTACAGAGTGTTGGCTTGTGCTGATAAAGCCCAGCATGCTGCTGTAAGGAATCTTTAGGAGGGGGGGGCAAGGGGGGGGAGAAAAAGACCCCTCACGACATTTCAAGGCACATGAAAGAATGGCACCGGATCCTCCTTGCACAGCCTTAAAGAGGAACCTGAAAGCGCACTCAAGCCTTGCCGAATGAGATACGGGGAGAGGCTGAAAGGCTTCATCTGTATTCAGGTCAACATCTGGAGGGATGGCTCTGGAAAGGCGCGCGTCAGCAAGAAGCCGGAGGACGGCCAAGAACGTGCTGGTGCTCGAAAGCCGCGTCTCAGCCAGAGCCGCCGCACCCCAGCGTACTGTATGTGTCGCAGCGCCACTCTGATTTCTTTTTTTCTTGGATAATGCATCCGAAACCATTAGCTGGGTGTGGGCACAGGAAGCCGAGCTCCTCTGCCAGGCACCAGCTCCCTGAGGTCCCTCTGCCTGCTAAAAACACAGGGGAGAAAAATGACTGAATTCACCCGCTGCTAATCCGCACCTCGCTGGTTCCGTCTGTAAGGTCCTGGGATGGACCGGCCCGCTGCTCCTCTGGGGACCTGGGGGTCTAGTGCAGCGCGCATACTGAACCAGGTGATGTGCAGTCTGGACGCCAGCCCCACTGGGACCCTGTGGGCAAATAAGGTGCCCTTGCTCCTCCAGCGTACAGTAGGACACCCTCAGGAAGACGCACATCGAGGGGGGACTTAAACTCGCCGAGAGTCTCTCAAGTGATACAGGAACACAACAAAATCTGAGGTTATTAGCTACCGGCTTGGGGCAGCACAGCTCTCTTGGCAGAGAAAATGGACTGGAGAAAAAAGCCCAAACTTTAATGGCAACCATTCAATCAATTGCTGTTGCACATCCAGCCCTCACAAGAACGAAAAGGATCAATTTGGCCGTCTGATTCGACAGATTTCCTTCATTCCTATTAAAATTGCAGATGTAAATATTGTTCTTAAAGCCATCGCACTTTTAAACTTCAGTGCAGGTAGGGAGCAAAATTCATCTCGTTTCAATAAGGAAACTCACATAGAATATACAAGGAACTGCTCAGGTCTCTCAATTTATCTCACATAGCTTATCGCTCCCTCACAACAATATTCATTATTAAAATTAGAGAATGCACCTCAAGAGCAAAACACTCTGCCAGGTACAAGATTTTGTATCTCATCCTTATTACTTAAAACTTTGACACAATTTTAACTTATGCATTTTCTTACATTCTCAATAATAATTAGACGAGAAACAGAACTAGACAAGCACAGGCTGCAAGGTGGGGAGTAGGACGATAGTAGCTCAGACAGGCTCTGAGATGCCAAGCCATGCAGAGCCTTATATAGTAGTGAGCATGAGGATTTTGAAGTCGACACGAAATCTGATAGAAAGCCAGTGCAAGGACTCCAGGATAGTTCTTACACTGAGTCACTTGCACACAACCTGGTCAGGATTCTAGCTGCAGAATTCTGAACATACTGAAGTTTGTTCAGTGTGGATTGAGATCATCCAGGATGAGTATGGAAAGAGAACCAGAAGTAGAAGCGATTAGAAGATCGTTTGATCAGGGCAGTTTCTGTGCTGTGTAGTTGTCCGAAACCAGATTGGAAGGCTTTGAGAGGTTATTTGCAAAGAGACGGTAATTAAACTGAATTGTAACAGCACGATTCAAAATTTTTCCAAAAAAGGCTAAGTTGGATATAGTGTAAGGCGCATATTGTTAAACAGTAGCCAAGTTTGTATTCAAAGCCAAAAGAGGAAGTTTTGAGATGGTCAAATGTTCCTAGACGATTTGGTTAAACAAAGCTTTGTTCAAGATATTGACTTGTGTCTGCAGGCCACCAATGCAGACGGGAGAAAGTCACCACATTCCAAGTGACCGTCCAGGAGTGCAGATTTACTCCTACTACTTCTGCAGCCAGTCCTCCGATCAGCCAGAGATCCTCTGCTGCCATGCTGACCATCGAACTTCTCACACTGCGGGTCAAGGCCCTTACCCACAATCCCCAGCTCGGCCTGGACCCATCTCGCACACACAGGTTAGCTATGCTGCAAAAACACTGTGCACCGCGTTACGCGACTTCCACTGTGTGGCTGTCACTCCGCGCCCCCGGGCACTTATCCTCCAAGGGCAATCCTGGGATTCTTCTTCCCCCCCCCCAGCCACTGCACATCCAGCCTTTCCTCATTCCCACAGAGCTTCCTGACTTGTCGAGCATCCCCTGTGGCTTCTGGGTAATGAGCACACACAGGAAGTGACATCACACTGCCGCCAACAGCTCAAACAATTTCAAGAAGGAAGAATGTCAAAGTGTATCGGGTTACTGATCTTAATAATTGTCTCACTAGTTGAAACTACCAATGAGAGACACATTTTTATCTGATTCACTTTCATTTCAAAGGTCACAGCTCTTTTTTTAGGATCTGATATGACTTTGTCACTTCTCCTTTTCCCAGCCATTTTAAAGGCCATTTAAGACACAGACTAAAACTCAAAATAACCCCAGATTCACACAGCAAAAGTTCCAGCGTCGTGTTCCCCGCGTCCTCCAGCTGGGTTAAACCAATCGAGAATGTCACAACGACCCAGTAAAACAAAGACTCCCATCTCCAAGAACAACCCATTCTTTCCTCTGCATTTTTGCTCTCTGTCTGGAGATGCGAACAAGTGGCCAACGCCGCATATGTATGCGGAAAAAACCCCACAAAACGCCCGCAACTAGGGTGTTGCATAAAAAATTAATGGCGAGTGCATCAGTATAAAGAGCACGTAGAGGGAAACAAAACCCAGCCTTGAGTCTCCTGGAAGTGTGCTGCCTTCCCCCTCCCCTGTGAACACGGCGTTTTGTGATCATGGGATGCAGGAAAATGAGTGCCGACACTTCCCCGGGTTCACAGAGAGTGCTTCGAGTCTAATTGCCAGAGCACATACGAGCAGTCAATCACTTTCAGACCGGGGCTCTAATTGGAGTGTTTAATATTCTTAAACTGTGTATCTGACTGGAAAGCTTTCACGGGGCGTGTGCCTTAAAGCACGTTTGCATGGAGTGCTCGGCGCATTCGACATGGAAGCGCAAGGAATTTACGCTACCTGCTTACTAAACTACCGATTCCTAACTTTACGAAAAGGGGAGGGTGTCCTTTAGGGTGGCCTTTAGAGTAAAGTAGGTTGTGTTTTTAGCATACCAATCTGACTACTTTTAATCGTTAATTTCCCTTTATATCTCTTTAAAAAAAAAAAGGACGAGAAAAATTCCCTTACTTCAGCAAAAGCTTGCATAAAACTGCTAGAACAAAACAAAAAAGCAGGATGATGGAAGCCGAGGTTTAAGTGCAAATGAAAGTGATTTCTCTTCCTCAGACACAAAAGCATGGAACATAAGCTGTTAAATTAAGCAACTGAGTGATTACATGCAGCCGAAGAAATAAGAACATCATAATCTGTGAATGAGTGTAAATCTTGTTTAATATAATGATAGGGGGCACTTAAAGGTAACTGCATCTGTACTGATGTTAAATTAAAGACCGGCAATATTCATTGATTTTTTTTAATTCAGCGCTGTTCTGAAACCCTTTAATGTCCTCCCTATCAGTTAAACTCCAGCTCTTTGAGAAAACATTACCTATGCTGCCCTCATTAAGAATGGCATGATGAACTCTTATCTTTCACTGTTTTTTCGAGCCAGGAGTGCCATCTGTGTCATCTCTGGCTGTACAGAAGGTAATAAGGACACTGATTTTAAGTGCTGTCTATCTGTCACCTTCTAAAGCACATCAGAGAAGTACAAAGAATATTAATGCTGCTCATGTTTAAGCATGAAAGCTCTTTATTGCACTGAACAGAGTACCTCTGCAAATGTAGTCTGGATTAAGAACTGTGCACACGATTCCTTCCAAACTTGTTTAAGTTTTTTTTTGTTTGCTCTGAAAGATCACACTGTGTGACCTCCAGTGGTATTTGAAATCATTCAGAAAGTTAAACTGTGATTCCACTTCAGTCCTCTTCTGTTTGAAGTGCTCTGCTGAACCGACGAACAATGCGAGCTCTCAGAATTTGAATATCTATAGTCTCCTACAATGACAACGAATGCCTGGAGTACAAAGTGAGCATTACATTACAGTGCTAACAGACAACATCTGTTTCGATGTTTATGCCCTCATGAAGTCGCACTGAAAGCTACGGAATGCTCTCTCGATTTCCTTTTGATTACACTCCCGAGAGCATAAGAAGCAAGAGTCACAGAAGAGAGGACATTTGGCCGCTCGTGCTTACTCGGTCTTTAGAAGTTAGCCAATCTGAGGTGCTCAATCCAGCCATTTCGTGAAAGCAACCTGGGGCAACTAGTTCCAGACTCCCTTCACCCTTCGGTGCAGCAGTACCTCTATTTCTCAGATTGAAATGCACTTTCCCGATAGCCCAGTGGGGTCACTCTTGAAACTCTGAACAGATTCTTCAACAGCACGTCTGTATTAGTGCCTGGTCTCTCTTTTTTTTTAAGGAAAAAGAGCTGCCCGTTCCAGCTGTTCATTCGTCACCTGTTTGAAACAAACGCGCCTAGGGAGCACAGCGGAGATGGACGATATCCTTCCAGGTGCCATCAGAACATTTAATCGGGTTACTTCAGAGGACGTCATGGACGGGCACATCGCCTGGACCCTGGAGGTTGTGGTTACTTTTGGAATGGCACCAGCACAACTCGAGTGTGCAGGACACGGCAGAGATGTCAGAAATCTCCCCTAACGGGCAAAATCAAAGCATCTGAAAGGATATTGAGCAGCTGTGTCGCGCATGTTTGTTACTTCCTACTGTGAAGTTTTCACACAGGGGAGAAAGTAATTATTTTACAATTGTTAATTACATTTAATAGCCCACAATCATCCTGGAACTTAATTTGTTCAAAACAAGTGGTGCGATGAACACTGACTTGACACCTTGTACATTTCTTGCAGGCAAACGTCCCATCAGATGAAGCAGGAAGACACAACTCCCAGCCCTAGGGACCAGAGGATGATCTGGTCTTCCGTCCAGCCAAGCTCTCCTCCTGACCGGACAAACCTGGGCGTCACCCCACATCCTGCACTCATCACCACCTCAGGTGCAGCAAGAGCAGCTAAAAGCCCTCCGACTGCGAGGCGCGGACCCCATCGCGCAGGATTCCAGCGTCGTGCGTGCTGCAAGGCGCCCCGCTTTCCGGAGGACCCCAGTCAGGCTTCTGCATTTGTACACCCCAGAAGCCACCAGGGGCCCTCTTCCACGTGGTGCTGCACAGCACAGTCGCGAATGATTGCAAAACAAAGCACACTCCAAAAAGGGAAAAAAAACACCTCTTACCAGCTCTATTAACTTTATGCAGGCCCCGTGGAATATCTGCCTTGGCAGGAAGAGGTGTGCTTTCTCCGAGGCCAAGGTGCGCAGCTTTCTTAATTGCTCTGACAAGAGACAAGAGCCAAGAGGGATTAGCCTAACCTTGGAGCATCTCCAAGAAAGGCAGCATTTTAGCATCTAAATTCAGTGTTGGTATTTATGCTATTTACAAAATGCACTTTAGTTTATTTTATTTTTTTTCAATCTTACTTGTGGAATCAGAATTCATTTCAGAGATAAATAACTCCAGGATTTCTTAATCCACAATGCCGCGTTAGAAACGATGAGGAGTAAGAAATGAAACAGAGGCGGCCATTCTGACGATCTGGCCCATTTGACAGATAGTAGCTAAGTGACCCCAGGATCTCCTACAGCCGCTTCTAGAAAGGCAGCAAAGTATCTGCTCCGACTGCATGACTGAGGAGCTTGTTCCAGACCCCCACTACCCTTTGTGTAAAGGAGCGCCTCTTTCCCTTGGTTTTAAATGCATGTAGAGTTGTGTCCTCTGGCTTGTGTTTCTGTCGACTAGTGAGATGTTAACGTGTTGTAAAAAATTACAAGAAAGGTTACAAGTCTGTACGTTAGGCTTTGGCCTCTAATGATTGAATTCACTCCCACTTAACCGATAAAGTAATGCAGAACAAACCACAACTAGATTTTCTCCTTGAAAAGTATAAATGTAGTGCTGACAACTTCCCAACCATTGTGTTCTGAAGCTGTGCTCTCAGCTTCTTAAAAACGTGATTCTGGTTGATGTTTCTGGTTTATCATCAATAACTAAGTAAAAAAAAACTACTTAAAAAAATAGTTTCATGTGGGAACACTTCAAGGAAATTTCTAAGCTTAGCTCGGTGCTAATAACAGTATGCTGTCAAGATCTCTTCTGGCACAAACAGGCCTGCCTTTAGGACATCTGACAACACGATGACAAGGAAGGAAAGTTGTGCTTACAAAACAGAATCCTTGTTTTCTCATAATTGGGTTGTTCACCACTTGCGCTGACTTTCCCAGCGACGTGGAGGGAACACAGCGCTTGACACACTACTTCCCATTAGCTGGAGTGCGGAGGAAAGATCTGCACTGCGCGAACGCTGAGTTATGAACCAACGAGGAGCCCAACAGCTTAGACATGCTGCGTGCCGGAGATCTCTCTCACTTTCTCTTCCTCTATCCCAGCACCACACAGGACAGGGAGCATGTGCAGGTCATCGGGAATGGAACATGCTGGACAACGCGCCCCCAGAGCAGAGAGCTTTTGCGTTCGCCAGCCCGATCACCAAGACGTGTCGATAATTCACCGTCCTGGGAATGTTTGAGTGTTCTCACCACTTCTCTCTTTACAATGAAAATGAGCCGCAAAACAGCTCGTGTGACCGAATTTCTGGGCTCATGGTTGTCATTGTGACCTCTCAGGGCACTACTTTAAACAGCAACGACAGTAGCTCTTTGCAAATAAGAACAGTAAATAAGAAGACAGAAAATATAGACAATTGCATCTCTATTCATTGATCCTTATCCTTCAGGGACAAGCTAAGCTGGAGCCCATGCTGGCAGGGTTAGTGTGTGTCCAACCCATGCAGGACACACACACACGTTCATTCTCTTACAGTCAGGGGCAGGTTCAAGACGCCCATTAACCTGGACAGCATGTGCCTGGACTGTGGGAGGAACGGGGAGCACTCGGACACGAGGGGAACCTCCAGACTTCACACAGAAGGCGCCCCGGGCTGGACTTGAACCTGGGACACAACAGTGCGGAGGCAGAAGCACACCCAACACAAGCAAATCTGGTGTCTTAAAATAAAAGTAGGCACGGCAGTTAACCAAGTCAGTCGGCCAAAAGCCTGTTTGCTCCCTGTGGGAAACAGCAGAAAAGCTTGAGCTTGTCAGCACACTAATTCTGTGAGACAGGGCGCAAAGAGACGAGGCTACTCCTGGGATTCGCAGCCCTGAAAACCTTACCTTCTGTCCACGAGGAAAACAAGAAAACAGAGGACTGGCCATTAAACCGTGGCCAACCAACACTGAGAGCAGACCGTATTGTTTGTACACACGTATTGTACCAAAAACTAAGGAGAGAGGGAGAAAACTGCAGGCACGCACGGCACGGGGGCAGCCTTGCCCACAGGCCTCCACCCTACTTTCTGCAAAAGCAGAAACAATTCCACAGAGCAGAGACAGCAGCCGCAGGACAAGACGAGGTGCGAGCTGCTGCCGACACCTCCTGCCTTTTGAGCACAGGCAGCCGGCGCCGCGTGGCTCTGACCTCCCTGCCTCTCTCCCGTGCGCGGGGATGCCATCGGGGTTATCGATCCGCTGGTGCCGCTCCGGGGTCGGACCAGGGGCAGCCGCCGCGCGGTCCGCTCCCACAGGACGCACAGAGGCGGCGGAGCCGGAGGCGTTACTCACGGTCGGTGGGGCGGCGCGGCGCTGCGCGGAGCGCGAGGAGGTTCAATCCCAGGCCACCGCTCCATCGTCGCCCCCTCCGGGGCCTCTCCCGGGCCCGGCCCGGAACAGGCCAGCCTCCCCAGCGCTGCTAAATACGGGGACACCTGACAGGGAAGCGAGAACACGCACTGCGTGAGGCTGTGAGGCTGCGGAGCAGAGCCTTCGGGAGTCTCCCGGGGAGCAAGCCCGTTCGCGGAAAGCGGGCCGGATTTCAGCGCCTTCCCTCGCTTCGCTCAGCTGCGGAGCAGCAGCACCGGGGCCTGTCAAACACATTTTCCCAGGCCATCTGACTGGAGACCACACTGATCTATAATTGATGTGAACCAGTCCGCTGCCTGTCATGTCCGCTGCGTGAACATCGATCAGCTGGGCTTCTCTCAGCAGTTCCCAGGTTAAAGGGATGCTCTCGGGAGAGCCCTTTTTTTTGTTATTTTTCTAACATTAAATAAAGTGGGGGTGGGGGGGGGGGCAATGGAGAAGAATCTGAACTTTTGAAACGCAAATTCCTCAGGAAGCCCCACAGTATTAACACTTTTGATTACGTCCAAGTCAGTCAGTACAAGTTAGCAAAAGGTTCCTGCTGCAATGCTCAGATCTTACACTACAGGCTGTACACTGAAGCACGATTTTACAATACAGTGGTACCAGGAGCCTGAGTCTGTTGCAAAGCTCATTGTAGCACCTGGTCTGCAAGTTACAGTAGGACCCAGGTGAACTAGACAGCTGTGTGATCCGATCTTTCATATTCTGACAGGCACCAGTCAGGGGAGAAAGCCATCCTTAAGGTGATTATTACATCAAAAACGGTACAGTACAGTACCCCTACAGTACAGCTACAGCTTATTTAAACGGAGTGGTAATCTTTATTTTTTTTCATTCTCTAGGAGCATAAAATTTATGCTCTAGGAGCACAAAAGCAGTGTTGTTCAAAAACTGCTATTCATCATCCTATCCTGAATAACCAAATAACGGAATAAAACTCAGCTGTCCACATTTTATGTTGACAAAAACACACAAAAAAATACCGGAAAATGCAATTCATTTAATTAATTTACACATAAGCCACTAGATGCAAAAAAACCCAACTTCACTCTTGACGTTTTGCTATACTGTCAGCAATCAAATTGAAACCAAAGGGACAGGCCACAGCTCTGTGTGTCTTCAGTCCCACGGAGAGGCTTGAGGAGCGTTTTCATGCCTCGTGCACAGAATAGCAGCCTGCAACTACCACTCACGTGTCTGTACAGCCCCGGCTGGCCAGGGTGGACCCATACAGCACAGACATTCATTATACGGCTTTACAAAGTAGCTCCTTCTGATCACAGGTGACTTTTCAAGCAGAGCTGACCTTCACAAACTTCTTCTACGGATGTATTTTTATTACAGGGGGGTAAAAAAAAAAACTTCAGAAATGAGTCACTTAGCTGGGTTTCTTTATTTACCGTTTTCCCTGTGCCTAACCTTGACAGGACATTTTATTTAAAATTGAAATTAGCCTTCAGGAAGAAGAAAACGCTTGAGCTTCAGGAGTCACAAGGGATTAAAATCAATTGTCCACCAGGTCTAATTTGTTTGTAAAGCTTGATTCAAGCTTGGCGGGAGCCTATATTAATTAAAAACACTGCAGCAAGGTGAGGAAAGAGTATCGTGGAGGGCCACCAGACAGCTCACTATAGGCCTAGCATATAAATCCAGTGCATGTGGCAGGCCTTTCACTTGGTATCCTGTTTCCCTAAGTACAGGGATGCAGATGATGAGTCCAGCCTGGAGGGGCCCACCTTGGCTTGCTGCCTGTCAGCGCTGGGGCTGAGACTGCAGTGAGTGAGCAGCTCGAACTCATGTGGGACTGATGCGAGTTTTCTGTCTGGACAGGTCAGCCAGTGGGAGGAGGGTGTGGTCACAGGTCACCCAGTGGGAGGGGGGGTGGTCACAGGGCACCGAGTGGGAGGGGGTGTGGTCATAGGGCACAGAGTGGGCGAGGGGTGTGGTCACAGGGCACCCAGTGGGAGGGGGTGTGGTCACTGGGCACCCAGTGGGAGGGGGTGTGGTCACTGGGCACCCAGTGGGAGGGGGGTGCGGTCACTGGGCACCCAGTGGGAGGGGGGTGCGGTCACAGGGTTTCTGGTATTATTTCTCACATTCATTCTACTGATATCTGGTATTAAAATCATGATAAAAGTGTTTGCAGACTTTTTTTACCTGTCCAGAAAAACAGTTTCTCACAGCAGGTGGAGGTGAAAGCTGTGATTGTCTAAAACCTCAAAACAGATTTAACATTTACCAGTGCAAATACCTCTGCTATGAAGTTTCTTCTACCAGAAATAAAGACCACAAGAACGCAAGGACATAAATATTCTTTCTTAGCAGTTCACTGCTCCTTGAAACAGAAACCAACACGGAAATCAATTTCAGTACTCATTCTGGTTAAATCAATAATCCTGATTTCAGCAGACGCACTATAGCGCTAGTACTATATATTCCGACAAAAACTCACAATTTTATGGAGAGAAAGTGGCTCTGGCCCCACAGCGATGCAGCTCTTTGAGCAGAGGTGTCTGTAAATGGCATCAGCGACGAACATCTTCAGCCAGGGGGACTGCAGGCTGGTCACCAGCTCCACTAGAACCTCAGGGCTCGAGTCTTCCGAACGCCAAGCATGAGTGGGAGAGAGACAAAAGCACTCGTTTGTTTTCTTTCAAGCCCGGAGTCTCAAGGAGGATGGAGAAGGCAATCACAATATTCCCCGAACTTGTCTGTACCTTGCCATAAAACGGAAAGATAATCTGCAAAGTCCTTCATGCCTTTCTCTGCCAGATCTCTGTTCAGCCTGCTGTTGTCCTGTCGCCAGAACTCCACAGCCACTCCAAAGATCTCGTGCAACGCGGACACCACGTCCGGCCTCGAAACCTGAAAGAAAGCTGCGTCAGGTTTCCATGTTTCAATTCCTGCTTAGAAGGTGAGGGGCCCTGTTGAGCTGCACCCCTATAACTGGAAAGCCACTACTACAGTTTACTGTGGTTTGATGGCACAGGTTAATGCAGAACCATGGCCAAGCAAAGCAAAGATACAGCAAACACTGCACAAACCCACAGTGGCGTCGTTTCACAGGGGAAGCAAAAATCAATCCCCCCCCATAGCTGCACCATGAAAGGAAACTGCACTAATACCAGATGGAAGGAATACCCAATTGAAAAACATTTCATTTTCAGGGCCTAAAGGGCTTACTTTACATACTGTAATAATTCTATAGGGCACCTTGCACAACACATCGCCAATACTACTTCCATTCACACCACACCCCTCCGACCTCAGCCTGCCCAGCTGCACCCCATATCCTCAAGCAGGGGGACTTCTGCTGCTGCCCTGGCATGCGCTCAAAACCCCAGGAGTTGCCTCGGAGGATCGAGAGAGAGCAGAGAGAGCAGAGAGAGCAGAGAGAGAGAGAGAGAGAGAGAGAGAGAGAGAGAGAGAGAGAGAGAGAGAGAGAGAGAGGAGAAAGGGAGAAAGGGAGAAAGGGCTCCTTTGCACGGCTTGAGTTTGTAGAAACAGTTACTGTACAGTTTTGTGTTCATGCAACTAAAACCCCTTTGCCATCTTCCGTTGGTTCACGGCACCACTGCTGAACTGTCTCGTTCACTGAGTGCACGTAGCAGCAACTCACCGGCGATGCACACAGACTCGCACATTTTATCTCCAGATCTGCGCAAGGAGCAGGTCTTGTCAGTTCAGCAGAACTGACCGATGACAACAAGCGCCCCAGAGGAATCGCTTTTACCCCCTTTCAAGAATAAACACAGAGAAGGGGAAAGCCCAGGGGATAACGTACCTCTTTCGATGCAAGAAGCCACTGGGTGGCATCAACTAGCAGTTTTGCCAGCTGCTGCAGAGGCTTCGTTGCCAGGGTCGACTTCTCCCACACGTTCCAAAAGGTGTGGACCAGAACCGAAGACATACCTCCTCCGGGTTCTCTGGGAAAGGCGGAAACAAACCGGAAGTGTCCTGCCATCACTGCCGTGCCTTTACCACGGGACAATGAAACGTCCATCCTGACCCAGAATGCACCAGCAAAGCTACACACAGTGGCCATAGGGGTGAAGAAAGGCTATGTCTAGGCGGCACATAGAGGGAGAAAAGCATTCCAAGTGCTAATCCCAAAATTATTCTTTAAAACAGAAGAGGCAGCGGAGAAAGTAAGTCACAGAGTGCCGGGCTTACCTGGTGTTTAAGGAGTGGAGATCAAACCTGTAGAGATCGAGAAGGAAGGCCAGGAGATGGGCGTGGAACTTCTCCTGCTCCGGACTGACGGGCTCAGGGCAGAGGTGGCAGCAGGGACCGCCGGACACGAGCCGCCTGGCCGGAGGAAGCACAGGGAGTCAGCTTCCGGCTCAGCTCTCCACCCCCACACGGTTCACGCAAGCCGGAGGGAGCCGGTGTCTGCACCGACCACTTCTACACATTTAACTCTAACCTACACGCCCCTTAGCTCGATCACACACCCCCCTACTATTAGAACACCTGCTTTTCTTCACAGGAAGGCTCACAGCCTTTTCCTCTGGCTTCTTTGCAAGTCTTCCTTTTGTTTCATCCCCCGGCACTAAAGCACAGTGAACGAGGAGCTGCTTGCATCACAGCCCAACGACGGAGAGGAAGAGGCAGGGGTCCCTGCCCCTGCTCCGGCAAGCGGTCCGACGGCGGGAAACGGCCCCGCTCACCTGGCAGACGCCTCCAGAAAGGCCCAAGGCCCCTCCTTGCACTCGGGACACTGCAGGATGCTCAGGAAGTACCCGACTCGGGAGGGCCACCCCCAGGGAGGGTTATTGCGGAACACGTCGTGCAGCGTGTTCAGAAAAGTGATCAGGAACAGCGGGCTTGCGGCGTCCTGGAGAACACAGCGAGCGAGGAGAGGTGGGATTTAGTATCTCGGCGCCGAACGCCCCTTTAAACATCCGGCATGGAGAACACACGGCTATCGACTCGTTGTTAATTCAGTCTCGCGGATTGTGCTGAACTGGTAGTTTCCACTAATCTGGAATCCTATCTTTATTAGATTTCGCAGGAAGCAGATTAGAGTGAGTGCCTACATACGACAAGGGTCTGAACAGCCAGTGACTGCTTTTGAAATGCAATCAATCTTCATTGAAACTAAAATGAAAGGAAGAAAAAGAATCACTTAAGACAAACTACCTGAGAACAGAAATGACTGTATACATTCCCAAATAAATAATCTGTGTATCATACAACTGCAGATATTAAAAAACAATTCAACAGGTACCAGGGAGTAATATGTAAAGAGTTCCCAACTGCCACTGGATTCTGCTTTAAGAGACCTTGGTAACAGCTTAGAGGTCTGAGCAGCTTTACTGACACCTTGACTAACAGGCGGAGTAACTTTCCAGGGCCCTGGTGTAGCGCTGTGTATCCCCGATGGAGTGGTGTGACATGAACACGCAGGGATAGATGTCAGTTATGTCATGTAGTGTTAAGTGTTTGTACGTTTTGCAAATATCTTTCGGTGTAAAAGACAGCCACTCTCATGAGAGATACATTTCTGAAATATCTGACGATAAACCTTGACAGGATAGTAGGTACTAAAACAACATAAACCCTGATCCTAAACACAGTCAATACATCAATGTTTAAACAAATAACTGCCTGTCTCCAAAAAGCCAAATGTTACTTTCTATACTTTAAAATAATGCTGAAAGAAATTTTTTTTATGCAAGTGCTTATATACAGTATGAAGCCTATCTACAGATACACTGTATGTATGTCTATTGCATGCCATCAGAGCATCGGATTAACTTTGTGACCGACAGGCACAACATTTTTCTATGATGTATAAAGAACGAAACCAGTTTCCCACCTTATACAAAGACAGATGCATTCCTAGTTGCAATCATACTGATCACAGAAGCACGGAAGTACAATTCTTCACGGCTCAGTGAGGCAGCTCATAGACTACCCACGTACTCAAATTCCTCCAAAGCATCAGGCTCAAGAACAGCAACCGGGTTCGCAGGGCTATAGGCCTCAGTCTTACGGCTGAAGGGGATTTTCTACACTGATGGCCTGAAGGAACTATATCTTTTCAGTCGTGAAAGGAAAAGACAGCGAGGGGGCCCGATACACACTCAGCCCAGCGCTCTTCTTCAGGACGAACCTGGAAACTCGAACCAGGGGGCACAAGTGGAAACGACTCAGAAGCGCATTTAACACCCAGGACAGGAGACCCGTTGACTCAAAGGTCCAAAAAGATCAATCAGCTACTATCTACCAAACAGGCAGGTGGGCCAAACGGCCTCCTCTCATTTGTAAATAGTTTTTTTGAAAGTAAGAACTTTTTAAAAGTTCTTACTCCTAATAACTGTTCTGTATCGGTTTCGTCCGAAAAAATCACTTTTATGCCTACAGTGCCACACTACCGCAGAAGAAAAAATATTAAGCTGTTTATTACCTATGTGTATTATTAAGGTATTAAGTGGCAAAAAAAATAATTAAAATGTTCTTTCATTTTTTTCTAAGGGTACTTTTCCTCTTTTATCTTTAATAATAATAGGCTGCGGATTTTTTCCAAAACACCGAGACATCTAAACAGCTGGGCACTTTTCTGGAAGCAATCTGGGCGAAGCACCAGGCTCAGCTCTGCAGGAGCACAGCCCCAGCCAGGATCTGAGCCCACAGGCTTGCACAGACGGCTCCAGAGCCCTGCCTGCCCCTCTGCACCACTGAAACACTCCAGCTGCCAGCCGACCTGCACTGCAGACCCATGCAAACACCTGGGAAAGTCAGTGTGAGCACTGGTGATTCAGGTGCTTCGAGGGGCTGCATGAATGAATGGCAGTGGATCACAGACATTAGAAAAGCAAATGAATGATCTGCACAGGAAGAGAAACGCACCATTAAAAGACTGTAATACAGTATTATTACAGTCAAAATGCATCTGTCTTTTTTTTAAATAGCATGGCATCGAGCATGCCTCAATTCTGTTTTTTTTCTTCCAGTTATTTTAGCCGGCTGAAATTCATGTTTCGGTATCTGCAACGCATGCGTTAGGATTTATGTTCTAATCTCCTTTTAATTTCTATGGATGAAGGGTATTTCCGTGAATCCGCACTGCTGGAAAACACCGGGGCTTACAATTTACACCGCGTTTCAGAAAAAAAAAAGGTTGTGGTGTCCGAAGGCCTTTTGATTTCCTGTGCATGAAACACCATCGTTAAGCACTACGCTGGATTCGTGTTCGTAAGACAAATACTATTTCAAATACTATGCAGGTCGTGATGGGTAGGTGAAGAGTATCGCTTCATCTTAAGAAGCCCGGTTCAGTGCATAACCCATTCAAGCGTATAGGAACTTGTCACACTCTTCCACTCCGTTTCAGGGTCTTAGGTTTGCTTGTTTCCAATACTCTGCCTGCAGAGCGTGGCTCATGAAGACGTGCATCAGGCCCACGGGAGGCAGGACTCCAGGACTCAGCGTCCACCGGATCTCCTCCAGAGCTTCCGTGAAGAGCCCGCTTTCCGTCAGGGTGCTGGCATTACTGAAATCTGCTCTTCTCTTCTGCAAAGGGAGGATCAGTGTCAGGTCGACAAAAGACCCCTGGAGGCCGAGGTGTCACAGAGGGCGACGCCGGCCGTTGTGCGGTCGTCGTCTTGTCGAAAGCGACAAGCTCATTCGCTGCTGCGGGGCAGACTCCTTCCTCCACACGCTGCTCGTGCATCTCACGCTCGTTAGTGATCGAACCCTGACCCACTGGTTGGACCAGCAGCATCGTGCACGCTGGTAAGAACCCAACCTGACACAGAAGGTCAGGCACTCGACCTTTTCTTTCTGGGTAAAGATGAGACCTTTAAAACGATTGCCTCATTAATCTGACCATAATTAAGGAACTGTTTGCCAGGACTCCAATAATAACCTCACCTGAAGATTACAGTCCGCTGTGGAGTAGCAGTTTTGGAAGTCAACAGACGCACATTTTGCTTGCAGAACCTAAAGAAATAATAAGAAAATCAGACGTTAAGGGCTAGTAATTACTTTATAAGGGGAAAATACATCTTACAACGTTGCAGCCAGGCCTTTCCTACATCTGGAGGCGCGAAAGAAGATATGTGTGCCGAGCTGTAGACTGGCCCTGGTGGTCCACCGCTCTGCGCCCCCGTTTCACGTCGGCGATCGGGGAACAGTAACCTTCCGACGCCCGTCAATCTCCTTGACAGCAATATGTGCCATCTGCAGATATGCGAATTGTTCTGTTCTGTCCTTCATTTTAAAACGGCTGCCACGACTTTAAACAGTGGTTGCAGTGTCTACGGGAAAGCCATCTTGCAGAGTAGATCACACCAGGTGCAAGGGATCACCCACAGCAGAGACTGACGAGCGCGAACACATCCCGAGTTCCGGTTGGGAGAGGGGAAAAGAGAAGGGGTCTGGAGTAACACGTGGAGCAGTGGGTGTCTGGTGCTAGGGTCTGCTTAGTGTCTCGTGCTTTTTGATGGCAGGGATTTCAGCGGCACCCAGCCTGCCTTCCAGCACGCCCTCACCTCGAGCGCCAGGACGTGCTCCTTCAGCTTCAGCTCCAGTTCGGAGAAAAGCCTCTGCTGAGCATTGGGTGAAAGAGGTGGTGGCGTCGCCCTGGGGCTCTCCGTTTCCTGCAGCAGAACAGAGGGCGTGACCCACTCCCACTCCCACACTCTGCACCTGAGGGCCCACACCTCCCAGAGCAGCAGGGCTCAGGTCCCAGGGGAGACACCCATCAGCCCAATAATAGTCATAATAATAAACACAGACAGCCAGTTTCATAAAGTATGAACAGTGGTAGATCTCACAGGCTTTGTTACAGCCTTTACTATTGGTTCATAAATAGCTGTCATTAAGAAGTGACTGTAAATTATAGGTGCTGATGTACATATTATATATGGTTTTAAAATATTCTATGACAAACCAGCAGAACAAAAATTCTACTTCTACCAGACTGACTTTCATATAACTATACCCCCTTGGGTGTTAAGACACCCTATTGACAAGTTATCTTTCAACCCGATTCCCACTCTCTCCCACAATCATTACGATGTTTCAAAACAGCAGTCCAACAGGAGGAGAACGAGACACAATCGGATATCAAAGGCTGCCCGAGATGAAAACTGAAGCTACAACACCCTCATTTTCTCAACTGCCAAACAAATAACGCACAATGACACATATAATGTAAAAAAAAAGAAACAGGTAACTGTGCACAAGTACATGATCTACTTGGAAGCTCGTTATCTATGTATAATAACTACTTGTCTGTTTTAACCTTCACCCTCACGGCTACGTACCTCAAATAAATGTTGAGCAATGTAGTTCAGCGAGTAGCAGGGAGCCCCGCAGGGTGGTGTCTGCTGTCTCATGTTTTTCACCAGAACATGTGTAAATTCATGGGTGGAAGGCGGGCAGTGAGAAACCGTGGCCTTCCCGGCTTTCAGAATCCTGCAACAAGAGCAGCACCAGCAGGACGTCGATCTGTCTGTCTTTCAACGGGAAACGCGAGTCTTAGCGCAGCACTTGACCTCCGCGCAGACAGTAAAATGAATTGTCCCTCCTCTGCGCTACCAGCCGATAATAAAAAATAAAACTCGCTATATAAAAGCGCTATTAAAAAAAAGGGGTACTGTCCCCAAGGCGCCCCTCATCAAACTGCCCACGCTGCACTGGTCTTGTCATGCACAAACAGACCAGGGTGCACCCCGGTCCCCCCCAGTTTGCCCACGCTCTGACCAGGCCCCGTGTGCAGCACTCGCGCCCCGCCCACCAGCTCGGCCCCCCCCCCCCGAAGGAGCCTCACCGTTCGAACACCTTCCTCTTGCCGGCATCGCCCAGCAGCAGCGCGACCCTCCAGCCCCGGAACGCCCCGGCCTGCCCCCGCCAGCGCCGCGCGGGGCTCCCCCACTCGCGGGGCTCCTCGGCCAGCCAGCGGCCGGCTCTCGCGCTCTCCGTCACGTACTCGGGGCGCAGGACCCAGATACCTGCCGGCGGGAAAAAAAAAACACAAGCACGCACACAAACTCAGCAGCCCTGCCGGCCTGGCCGAGAGGCCGACGGGCGCCTGGGCCCAGAAAACCCCACTCCTGCCAGCCGGCGGGCAGAAACGCAAACCGGCAGATTGTGCCCAAGGAAGGACATCAAGGAGACGCCCTCGTTACAAACACTCCAGGGGCACCCCACGTGGACAGACGACGGGCAGCGTATCGCCGCCACAGGAAACAACCGCGGAGCGGTGCGACCACCTGGTCAAGATCCCAGCCCATTTCCAGCAGAAAACCAGAACGCCTCCCTCCCTCCCGAGCAAATTTCACACCCACACACTTCACAACGACAAGCATCCTCAGGCCCTCGAGCGCGGGACCCCATTGGGGGGGCGAATTCAGAAACTAAACAAAGGTCATGACAGCCCAGTTACAGGATGTTGTCTTTTCTTCGCAAAATCAGCTGCAGTTCTGTAAGCACGTGGACACGACCCAGCGGATGACATATTTCACAAACCAACCCCTCCACGACCGAATGACAGAATTTCACAACGCGGTCTTGACCGCATCGAGCTTTCTGTACCCCCAAGGAAACACGGATCAAAGGCTCTCTCAACGTGCCTAAGCATCCACAGCTCGCCTACAGCCAAGAACTTGACCCCTTTGATCCAGTGAGCCGCGAGTCAGATCCGAGACTAAAGGCTCTTGAGCCCTTTCTGAACGAGGAGACGCCACCTGTGAACAGCCTCTGCCCCCCCCACACCGACTCCTTGTTTCTTGGTACTCAAAGTGCGGATCAGAACCAGGCCCGGAGTCCAGAGAGGGGGCGGAGCACAGATGTCACACAGGGGGGGTCTCTTGTTCTGCCCCATGCTGGACCTACCTGCAGCGCAAGCCGCGAGGAACTTCTCACTGGGGCTGACCTTCCTCGCGATGAGGTGTGTGGTTCGCTCACTGTAAGCCTGTCGAGATACAACGGCACAATTAAACCTTTTCCACACATGAAGCTGCTGAAGGGTGCCGATCACGGAGGATCGCCTCAAAAGTAAAAAAAAAAAGGTCCCTCTGATTTACAATGCAGAAAGAAGGTTGCGTATCCACTGTCCTCACACACAGACACATGCGTCATTCCTCAGTTCCAGCTGGCAGGAAGACCTGCACTATCAAGGGGAGCGGCAGCCACAGTCACAAAGCAGAAGGATTTCTAATGCGTCAGTATAAGCTTGGTAAAATCTGTGATGAGGCCATGAGCATTAACATGAGAAAGAACAGCTTGGTAAGAAGTTTTTAAAGAGTCGCTGTTTCTTGAAGCCACCAGTACAAAACCCACTGACAGCAGCACTGGTGTCCCAACAGGAAAAGCCTCCATTCGCGTTTCCCAGTCAGACAAGTAGTTTTTGACGTGGTCAATACAAGGAGCATTTTGAGAGCTCAACACCCATAACCGTAGATGCACCAGCATAAATGGCTTCTAGGAAGAGTGTGGCCCTCTATCTGCCCCCTCCAGCACAGGGCGAAGTCGCCTGGGGGGCCATCCTACCACACCCACCTAAAGCTACACCCCCTTACGACGGACGGGATGGGCGTACGAGTGCCGGCTGCACCAGTACCAGAACCCAAGGCTTGGGTCTTAAAGTCCATCTGAGGTCATCACCTTCGGAAGGATCCGGTCACTTATCAACGCTGAACGGGTGTGACACACGCATGGATCCTGCCAGCCTGGACCCTGGTCTTACCAGCCCATCTCAACCTGATCAGGAGACTCATGTCCTTCTCACTGTCAGCCACATGTTGAAGCCGGTCGGGAACACCCTTGGCCCGTCACTCCTGATGCGTCTGATGACCAAGTTGTGACAGCAGCAAGAGAAAGACTCAAACAGCTGCCAACAAGGGCAATAAGGGGCATCCTGGGAACCAGCTCAAGCCACTTCACGTGGCTTGGGAGGCCGAGGAGATGAAGGCAAACATTTCTGACCCCTCTTTGGATTTCTGTGGTTGAGGATTCTGAAGCATCGGCTGCGTTTCTGCCTCCGCCTCTTGGGGAAGGCTCGCTCTTGCCCTCTCGACCCCCGTTGCCCTGAGACGCCCGTCAAAATGACGTCAAGAAAACAAAAGGGCTGCTGCTGCAAAAAAAAAAAAGCAAACACCACTCGAAGGAGAAAGAGCGAGGAAATCCGTCGACAGACACCACCAAGGACAGGTTTGTGAAGCAGAGTGGAAATAAACCCGGCGGAGGCTGTTTTTTCCTACTTCTGGAAGAACTGCCTGGTGAATTAGATCTGAACCTGTCCCGAAAGATCAGGGTAAATGGAGCCGACAGCAGAGCCACGGACACTGGCTCGCCAGGGGCTTTCAATAAAAACCTTAAAGGATTCTCGCATCATTAGGCCACTAACAGCCAGATAAGCAACATGGTCTCCTCTCATCTGTAACCTTTTTCTCACGTTCTTAGGAAGGGAAAAAAAGGTCAAGAACTTTATAATGTAGTTTTAGCTCAGGGGATTACAATCACTGCAAAGAAGGTGCAATGACTATAAAAAGAGGCAATTGAGGGCGAGGATAAAATTAAAAAGTCAAAAATACATTGCAATATCAGAACAAATTAGGTCAGCTATCAGATCTAACCTTCAGCTGCTATTATTCTAATCAACTGAGTGATAGGTACAGCGTAGCCTTCCATTCTTTTAGATTAAAATTCAACTCAATGAAGCTAGCCAGAATCAAAGACCTGAGAGCAAAAAAGTTTGTCACACGCGAAAATCATACTGACGGACGAGCATTTTAATGAACGGGGTTTCCTCGAGATCCGCTGCCCTCTGCTCCAGGTGTGGTGTAAAGAGAGTGGACGCATGCTTCCTGAAGCTGAGCTAATAATGCACTGCAGCTTTCTCAACCGCGCAGAACAGAACCAGTTTAGATGACCCACTGCCGATCAGCCGCTGATGAGCCTCTTGCTAGACATGACCAAGTGCTTAATCAGAGGTGCAGAACGTCGATCACTGACAGCCATCGGGGGTGTGTGGGTTCTTCATTCCCCTTCTTCTCTGAAAGGCCTAACTGAGCTCGTCATTCCCTGACTTCAGGGTGCTGGTCCCGCCCGGAATGTGGGAATGTGGGTTGGACGGTCGTTCCAACACGGCCCTTGACAGCCGGTTACTGTCTCAGCTGATCCCCCCAGCTGGTGATTCAAGGAGAACTGGAAGCGCTGCAGAGACACCAGCACTCCGGGACCAGGACTGGACCCACCCGGCTTGCCTGCTGGCTGGCATCACAGCCTCACCCTTCCAAGACCTTCGTAGGCTGAGAGGAAAAAAGTGCCCGGAAAACCAGCACTGCTGGACTGGTGGGCTGGACTGCCGTGGTGCACCTGTGTCTTCAACACGTTGACGGACACAAACTTGCTTCACCCAAGACCAAGCGACTCCCAGCTCCTGCAGCACTTACTGCACGTGCCTCTTCATGATACCTCCCCACATTGGGATCCAATGTCAGTCTAAGCACGGCCAGCGCCGGAGACTGAGGGCCACGGTCCAGCACGACTGACCCGTCCCACTTCCTGCTTCAGGGAGCGGGGACACCGGCTCCCCCGGGGGAGCTCAGTCCCCTGACTGACAGGCGTTGCAGAGGGAAAACCAGAGGACACCACAGCCTGGGTTGCATTCCCAGGTTTATTCCCATTCCGCGTCATCCGGGGATACAGCTGAAGAGCGAATCCGGACTCTGGGGTTCACGGAGGACCGCGATCTTTTCTCATAGCTAAGAGCCAAGCACGCTACAGCGCTCCCCTGCATGCAGTTTCCATGGACCTCCGGGAACAGGAGGGAGAATGCCCGGGAGAAAGGATGAAGGTCTCCTCCGCAGGAGGGGCGAACCGGTGCAGCTTCTCCACTGATCCACAGTTTTCCCACCCAAAGGGAAAATCTGTTCATTCTGTCTCCAGAGATCAGCTCTCTGCCCCCACCCACCATCACCACCACCAGAGTGTTTTCACTTACTATACAACCAGAAAGGTAATCTCCTACTCCACAGTTCACTTGATGGGTTGAAAAAGCAGCAGACAAACTTAATACAAAGTCCATACCGCGGGCTCTGTCACCAAGACGGACACAAACCCCAACTCACCGATCCACCAGCGTATATCCCGCCCAGACTGGAAATGCACTTCAGCAAGCTCCTCTTCGTCTCTGCGTTTCGGATTCCAGAGAACTGGAAAACGCGTTCCGGCTTGGCAGCCATTCTAGAGAGACAACACATTCCTTGACATCTCTCAATCCAGTTTCTTCAGACTGAAGCTGGTGAGAAAGTATAGAGGTAATTAAACTTTTCACCTCCCCCATGACCTTTATTGCATTTTATTGTGTTACAATAAAGAATCATAATATATTTAATTGGGAGCTTTCGCCAACGATTGAGAGAAAACACTCTGTGATGTTAAAGGGAAAACGAAATTCTACAAATCCTCCTAAATTAATGATCAATATTTAAAAAAGAAAATAACTGATCACATACTGTACAGTATTCACCCCCTTTTTATCAGTATTTGGGAGAGGCATGCTTGGCAGAAATCAGGGTCATGCGTCTTCTTGCTTCAGTTTATCGGCACACTGGGACGCCGCGGTTTTTGCCCATTCTACTCATTGCTCAGACTCCCTCAAGGGTGGATGGGAAAAAGTTGATGAACAGGAATTTTTCAACTCCTGCCACAGATGCTTGATTGGATTGAGGTCCGGGCTTTTACTTTCTAAGCCGCTCCAAAGCTTGGCCTTGGCCGTATGTTTTGGGTCAAGTCCAGTGTCCTTTGCAGACTGTAGCAGGTTTTCCTCCAAGATTTCTCTGTACTTTTCTGCATCCATTTTTCCGTCTAACGTCACAATTCTTCCAAGCCCTGATGCAGTGACAAGGCACCCATCTCATATGCACAGTTTCTCCCATCTCAGCCATGGAAGACTGTAACTCCTTCAGAAGTGTCACAGGCCTCTTGATGGCCTCCCTGACTAGTGCTCTTCTCACACGGACACTCCGTTTTTGAGGACACTCTGTTTTACAGTTGTGCCATATTGTCTACATTTCTTCAGAATGGACTTTATTGTGCTTTGGGGGATATAATGTAATGCCTGGGAAATTTTCTTATACCCTTCCCCTGACTGGAGCTTTTCAGTAACCCTCTCCATGACTTGCTGTGAAAGTTCCTGTCTTCATGATGTAACTTTTGTTAGGAGCTGTAGTAATAAACCGTGGAACCTCCCAGAGACGTGCTCAGTTATACTTATCCTGAAGCATGTGAAACACCCTGATTGCACAATGGTGGACCCCATCCAACAAGTTATGTGACTGGTAAAGACATTTGGTTGGTTGCACCAGAGCCCACTTAGGTGTGTCATAGTGAAGGAGGGCGAATATTTATGCAAATGCTTATTTTCTGCTTTGTATTTATAACTGATTAAGGAGGATCTGTTTTCAGATTTTGTTTCCACTTTGACATTATATCGTGTTTTGTGTTGATCAATGGCAAAAAGTCCCAAATAAATACATCGGGAGTGTATAAATGTGAAAAGGTCCAAGGGGGGTGAATACAGCACGTTTGCTAGCCACTGACAGCGGACACAGGTGCGTTTTTAAGGTTGTTTCCATCTGTCCTGGAGGAAAACCAATATTAAGATGCTGTACTATTTTCTGTCTTAGAAACAGAAACCCAACCCTCATAAAAGATGTCAAGTTCTCCTTACGGGCGCTCAATTCAAAATATATTTGAAAAAAGGAAAGGAAAAGACGCCTTTAAAACCATAAGACTCGCCCCTTTTATTCCTCTTCCTCTTCTTCCCGTCGTGAATTAGTTAGCCGTGTCTCCTGGACACCTGGCAGAGGTTTACCCTGCAGGGAGAAACCCCACAGTCACCCCAGTCTCTACCCCCCGGTCACTCACTCACAGGGAGTGAGAGGTGAAAATCCACCAGGTGTTCAGAGCAGGCGACAGCGCTGACAGAACCAAAACAAAAACAAAAACAAATCAAAATTAAAGACACGTAGTTACAGCAGCTGGGACGGGAGTCCAGAGCCCCACGCCAAGACGTGAACAATATCACACCGTTCCCACTGCCAGGATTACATGCGGCGCCCGCTGTATAATAACTGACACGAATATAATAACGAAGTATTTTTAGTGCCGTGACGTACCTTACAGACCGCTCACATCCCCACCCCTGCTTACCGCCGCTCGTTTTAGCGCCAAAAGCTTTCAGACCGCCTGCACACGCCTGGCCGGGGGCGTACCATCCCTTCAAAAGCAGGGGGGTGGGCCGCCAGAACACCATCCACAAGATGACCCCACCATCCACCAAAACAAGTGGCGCGGAAGTGACATCTGTCTCGTTGATCTCGCGAATAGCATCAGCCGTGGGGAGCGGGGAAAAAGAAAGCTTATTTTCCAGTCACGCACCCGCAAACACAGACACCCCCTGCCTCTTGCGAATGCTCCAGTCTCACCGGTCTCGTGGGGACGATCGGGAGGACTGTTTCACTTTCATAACAGGGGTGAACACGGGCATGTGTCGGCTCCGAACACCGGGATTAACTTTAGATTCAATGTTATGTACATTTTAACAACTATATTTTAGCTTTTAAGACGTCACATATATATATCGTATTAGTTGATAAATGTTTACGTCTCTGAAAAATAATTCGTTGGACCAACTCAAACACCCAGAAAACCGTGATGTGCCAGTCCGCTGCGGCGGAAGTTGGTGGTTGTTTCTTCCGGTTGGTTGTCAGAGACGCTCTTAGGCTGAGTGAGAGGAGCGAGGTTTTCACCTTCATGATGCGGGAGGTTAATTTCAATCTGTGTTGCCCATTGTGGGTCCTGGTGCGCTCACTCAGTGTTTCTAGCTGAAACGGAATCCTTTTTTGTAAACGCACACGGATGCCTCATAAGCATTTTTTAGTATTGTTTCAAAGAAACGTAAATAAACATTTGGCGATAGCCTAAACGCTGGACATAAAACTGTTCAAAGCCACGTCTAAACAATATACAGTATGTGTGATTTTTTTTGTGATCTCGCTCGGATTTATTGGCGGATATTTTAACAAACGACGACTACAAAATACTGGGGTCGTCGTTTTGATTGGCACCTGCAATAAGTCTATCAGAGAACCGTTGAATGTGTTTTCAAAACTTGGGAAAACATACCTCACCAAAAATACTGACGACCTCGCACTATAAAGAAATGCAAATTAATTGTATTAATATCGTATTTAATGCAACTGTTAAATAGTTGGAGCAGTGTATGCTGTTGTAACGCTAGTTTCAGAATAATGGAGAAGTCTCAGTAAATTGATAAATGAATGATTAATTTATTTTGCAATGTGGTTTGAACTCGTACCAGGGGAAGATTATACTGTATTGGCAGTTCCCTTGAGTATTAGACGAGTCTTTCACTCTATTACCCCAGTTTAAAAGTGTGTTTTAAACCGTCATCCATCTCATCTACAGGCAGTGGGAAGGAAGTCGCGGGACCCGGCCGTTTGACTCAAGGTACTGTGTTCTCTCTGTGCTCCTCGTCTGCTTTTCTACACGTAGTTACACTGAAGACTGTATAATCAGTCTCTCGGATACAGAAAGCTGACTCAATGCTCCTGTTGGACTCTTCCATCCGTTTAGCCCGCCCCCATTAAACGACAGAGAATTGTTTCTAAAGGCCTTAAAATGACAAGATCCTAGTCCCCCCCCCCCCCATTTTCTGCCCTTAAAAGATATTTTATCAGAGTGTCTGTTCACACAAAAAGCCCAGTAAATGTGCCCTACACTTTGACAATCCTTATATGTTAAGTATTCCTTTGAAAACGAAAAATAAGGATCCATCCGCCTCTTTGCAAGACAATGTCAACAATCGAGAAATGGATTTTATGACGATTCTGTAGCATAAATAAACTTTAAACAATGAAAAATACCATTTCTGCTATTTGAATGGAAAACGGAGATAGAGCTCAGGCAGGACTCTATCCCAGATTGGTTTGTTAATTTCTTGCTTGAGCTGGGCTGGTTCACAGCTCCGATTGTTAAGGATTACTTGTTGATAAAGGTAATAAGAAGAGGAAGTGTTCTGAAAATTCAGGCTTTGATGAAGTAAAATATTAACATATTATTTGCATGGTAATACGTGACCTATCTAATTTTTTTAAGCACGTTTCCTCTGGTTTTTTTGGAAGATTTGTTTTTAGATAACAGCGTGTAATGGGCAGCTTTCACCAAAGGTAGTAGAATAGAACTTGAAAATTGCACAAGCTTACAATGTTCATGTGCACAAACAGAAGACTTGAAATAAGTTTGAGTTACATGATGTTTCACTGTGTAGTGTGTGTGTATTCAGTTCACTTAATGCTCGTGCCACCTGTGTTGTACATAGAACACCAGAGCATTCAATTCTGTTGCATTGGCTATGTCTAAGGAAATCTCTACCAGTGTATAAAGACCAACATAATAGAAGTATAAAAAATACTTTTTTTAAAAAGAGGTCTTTAATAAATTGCAGACCTTTGAAATACCTACTTTTAAAACCTAAAATCTTAGCCTACTCTAATAGAGACAAATGTGCAAACTTGGAGTAAATAATGTCAAGTTGTACAGCATATAATTTAAAGAATCATATTGCTGAACTTCAGAGATGTTTTCGGGAAACACTTGCATGAGAGGTTTCTTTTTTTCACAAACTCTTGCCCTCTCTGACTGGAACCAGCCTGTTCACCCTGTGGCCAGAGAAGTTTCAAGGATTTTATTGCACAGCTCTAATTATTAACAGTTTTAAGTTCACAAAGTCAATGCGACATTCTTGAATACTACACAAAATAAAAAGATAAGGCGCTCATTTAAAATCCTTTTAGCAATTAACCTCTACTGTATGCCAAAGACTTTTCTTTTTCTCATAAGAAATATTCACAATTAGCAGTGTTCAACCTTTAACCTATGCTAAACTACAGTATATTTATCGGAAGAAACAGAGATTCATTAATTAAATAATTTTTATTGAAAAACAACTGGACTTCAAGCACAATTTAAGTGAAATACTCAATTTCTTTTTTTTTAGAAATTAGTTCTGTAGCAGTAAGGTGATGGCCTTTGTTATGAATAAAAATTAATGTTTAAACTGGTATCATCACACAAAAAGCTATTTTTCATTTATATCGAATAGGAATGAAAGGAGAGTTGTTTGGATTTAAGCTAACTGTTTTCATGATTAAACTGCTTACAGTTTCTCTAAATGCACAGTTTACAATGTGCAGACCTTCTATTTGTAACAGGCTGTCAGTGTCTCACCATTGTTGTTACTTTTTAATCTGAAATATATTTTGAGTTATACATACAGTATACGCATATTTGAATTATGGATTAATTCAAAACCTGTTTAAAGAAACAAAGTATTCATTAAAATTACAGTATATGTTCAAATGTACTTGCATCTTCAATGACTATAATAGTGTCTATCATTCTTGGCTTTGCTTATGTATCATTTTTTTTTAAATTAACAAAATATTGATGTAAATTTAATCAAAGGTTTTTGCCTATTTTTTTTAAAATGCTGCACATCTGCACTGTTAGAACAGGCTGCTAAATATTTTACAAGTTCCTCATTATTACAAGAACAGTATAGGTGGTATGTATGTGAGAGACAAGATGAGCTCGTTTCACTTGATGTGGTAACTGCCGTGTGAATAAATACGTCTTCCCTGTGTGGCAGCTTTCAAAAACTCTGAAGTTTTCACATTTGTTTTCAAAATAAATAATGAAAAAAAATCTAGTCCGCCTTGTCCTAATTAGGGTTTTGCAGTGACAGTAAAAACTTGACACTTTATCATTGCTTTCGCTTACTTCAGACACATGCAGTGATGTGCAGCCTTTTGTGTAACATATTTCCTTTTTCTCCTTTTGCTCCATAATTACATCGTTGGCTTTCTAATCCCACAAATGAAACCCTGCACATTGCAGCAGGTCCCTTTATAAACTGGCTGCCTGATAGAGGGGCTGGTGGGGGGAGAGCAGAGGAAATAATACAAATACAAGCTTAACTGTAGAGATTGTCAAGTGAGGAAATAATATTTGTCCAGCTGGACAGCTTTCTTTTGTACGGGCTAAATGAATGTTGAGATTCTGTCTTCGAGCTGAAGGCTTTTGTGTCAGGAAGGTATCGCAGGCTGTTTGTAGTTTGACAGGGATTATTAAAATCAGGGGAGATGAAGGGAAGGGAGTGTGAGAAAGTGAAATTGACACTGACACTCTCCATTATAGTCCACTTGACTCATGATGACTGTGTTGATATCATAGATCCCCCAGTGCTGGATTTGCTGTTAGGATATGTTAAGTATCAAGTACTAAAGAATACAGCAGCAGAGAGGGATTGTTTATTTAAAATGAGAATGAAGATCCCTTTTCTGTTAACTCATTACCGTCCTGCAGTCCTTCACCGAGTCTATGCATTTATGATCAGTCCTTGCTTCGCACGGTGCCTCGGCCTGAAGACAGAAAAAATAAAGGAAAAAAACACTCACTCCACACAGGTGTTAGTGTAAAGTCAGGCAGATGATACAGTGGATGTATAATCTGAGGTCTGCCCATAGGGAAATCAAATAACTGTCTCTGAGATGTCGTAATTTTATGTTTATGTATAACAGAATAAAATAATCCATTTATTTTTTCATTGAAATGATTCCTGGAATGTGATTGAGTCATTTCACATTTGCCAGTAAGGGGAAAATGTGGATGTTCTGGAAAGCCAGGCTTGGGATTTGTGTTGTGCTTGCTTCCAGCTGTAAAGAGATGGAGTGGCAGGGAGAGTTCCTTCAAGACCACTGCTTTGCAGGCTGCGTGTTCAGTGGCGTGCCGGGGGACCTGGAGATCCAGCAAGCGCTGCAGGATACCGAGGAGAAGCTGAAGCTGAATGCCTTGTGGTGAGAGCTTCATATGACTCTGTAACTTAAAATGAAAAGGCCAAGAACAGATTCCCTTTTGTTGATAACACAATATTGGTGTTGCTCAATTAAAATGCTTTGGTTTTTTTTCCCCCCCAGTATGTCAAAAAAGTATTTTTGTTCTATCCTGCTGTTTCAGTAGGCTTTACACTCTTTCAGCTTGCGCCACATCTCGCAGCTCGTGTACAGAGAGCATTGCAATTGAATGTTGTCCCCTAGGAGAACGCGGGGAACCTCTCTGAAAGGACTCATAATGGATGAACCGATCAGGCCTCGTGATGCAAGCAGTCATTCAATGTCTCAATTAGTATTTAATTCTCTGAGTGGGATGTGGGAACACTGGCTGTTGTTTCTCTAAAGGAGCCGTCAAAAAGAAACCTTGCATACCTATCGCTGTTTCAAAGGAGCCCTCGACACAGTAATGCAGGAAAAGCAGTCGGAAGTATCATTCCTTTAGTAAGCGTCATAAGGGGCTCATCGACCAAGCAGCTAGTCTGTTGTATAATGAGGAGTAATTCTATGCAAAGAGTCACTGATGAATTTCTGGATTTAGTAGTCTTTTACAGGATAGTGTCCTTGCATGAAGGTTACCTACAGAGAGGGGGGATTCAGGTGCAGTTTAATACTAGCTCTCGATCTCTTCACTTGATATGGATTTTAACTTTGAAGTGGATAACCTGAATACACACTTAGCATCCACATGTACTTCATTTCATTCAATTACCTCTTAATTAACAATATAAATTGAAGCTGAGCTTTGCTATACATTAAGTTGTTAACCCCATCCTATTTATAACTGTGGTCCGCAATTATAATTTAAACTTGTTTCAATTCATTTAGATTACTATGCTAATCATTTAAGAGGGTTTATTGTACAAGTGTCACCTGTGTGGTTAATATTTTTTCCCATTTCAAAGCACAAGGCTAACCCAGCAATTGCTAACTACTGTATTTTTTCTTTCATATACAGTACTTTCTATAAGAGCTCTGGGTTTTTCCAAGGATCTGTCAAGATTGTCAACAGTTTTTAGTATTAAACATTCATTTTAACAGTGAATCACTGCATTAATACACTTTTTTATTTAATCTTTTCTGAGTTTTAAAGGGACAATTAAACCTTAAATAGCATCAAATTGAAGGAATTAAGTCTTTGAAAATATACAAATCTCAGTAAAACATTCACAAAAAGGAGATTTGTCTTCTTAAAACTCATAAAGCCACAGAACAAAGCCAGCATTGTCCTTGGAAACCTGCAGGTTTTTAGCAGCACAGCCACTGGAAGCCAGAAATAAATTTGCCTCATGTGTCTCATGCTCAAATCCACTGTCACACGTCCCCCAACTGGAAGCCCTTCCTGTGCGTTTTCTCTCATTTTATTTTAGTGGGGAGGCTGGAATCAGCAGTCTAATCAGAAAAGAAATAAAGAAAAAGAACTTGCATATATTGCAGCATCGTGACTGGGATTTAATAGACTAACTCACAGGTTTGTGTGGCCCTGTGATCTTAATGTTGAAGAGCCTGGGAATCATTAAGGTCCACGGTCAGGTCCTGTAGGGAGTTTGTACTCGAGTCAACAAAGTTCTTTGTAGATCTGTAACAGACTTTTTGCTCAGAAATAGGCAAGAGCAACTTAAAATGTTTTACTGATTTCCCGCAGTAAAATGGCTAAATCCTCCTTTAAAGACCCAAAGTTTTGAATACAGCTACTGTGTTACAGTAGGTATCGCATGCTAGCACATTCACTTATGCATTGGTTGTCCATTGTGGTCATTGTGGAAGATTGTCTTTGAAAGGATCGGGCTGTGCAGACCAAACACCTAACCTTGAACGTGGAACAGCACACTCATAATGAGAAGACTTACTAACCAGGAGTATGTAGCAAACAGAGGGTAGGAAGGAACAAAAGAGGGAGAGAAACAGTGGAGTAGGAACAGGATGCGCTCGACTGGGTTCTTGAGATATGATGCCGGTCAGTGGAAGTCAGGCGTTAGAATGAATAGCCTTTTGTGAAATGAATAGCTCTTGTGATGCAAAAAAGGTGTACGTAAGCAGCTGCTTCTGCTTTAGAATTGTGAGAATTGCTCCAGTCTCCCGCTCTGCAGGGTGAATCAGGCTGGCTCTGTGGAGCCCCTCTCCCAAGGCTCTGATTGCTGATTGGATTGTAACAGGTGATAATGGGGACTGAAATGAGCAATACAAGATGTGCAGGCTGGGCAGGAGTTTCTAGGGAGGCAACTGTACGACGTGGCCGCGGTCAGCTCACGTCTGTGCTTTCCCTTTGCTTCCTCGTTCTGACAAAGTGCTGGGCTCCTTCCCAGATGTTCCCAGATGTTCCTCCCATCTGGTTTGTTCAGGGGCCACAGTCTCCCAGGCTGTTGACGTTTTGTCTTTGAGTTTGCGTCCACCACATCTCTGACACACTCCTTCTGGCCTCCTCTGGTGCGATTGCCTTGGCGAAGCTGGGAGAAGAGAATCTTCTCTGGGAGCCTGGAGTCTGACTACATGACCGACCAGACAGAGCCGATGCTGGATGAGCACAGCTTCAGCGCTGGTGGTGCTGTCTGGAAGAGAGCGCTGATGTTGTTCAGTCTGTCCTCCCACTTGACATGCGAAGTGTTTTTTAAGGAGCTCAAGAGATATAACCCCAAACTCTTAAAGTGTAGCCTGCCTGCCATGTTTCAGCCAGTTTCAGTTCTAATGTTGCAATTCTTCAGCATTCTCTAACTCAGATGGCCAGTCTCACGTGTGTATGGTATTTCAGGTAATTACTGAATCTCTTTGTCAACCATAGCCTTCTGTGAGTGGTAACTTCCAATATATGAAAGGTATCTAACATGCTGTAGACACATATTGTGGATCCAAACCAGTGGAAGTATGGCATGTGGACTTTGGTTTTCTGAATATTAAGTTGATATATCTGAGAAAACTCCTCCTATGTCTAAGTCCATATGACGGCAATTATCTGGAGATTCACTTTTGTCAGGTTGTGTACTGCAGCACCATCAGCTGCGGGAGTTTAAATACTGAAGTCTGGGTGTTTTGGGACTGGAGCTGTTGGAGATTAAATAATTTCCCGTCCATTTGGTATTGTCAGCTGCAATCCGTTAGAGAGCTTGTCTCCGATCACCTGGAACATTTTACTCAGGAACTTGAAAATAGAGACCGGGTAATGACATGCTGTTGTCTAACTCCTGTCCAGATTTAAAGGGGCTCTGCAGTGGATCCATTATTAAGGATTACTGCACACATAATGACAAAACAGATGAAGGATGCTCACTAACATTGGAGGGTGTACATACTTCAGGTGGGTTTTCCAGACAGCTTTGCAACTCACCGTGTCAAAAGCCCTAAGTGACCCACCACGTGCGTTTTAGGAATGCGATGTGCAAGCAGGCTGGTTCCACTGTCCACCTCCTTGTCCTCTCTGTCCATGGATATGCATGTGAGTTCACCTTGTCCTCTCTGTCCATGGGTAAGCATGTGAGTTCACCTTGTCCTCTCTGTCCATGGGTAAGCATGCAAGTTCACCATCGACAGTACAACTGTTAAGCCATGAGACTCTTCCATTTTTCATTTATCTTGATTGCTATTTTTATTGATGTTTACTCATAAATATTGATTATCCATCGCGAGAGTAGTGGATTAATGGAGTTCACGATCACCGAGAACAAAACAGTTGCCTTTAAATAGCAGATTTACAATGATCCAGTAGATGGCTTTAAAGGTTTGCGCAGGTCTGTGATTTACGGATTTGGTCTTGGCTACGAGCACACATAGCAGAGCAGCCTAATGATGAGTGTCGATGGCACTATTAAAACTTTTTTTAGGTAATTACACTGCAGTCATAATTGCAATCATAGTTTGTGAGCATATGTTAATTAAAAATGTGCATGTTTTATAACGGTTGGAAATAAGCATAAACATTTAAATGTTTGCTCATTTTGATATTGTATACTATAATGATTTACGTTGTTTCTTTGGGTGTGCATGGGGGTGTTTATTATAATGAGTACTAATACAAATTTCTCCTTTTTTTGTGGTACAAAATGTGTTTCTTTTTTTAAAAGAGCGTTGAAATTATCTTAATTAGCACAGTTTTGAGACTCATAATTTGATATTAATGTTATGATGACAAAACGCACCTTGAACAGGAGGCTGCTATCTTCTTAACAAACCTTACTAATTGTTCGCAGTCTTCTTGCTTTGGCAGCTTTCCAGGCATTGTCGCCTGTGTCCCTGTAAACTGTAATTGTTTTGTTAAAAGAAGTGTCATCTGATTAATTGAAAAGTGTGGTGATAATGCAAAGAGATGGGGGGGGGGGGGTCTTTGCACCAGTCTGTCTGCTTTCCTTATCCTCCTCGTTCTGTCCCTGAACACCTGAAAACCTGGGAAACTCTTCCCGTGTTTATCCTGACAGGAACATGTGCTTCGGGACCCTCCTTGTGGCAGAACTGTGTGGTTGTGCGTGTTCAGTGTTGCACCCTTATGTCTGAATTCCTGCTCTGGGAACGCGAGGGTGAAAGTGCCCTGTTTGCGGCCTGTTCCCGGGGGGCAGGTGCTTCCCCAGCGCCCTGGTGTGGCTGCGTGAAAGTCAGCGGAATTTTAGCGCACAAGTTAATGGGGCATCGTTCTCGTGAGATTGTTTTTTTCATTTGTCTATATTTGCCGTGCCCTCACCTCATGGTATTTCTGGTTGTAAGACAGCCAAGGAGGCCAAAGTAAATGCAGGGAAGTTTACTGAATGCCATTTGTTCCAGAAACAGGAAGTGAAAAAGCGAACCAAATCAAGAGCCCTTCCTTAGTCCGAGAAAGTTTTTTTTTTCTTTCTGATCATTACAGGATATTTCAGGTTATATTTCAGGGTTATTGAGGAAGGTATGTCAGAAACTTGAAAGACACTTGAACAACACTCAGACGTATTTTCTTTCAGTTAGTTATTTAATATCACATGAAGCAACTGTGAAATTCTGATCCTCTGCATGGGTATCAGTTCAACATTTTTATATATATAAACACATCCTGTCTCGTCGGTCACTCTCTTAGTGCTATTTCTCCCCCTCCTGGGTGGTCCTCCGAAACACACCTGCTGCCTAATCCACTTATCAGTGTCTGGGACAAATTATGGGGAAACAATCTACTCCTCTGAAGGTTTTAACCTATTTATGGGTCAAAGTCACTGGCGTGCACCCAGACTCGGATGTCAGAGATTTGCCTAAGAGCCGCTTCCTAATTGAAGCAGATTAAGATAGGCTGACAGCAGCCTGAGCTTTCCAAATTGAAATGCTGTAATCCATTAGGTTTCATCAAATCGGACACTTTTGGAGCCCACCAGTAAGGTCGTTAATGAAGTGTCAGTGAGGCCAGGGTGTGCAGGCTGGGCATTGGATTTCTCAGAGCTGGGAAAAGGCTTACACTAGATAACAGCGCTCGCCTGCCAATCTCTCTGTTCTCTGCGCTGGCATGCACTGTTGCAGGTCTCCCACATTTTCACCACTCAGGGAACTAAGTAGGCCACAGGCAGAGCAATATCCTTTTTCGTTGCACTTACGTGCCTTCTTAGAATAGAAAAAGAGGCCCTTTGATAGTGCAGAGATATTGGTTTCACAGAAATGGATTCTAAACCTGCCGGAGCTCAGATTTATTTGAAAGGGATCTTTTCCCTCCACCTTTTAGGAGCTCAGCCGCAGCGCAGCCCACCCACACTAAATTAATTTTGACAAGGAACTTAAGATAATGTCAAACCGCTGACTAATCAGTGGATTCGGTTTCTCTGAATCACAGAGCTGTGAAATGTGCCATCATATCTAATAAAAGTGCTGGATCGCCTTTTTGGGCTGTGGTGTCATGTCTCGTTTGAAAACAGTTAGATTTCATTTGGGAATGATTGACATAATCTAAGGCAGGTTGAGAGAAAAAACACTCTTTACAGTCTCCTGGTAGTCTTTGTTTAGATAGTATAGCCAACATTACATTTCCCCCTTTTTTTGCTTCAAAATACCTTTTTTGAGAAGGTAAAATATGTCTTGTCAGGTGTTTTATTTTGCGGTTTTCTCCCTCTTGCCGTTTCTGTTTAAGGAGCAGGTGTTGGGGTGCTGCTGGTCCTGCAGGGGTGAAAGGGGTTCACACACCTTCAGGGGGGAAAGGTCAGACATGCACCTGACGTGGGAGGGCTAACCTTGACATGGACCAACAGTCCATCTAACCAAGCCTCTTGGAAGACGCTGTTGGTGAATCCATAAATCCTGCAGCACATCAAAGAGTGAAAGAAGGAAGGATAGATATATATTAGGTGTAGCTTCATTTCCAGTCCACGTCGGGCTTTTTTCCAGTCTGGTTACCCATATGTTCTGCTGGCTAGTGCCACTCGCACATTTCCTCTGTTTTTTTTCCAATCTGTCCCGGACGTAGTTGTCTTTTTAGGACGAACAGTGTATCTGGTAGAACATTCTGTACAAATGTACTGCAAGGAGGACTGTGTTTGACTACGGACGTGCTGTGTTGACGGTGTACTGCGGTTGTGTGCTGTAGGGTTTTACTGGAAGTTATCTGCCTCTGATATATCCTTTGAGATGACGGCGAGGTGGCAGAACCACTCAGCAGAGAAGCTTTTGCAAGGGTGGGTGGACTTTTTAAAAACATTCAAAACAGAAAGAACTGTTAGGGGTCTGCAGCTTGGTGAACATGTGAGGATGGTGCCCACATATTCCCAAGCCAGTAGCTGCTCTTTTGGAGCACCCTGAGGTCACTAGCCCTGGTCCTGGAGATCTACAGCATTTCTGGTTTCGTTTCTAATCGAACTCCCAAATACTTTACTGAACCAAATATTAGCTTAAATAGCCACTGATTGATGACTCCTTTAAGAATGTGTCTGTTAACATTCGTTAAAACTCTGAACCATGTTTTCTTAAAACATTTAATTTTTAAATCATAGGTTTAGCATGAACCAAAATAATAATTTTATAGCTTTTGAAAGTTATCCAGAGTTTACTGGATTTAGAATCTGGAAAAGGCAATTCATATTTGCTGTGGAGCAAAAGAAAAGGAAAATTATATTGTTGATTTTCAAACATCAGCTTTTTTTTATTTTCCTCTCAACGTTCAATGAATTACAGAGACAACGTCAGGAAATGGAACATGTGCCATCTAGAAATGCTTAATAACTGACTGGATTTGTCAAGGAGGAATGTGACCACACTGAGAATGTCTGTCATTGCAGTTTGCATATTCAATTGGAACAGTTTATGCCAGTTGCCTATTCCAAGCCCAGATTTGATAGTTTGTTTTCTACTGGCTTGGCACAAGAACACAATGTGGAAGAGAAAGTCTACATGTTCAGAATTTGCTGCTGGAAGGTGTGTTGAAGCCTTGGTTTAATATGAGTCTAAGAGTGATTATGATGCAGTTGTGCATATTCATTGTGCTAAAGAGCTGAAGTATAACTTCCTAATTCAGCACTTTAAAATAAACATCATAATGTCCCTGTCTCTCAAATACTGTATATACATTTTTGGCTTGTGTAACATCTACAGGATTGCTTTTAATATATGCAATGTAGGCATTTCTAGTTGGCTTTTTTTACCGTTGTGAAAGGTAATAACTAGTGTTCTTGCTCTCACCTGTTCTGGTTTTTACATGGCCTGTCTGTGTGTGCCAACCAGGGGGGCTGAAAGTTATACTGTAGCTGTATCTTCTTGACATAGCCTTAGGACAACCTTTCTTACATGAAAGAAAATGAAACTATGCAGACATGGTTTACAGATTACATTTTCTTTTTCAATAATTTTCAATATATATATTTCCATACAAAAATAATTGTTAATATCACAGTATTGGTAGAATTTGTTCTTGCAGTTTCCAGCTCCCTTCTTGTTGTGAAGTATTAAGTGATCTGCTTGTTGAAATTGTGATGCCTTCTGTTTTTTGGGTCTTTTTGGTTGCTGTCAGAAAGTCAGCAGATCTGGCTTCGCCAAGCATTAAATGTTCACTTTTCAATGAGACACGCACAGCCTTGTGAAAGAGGCCACAAAAATTAATAGTTTTTTATTCGCTGTTTTTTTTCCTCAAATAAAATGTGTCATTTTTAAATGTTGTTTAATGTCTTGTCATTTTGAGACATCTGGATCCACACGAGCTGCATGTTTACAGCTCTGAGTTTATAGGGCAGCCCCAGAGTGCGGTTTCTTCCATGGTCTGCCTGTAGATTGAAATGTTATTTATGGTGTTTATTTCCATTGAAACTGCTAAGCATTATTGTCCTAGAATGTCGTCTTTAATTTGCTGTGGGAAAATAACATAGGACTGCTGAGGTAATCTGTTGTTGCCGGATGTGAGCTGTATTAAGTTAAAAAGATGTGTCATTTTGAGTTCAGCTGTTTTAGGTGCTGGTAAACTGTTTCACAACAGTCATTTAGTAAATATTCAAATTTTGAGCTTTGATGTCTCTGTTTATTATCGGTGATGTGTCTGTTTTTGCTTAAAGCGGTAATCCTGGGTGTCTGAAGTAATTCGGAGTGTCGTGTTTCCTGACAGCGTCGAGCAGAGCCTGAAGGAGCTGCAGGTGGAGCTGAGCGGTGTGTGGAGTGGGGAGAGGGGGCCTGGCACTGCCGACTGGCGCAGCCCCTGGAGCCTGAGCTCCCTGAGGCCCACCTGCACCGGGCGCCAGGCCCTGCTGGACTTCCTGCGAGCGCTGGTAACGTCACGCCGCGGTGCCGTCCGGATGTTTAGAAATGACAGAAGACAGTGGGCCCGGCTTTAACACGCCCACTGTTTCAGGTTTTACTGACAGCTGTCAGGAAATATGAGTCGCTGATGGCGTTCAAGTGATCTTCCTTGTCAGCAGCTGTATCACCCTGCAACTCACCACTGGCAGCCCACTGGGGCCCAGCAGCTGGGAGCCTGGTCAGTACCTGGATGGGAGACTCCTGGGAAAACACTAAGATTGCCGCTGGGAGGGGTGTTAGTGGGGCCAGTAGGGGGCGCTCACCCTGCGGCCTGTGTGGGTCCTAATGCCCCAGTATTGTAACGGGACACTAGACTGTAAGAAGGCACCGTCCTTCAGATGAGACGTAAAACCGAGGTCCTGACTCTCTGTGCTCATTAAAAATCCCAGGACATTTCTCAAAAAGAGTAGGGGTGTTACCCTGGTGTCCTG
Source organism: Atractosteus spatula (assembly GCF_055471065.1). Classification (NCBI taxonomy): domain Eukaryota; kingdom Metazoa; phylum Chordata; class Actinopteri; order Semionotiformes; family Lepisosteidae; genus Atractosteus; species Atractosteus spatula. The sequence goes on from NC_142708.1 coordinate 2,241,401, forward strand.
GCCAAATTTCCCACTGGCCTTTACCAATCATGGCCTCCTAATAATCCCCATCTCTGAACTGGCTTCATCACTCTGCTCTCCTCCCCCCTGAGAGCTGATGTGTGGGGAGTGGACTGGCGCATCTCCAGGTGGGGCTGCACACTGGTTGTGGTGGAGGGGATCCCCATTACCTGTAAAGCGCTTTGAGTGGAGTGTCCAGAAAAGGGCTATAGAGGTGTAATGATTAATATCAATTTTTCCATATTTCACAAAGTTTGAGTGTGGAATAATCCCACAGTCTTGGAGCTATTAATGGGTTTTAATGGGTTATGTGGTACTTCCATTCGTGAGGTTTCAATTTATTTGATGTTTTGGGGTTTTACCTGAAAGGAGCTGTAATGACAGCTGCCATGTGGTACAGCAAAATGTAATCAGCAGTATATTATAGCTATACTCACTGAATGTGAATCATGTTTTATTTAAACTGTATTACAAACGAGACTCATGAGACCTAATGTGCGCCGAGTTATAATTCCCGTGTCGTTTGCTGCCGAACAGCAGCACTTCCTGAAGACCGAGCGGGGCCAGGAGGAGATGGTGCTCGAGCTGCTGCTGGACGTCTCGTCCCAGTGCGGCGTGTCTTTCCCCACCACGGCCGCCGCCGCCGCCCCCTCTTCGCCGCTGTCCTCCCTGCACGCCGTTCAGGAAGAGGCCTGCCTGGACGTCCAGTCTGCCTGGGACGACGTCCGGCTGCAGCTGCGGCGCCCCCTGCTGGACAGGCTGAGCGGCCGCGCGGGGGGCCCGGCGCCCCGTCACCGGGCCGCCCTCCGGACGCGGTGCCTCCAGCGGCTGCTCTTCCTCTTCCCGGCGCCGGAGGTCCTGGAGCGGTACCGGGCCGTGCGGGCCGACGCGGTGCGGGACCTCCTGCAGAGCTCGGTGGCCTCCGGGCCCGGCGACCGCGGCTTCGACAGAGCCGTCCGCGGCCTGCGGGGCAGCGCCGCCCCCCTCTGCGCCCTGATCGAGGAGGACCTGCTCGCCCTGAGCGGGCTCCTGGAGCCTCGCCTGGTCCTGAGGTTCCTGAGCGACACCCACCTGGGCCCCCTGTCCCGGGAGGTCTCCTCCCTGCTCGAGAGGCTGTCCGAGCCGCCGCCGCCCCCCAGGGACTGCGTGGGGCCCGCAGCGAAGACGGGGAAGAGCTCCGGCAGGGCGAAAGCTGCGGGTTAGTCTCGGTGTCGCGGCCCGCCGCTTGCTCTGGGTGGTGTGGGTGTTGAGCACAAGTCACCGGCGTCTCTTGGAGCTGTTTTTCTTTCCTGCCCTGAGTCATCGCATATCCTTGAAGGTCGTGAACGGCTGTGTGTGTGTGGAAGGAGAGGAAAGAATCCTCAAAGACGGCTCGCTGCCTTCTGGGACGCAGGAATAAGTGACGGGGCTGAGTCATTTCTGTCCGGGGTGGGGGGAAGTCAGGGGTCCACCAGTAGAAAAGGCCGTGGGGGAAGGCGTTTGTGCTGTGTAGGCGGAAAGTGGAACTGAACATTTCTGTTGCCTTTCTGCCTTTTTATTCTGAAATATAAAGAAATAAGAACCCAATGAAAGGGATCTCCTTTAGAATTCAATTACTGATATAAAGTGATGATCCACTCTGTGTTTGTGCTATGCAGTGCAGCACTATATCCTGTACAGTTTTATTTCAGTGCTCTTTTTCTGCGCCATTGGCGTTGGGCGAGAGCTGCAATTGCTGTGTTCAGGCAAAACTGAAATTTTGCAATTTGGAAGCCATCCTTTCTTGTCACCAACCTGTTACCTATTGCCTCTTTTTTAAATTGGCGAAGACAATAATATCGTCAGATGTCCAATGGCAGATGCGGGCTGCAGTGCACAGTTGCTGATCTCAGGCCCTGTGAACTGGAATCCAGGGGAGCTGGCCGTGTGGATGGTTTGGGCACTGTTTGGCAGTGGAAGAGCTGCCCGTCCCACACATGGTCACTGTGGTGGAGAGCTTCATGAAAAGCAGAGCCTGTTAAGTTAAATTCCCAGCTTGCTGCTGTTTGAATTGTAGTTCGGTGGCTTCTTTTCCAGCCAGATTGTGAAAGCTCTTCAACTGTGCCTCCTAGAAACCCACCAACTCTCATAACCTCCCGGCTGATTTTGTTATATCATGAAAATCTGCTTGTCTTTGCTTGTTGAATTGTTTGGATGAGGCAGTTTCTTTCCCCTCTTCTTTCTCAGTTAAATAGCATTTTTTTAAAGCATGCCTCTGAGACAAGGAATCCCACAGCACCTTCCCTGGGGAATATACTCATTGGCATCAGATACTGTCAAACCACTGAACCATTAAACAGCTTTCATATAGAGCTGTGGCTGTCTGAACGGTTTTTAACCCTTCTGTCTGGAAAGGAAGAGCTGACATTGTTCCCTGCCGGATGTGAACGCTGGAGTCTTTGTGCTTCTTTCTTCTCTTTTTCCTGGGAGTAATGGTGTGCAGCTCCAGACAGAGTCAGTCATACAGGTGGCTGCCTGCGCACAAAAGAAAATTTAAACCTTAGTATTTCACCTCAGCAGGCAAGCTTGAAACTCATTTCTAAGAAGTCTTTCTCTGCCATATATTCTAAAGATATTTAACATGTATATTAAACAGCAAAAGTTTGGAAACAGACTACTTATCTATCTATTCTTATTATCTATTCTTTGATGGCATACTTAGATTACTGTGGCATCTTATTGTCTGCTGTTTAAAAATGCACTACAGATTAATGAAAAAATTGTCTCAACAGTGTTTAAGACAGCAGCCCCAGTATATTGTTTCTGTTCTTGAAAAGCTGTTGGACTGGGGAAGCTGTGTGCATGTTAAAGCTGAGCCCTTCAGTGTCTTTCATGGGCCAATGCGATGCTTTTCTTGCATGCCAGGTTTCTTTAGCCTCTCCCCATCGCATGCTTTTTCAAGAGGGCGCTCCGTAGATTTAAACGTTTCGCTGCTGGCCCTCTGAACAGGCTCGGTTGAGAGCCTCTGTTGTGCAAGATGTAGGGCCTTCTTCACTACACGGTGGCAATGAGCATGGCAAGCACTCTTCCTACAGTATGTATTGAGCACAGCTCGAGCATTGTGGAACAGGAGCACCAGGAGAGTTGTGTTATAAAACTACAAGCAGTCAGAAGTCAGTTGCTTTTCAGTTAAACTGTGATTTTTCACAAAAACATTTTGAAAGGTCAAGAGTCAAATTTTCTCACTGTTGAAAGAATGTTGCAAAACAATCAGACGGATGGAAAGAATGCTGTTAAAAATACCTGTTAGATTTACTCATGTTTGTTCAACATGTAAAGGGTTCGTTGAGGCTTAATTTCCTAGCCTTCCTGCTGCAGGAGAAGGGTTTGTGACTCTCCTCCAGCCTGCGGGCTCCTGTGTGGCAGCCTCTGCTTCACATCACTCCGTCACCCGTCAAGGGAGTGGTCGTGTTTCCTGTTACAAAACGCTCGCTGCTCCTGGGGTGGTGACAGCACATCCTAAATTGTGGTAAACACAGTACCAGTACCATAGTCCTTCATCCATTTGGAAATCCACCGGATTGACAGAAGGGTTTTTGGACCCATGTGGATCCGTTCAAATCGGATACTCAGTGCTTCTGCTTTGAACATTTTGCAATCAGACTATTTTGGTCACTTCCAAGTTTTCTTCTGTGTCTTCTTAGTCTTTTTCCTGCACCCACTATTTTGTATGTCAAAGCTATTCGGTTTGTTGAAGCTTTTTTCAGGTTTTTACAGTATTTCTCACTTTGGCTTTGGAAAATAATATAGATAAAACATACCAAATGTCTAAATACATTAGACATTTGGTATGTCTAATGTATTTAGACATTAATGTATTTAGACATTAATGCTAATGCTAACCCTAACCCTAACCCTAACCCTAACCCTAACTTTGAAACATTTTAATTTTTCGTCGCTCTCATGTGCCTGTACGGCATCAACAAAATTTACAGAAGTTATGAATGCAAAGTGGTGTTTTGCGTCAGGGGTTTCTGGTGTTTCTGGTGTTTTGCATCTGTGGTCCTCTAGCCAGCAGGGAAGATGGTTCAGTGTAATGATATCATCTGTCCTCACAAGCATGTGCAGTGCTTTTCCTGGTTAGTTGTGTACATTCTTCCAGCATCTTTATATATCCTTGCTGTCTGCAAACTCCATGCTGTTTCCTGTTAGGTAGATGTACAGCATGCATTTACAAGGTGTGAAATGAATTATACAGATATCATTACTTTAGTGAATTTGGAGGTAAATGCTCAATATTACCCAAACCTGGTGGTCAGAATGGCAATATTCTGTCTTTTAGTAACTATGGCTTTTAGTTTCTTAAAAGTGCATGGAGTGTTTTGTACTTTGCATGGAGTACACTTAATCTGTATTGCAGTCCTAACCTGAAATACCCCTGGGAGGAGCTGTGCTGATATCTTTCCTATGTGTTTAATGACCTGGTCTTATGAATTCCTCAGCTATATAGCTTTTTTCAGTACAGAAATACAAATCCACATTCACCATTGCTGAACATGATTTCATACCATGCCCTAGTACAGTATAGCTCCATTGGTTTTTATCTGGATGCATTTTTATCCACTATGCAAAATTGTAGGGACAGGCCTACGTTGCATGCTTTTTCTAGAATACAATACTGTATCTACAATAATGTAGAACGCAAGACAGTATTCTGGAGTGTGTATTGTAGGTTGTTGTATTACACAAGTCTGTATGTGTCTACGCCAGAAAAAATGCCTACCTGCTGTACTCTCTGAATCACTCAGTGAGAAAGGGTTCCTCAGCGCTCTAGTCATTTAGTATGTGGAGGAAATTTAATACTGGAGCGAATTACAGGGAATTACATTTCCCCAAACAAAGTGGCGACCATTGGCTCTTAGCTATACAATAGCAAAGCAAGGGGTGGCACTCTCACTGTGCTCATCAGTTACTCAAACTGTCCTGTCTTTTTTCAATGTTTTCACTGGAGCAGCCGGCTAGGAGCAAAGTACACCATATGTAGGTGTTTGTGAATATTTTTGTAGGGATCATTCTGTACATTACCAGTACACTCCTATTTTCAGTTTCTCGAGTACACTGCGCCTAAAAGCCCATGCACTGCTGTGCAGCAGGCACTAAAGTGTGGGAGACGGAGATTGGTGCGACTCCAGAGAATTCAGGGTGTTCAGGAATAGCGCTTGTTAATATTTAATCAGAAAAATACAGCACTAGATGATATCGTTTATGGAGTTTACGCGAATATGCTGTGTACATGCATGTGTATGCAATTACAGTAATTACAGGACATTGTGCACTTTGTGTCAACAATATAATTATAATTATGTTTACAATGAATTTTCTAGCATAATGTTATACAGTAAAGATAGCACAAGATGAAGGAATGTGTTTTTAATTAATTTGTTTTTTAAAAAGGCGCTCTCAATATCTTGTTGTTACATCCTAATACTGAGGAACTTTTGATTTGCTCGGAAGACTCTTAGTCTTAGCTGCCTAACAAGGAGTAATAAATACATGAGCATCCCCACCAAACCTTTTTTCCCTCTCTCACTTCATCATAATTTGGAATAGACAAAGGAGAGACTAAAGAGACAAAGGACTGAAAAGTTTCTGTACAATGAGCATGGTTTAAAACCCTTTAGTCATGCTGTGTGTCCTTACAGCGTATTTAAATAGCTTGGTAACTGCTGCTGAGCAAATTGGGTCAGTTTCAACTGGAAAAACGAGAACGCTTTATTTTTTATCACCAGCGCAAACGGGACAACTGCGGCCTGACAGTGTGGCAAAAAGGCCGACTCTTTTTTAATTTTTAAAAGAATAAGAGATATATTGTATATTCGGCTAAGGAGCTTGTGGATCTAAGCGCGTAGGCCTTCACTGGGGATACATACAAGGAAAACGGAGAGAAAGAAAACTGACTGCCCCTCAGGGCAGCTTAATCAAGATATCAGAACTTGCCACTTCTCCCTCTCAAATGCCAGGTCCCTGCTGTGGCACAAACTGGAGCAGAGGAGCTCCGAGGTCCAGCTAGACGATAAGGGGCAGCTGCCTGACGGCATTGTCTGACAGAGCCGCCACACTCCCCTTTCCCAAGAAGCACACCCCGAAGTGCTCCGAACACAAAGACATCGGCAGCTCTTAAATTAAAAAGCCGGGGGAAAAAAAAGAAGTAAATCTCAGGCACTGGCACGCACTGCCAGCGACTCTTTCGGGCTTCCAGCTCCTTTATTCGAGTCTTCAGACGCCCCCTTGAGCAGCGGCAGGAGCCGGAGCAGGAGGAAAGAGGGGTTTGAAAGGCTCTCTCGGCTAGGATAACGCCAGCACGCTTGTGATCTAGTGCTCGGCGGCCCTGCCGGCCCTTTGTTGTTCTGACATCTCCTGTCGGCACAAGCAGCTCGGCGATCGGTGGAGTCGATAAACCTGTCAATGGAGGGGGTTTTCTTTGGGATTCAGAACTGGAGTTTCTCTGCGTTTCACACTCCCCAACACCCCCCCCCCCCACACACATTATTTCTTCTGTCTCGTTGTTGTTATTCGTAATTTTGAGTGGGATCTCGCCAAGGCTGCAGAGACTCGTGTTGCAGGCAGCTGCGAGCGGCTCTGGCAAAGCCCACAACTAATTTGTGCAGCGGGGGGGGGGAAGGGGGGGAGAAAAAAATTAAATCAGGAGGTAAATTATTGCATGATTGCTCATTCCCAGCAGACCAGGGCATCATTCGGAAGAAAATATCTAATAATTGGTTTTAGGCCATGTCAGACACATGCAATTCGCTCCACTAATGGCTCTGTTAGGTAGAGCTGGGCCTCGGGGGTCAGCGAAGGACAGGAAATAGCCAAGCAGCCGGCTGTGCGCAGGAGAGAGTGAGCACCGAGGAAATGAAGTGGCAGTAAGTGCAACCCAAAGGGGAAATGCACTTCACTATGAGTTTAATATATCAGGCTCGGGATCTGGCAGCAGGCCACACAGCAATTGTTTACCTTTTTGCACACTGCCTACCTCTGCTCTGCTTTGTAAATGGCACTAAACTAGCAGCCCGTAAACGCCGGAATCAATAACAGCCGTTCAGGGATTTCCTCTGCCTTTTCTGTTTTCCACTCCTCGCCTTCCCAGAGCTGGCACAGTGCGGGCTCTCAGCACCGATCTGATGGAGGTTCAGTGGCGCTGGTGGAGGGGTCACTCGCCCGCTGCACGGGAGTTTCTCTTGCCCAGGGTGGTGGCTGTGCTCTTCGAGGATTTTTTTTTCCTGTAGCGTCCAAAGCTGAACAACGACACAGACAGGCGCGATGCTGAGCCGAGTTTGGCGCTGGTCTCAAAAGCAAAGCACGGTTTTCTGTTTCCTCTTCCTCCTCCTCCTCCTCCTCGGCGCTTACATGATCTGTGACGTAGACCCATACATGAGTAGGCAGGAAAAAGGGGTAACTATCAAATGAAATCAGAAATCTAATCAGTCAGCTATTGGACTTCATGAATATCAATGTAATTCGTGGCCTAATTTGCAATTCTCAAAACCTTTTGCTTCGTAGGCAGTGCTATGTTGTAAGTGCCTTTGTCAATCACGACGGACAGGTAGACAGCAGCTTTCTGTGGACGTGGGCTGCGAAATTGGTGGTGTTCTCTTACAGATACCCTCTGCAGTACTAGATGCTAAGTTTACTGGAAACGGGTGCATTAAAGAAATTGGCATCGTTGTGTGGTGTCCTCAGATCATTCAGTATTTATTACCCAGCTCATTTAATTTGTAGTGGGCAGTTTGCCCCCTGAGGGAAATGAAACGTAGAGCCCAATTATCAAAATATATGAACATTTTTAAGCACATGGCGTGTACATTCAACCATTTCTTTTGCATGTTTTTGGTCATTATATGATGGGATAGCAGGTTCATTCAGGAGGGCTGCTTTGTCTGAACTACATTTCCCAGAAAGCTGTGGAGGGGGGGGAATGACCTCCCACCTCAGTGACCTGACCAATGGGTGAAAACAGAGGCTTGCAGCTGTTGGTCACTGCCTGATGTCTGAGGAATGGTAGGTGTTCTGTTATACGCCTGCACCAGAGGGAGACAAGGCCTGTTGTTGGCCTGTTGGATGGGCACCTTTTCTGGACTGATCCCAGGATATTAATATCTATTCCTTGATGTGGTGATCAAGATTGTACAAAATATTCTAAATGAGATCTTACTGGTGCATTATACAGTTTCAACATAATGTAACATACCTTTATTTAAATTATTTGTTTTTATATTCTAGCATTCTGGTTTCCTTAATTATGTGCTTTTAACTATATATTCTAACATTCTGTTTTCCTTTTTTATTGCTTATCTGGAGGATGTAAATAGTGTGTCAGTCTAAACATCTATGCCTTTTTCATGGGTAGCCTCTTCTAGCTCAGTGTTCCCATTTTGTGTTTGTAGTGTGTTTTTGCTACCTGCATGTAAAACCCTTAATGTGCCTACATTAAACATGATTTACCAGGTTTTACATTTTATCTAAATCTTCTTGAATTTAATTTTCAGCTTATATAGTGTTTGCTAATCCTCCTCATTTGATATTATACGCAAACTTGACCGGTTTGCTCACTCTACCATAATGTTGATCATTGATATAAATTAGGAAGAGCAGAGTTGCACACTAACCTCTAATGGTTTTTGATCAAGACAAACTACTTGTCTTTAAAGGACAAGAAAGGTAAATTACAATAACTGTCGTGTGGCAAGCACATTCTTACCTTTCACCCAAGCACAAGGTGATCTTCACCTGGGCTGCTCATTCTCCCTCCAACCACTAAGAAAAAATTAAAATTACTGCAATGGAGGAACTGAGACTGAAGTAAAAAGGAAGTCATTTTTTTTCTTGTCAGTCATGACAATTCTAAAAATAAACTACTGAGGCATAACTTTCTATGACTACAGTAATGTGACACATTTTTTAACTTGTGTTCAATAACTTGGTTTGACCGCCTTCTGCTATGTTGCTCATTTTGTCGTGTATGGGGGATTAAGCCTTTTTTAAAATCAGGAGTTAAAATCAGTAGTAAAAAGTAAAAGTGAGTGTAGTGTAGTGACCTTTACTCCAGTAAATTTAATTTACCCTTTTGTTTCACGGTACCATAAGATGTGTTTTGAGTTTAGTATTAACCTAATCGTTTTAATGTGACAGCTATTGTTATACTGAACGTCTTGGGTAGCTGTTGATTCAGAAGGACAGGACATTTAATTTTGTCTTAAGGTTACATCTGCGTAATAAAAGTGCTCAGTTTGTGTCATTCACTTAGAAGATTTAAAGAGTAAGAGGTGGTCTTCAGACTTAGAGTTAGTGAAATCGCCTACTAAATCTTAAATGGATTGTAATTTCAATATGTGTGCATTATTTAGTGTTATTAAGTTTTATCTTTTTCACGGGCCAGATTTTTATGTTACAGGCTCACAAAAATCAGAAATGTAGAGGATCATTAGACTGTGTCAATAAGCCTATCTGAACTCCGAGACTTCAAGGGGAAAGAAGATATCTTCTTCTTTCATGCTGTGATTCTTACTTCTCTAGTTAGAGATTTTAAATGAGACCAAGGTTTGCACTTTAACTAGCATGATAAATTTAATTTTCATGCAGAAGCACTTTTGTATTCCACTATCTGAAAAGGATCTAAAAAACTAAAAGCTCCATCCATTAGTTTTATCTCCCTTGGATACCCTTCGGGCTTCATTAATGAGCGTGCATTGTTCCACATGAGACATTTTTATGACATTTTCACCTGTCTCTTGAAGCGGAAATGATCTTTTCTTTCACAAATTTTTCTTTTGAGACTTGTATATATAAAGTCGAATTTTAAATACAATTTTCAGAATTGTGACATCTGAAAAAACAACTGGCTCATGCCACATTCTTTGCAACCAGTTAGGCCTAAACCAAGGCTTAGGTGACAGGAGCAAACACCTATTTGAGTTCTGCCAGTCGTAGAAAGTAACTTGGCTTCCTGGGTCAATCCTTAGATTGGTCTTGATGTTATCTCCTTTAACCAGGCCTTGGATTACACCACTAACTTTCGGGTTACTCTGGGTAATTGTTCATCTTACTGTCACTGCGAAAGGTGCAGTAAAGGGCTCCTCTGGAGTTGCACAGGCATAGTGGATCGCAACTCCCAGACAGGCAGGAAAAAAGGTTTCCACTCCATGAATTCAGTTTGATGCATGAAGTAACAGTGTTATTAACTAATAGTTATAAAGTTGTTGTTTTTAAGTACAAAATTGTAAATCGGTATAGATCTTTGTATGCATTACACTTTTCTCAGATCCTGTTGAATTTAGTACGAAACAAGAGACATGGATTGTAATATGTAAAATGTAATATGTAATCAACGAAGAGAGAATATTCTGCAGCAGGGCCCCTTTCAGTACAGCCAGTGTAGGACTGGTGATGCCAGCGACGTCTGTATTCTGTTTGCCCTCTGCCCAGGCCGTGGCTCTTGGACTGCTGCTAGGCTCTAGAACTGTCTCCTACATGGGAATCTGGAGAGCATCGCCCTCCGTACAAAACAGCTGAAAACAAGAGCCGACAAGCCGAGTCAGAATCAAGTGTGTCTTGCAGAACATCGCTGGGGGAAAAAGAGATTCTGGTGTCTGACAGTGACGCTGATCTGTGATATTTGTAAACTGCTTCGGAACTGAATGCTAGCACTACACAAGATCTTCCTCTGTGTGGCACTACAGAAAGACATACCGGTGGCTAATTTTCATTTTCGTGCACAGCAGAGCTTTAAGCCAGAAGAAACATGTGGAGAGTCAAATAATGTTTTTGCGAGTGAGACTTTTGCTCTCCGTGAGCTGTTCTTCGAGTTTACTTTTGCTAATGATTCATTTTCTTTACAATTAAAAAGCTTTTAGTTTTAGAATATCTATGGTAGATGGTCATGAGTATACAAAAAACAAACATTCCCATACCAAAATAAAAAAATAAATAAAATGAAAGTGCCAGAGAACTTCCTGGTACGTTTTTTTACCAAGACCTTTTGCATATAAAGCAAGACTTATTATAATCATGCATACAGTCCATCCATCCATTTTCCAACTGCTTCATCCAAGCATCGGCACATCGGCACAAGTCAGAACACCCTCTGGAAGGCATTCATAAACACAGACACACACACTCACACAGGGTCAGCTTTCCCAGAAGGCAGCTAACCTACCAGCATGGCTTTGTACTGTGGGAGGAAACGGGAGCACCCAGAGGGAACACGTGCGAACACGGGGAGAGAAAATACCAGCTCCACGCAGACAGCACTCCAGGTCTGGAACCGCTTACAGGACTCAGTTTGAGCTCATGCAAATTAACATCACGGCATTTACGCTCATGTTTCTCATAAAGCATTGTAAGAGAATTATTTTTTTGCTGAAAGGAAGCATTGAGAATGAGAGTGGGAGCAAGGTCTTTACACAGAGGGTTGTGGAAGTATGGAAGAAGCTGCCCAGCCATGTGGACAGCACCCATATCCTGGCCTGGGACGACGGGGCAAGACCCTCCGATTGAAGGGCCTGCTGTCACAGCACAGAACAGTGGTAATAAACAGGAATAGTCTTGGTTGCCTACTCTTTTTGTAGCCTACTGACAAGAAACTGTTGTAACAATCTAAAAGGGCTAGAGAATAACAGGTCGTGCATCATCGGGATTATTTTGTCATAATTGAAAAGCTCTATAGTGGTTTAGTTGCGTCGGTTGTTACATTCCATGTCGGAACACGGCAAAAAGCCCAAACTGATCTGGAATCTAAAAATCAATAACTTGTTACACTTAGAGATGACAGCTTTCACCTGATCCTTGTCATCACTTAAGAGCCATGCTAATGCTTTCATGATCTGGTCCCACGTGCCTTTTCAAGGGGAACTAATTTCAGCATCCATACAAGCGTATTTGTTCTTCCGTCTGTTTGTACGGCATGTCATTTCACAGGCTCTCACGAGTGAGGCTCTTATTCCACAGGTGGCTGGTTTGTCAAATGCAGCAGCTTAACACAGGAGCATTCCCTGTTTTAAATGCATTTACGCAGTAAGTGAAAACAGGCAAGAGGTTTTCTGTTCACTTGTTTGAGGCATTTTGGCAATGAAATTACTTCACAGAAAAAAAAATATATTTTGAACGTTTCAGTGTTTTCTTGAAGCGTCCGGAAGTGTGAGTATTCCCGTGGCGTGCCCTCTGAGTGTCGTCTCGGCTGTGACAGCGCAGAGTGTCTGCAGCACATGTCCAATAGGATTTTCTCTGTGCTTCCCTTGCAGTGCTCCCGGAGCAGCCCAGGAAAGGGAGGAACGTCTGCCTGACCTCACACCAGCTGAGGCTTCTCGCACAGCTTACAGAAACTCTGCTGTGCATAGAGAAGAGGACAGAGGAGCTGGCTGCTGACATCTCTCCTCTTAGCTGTGCAGGAGAAGCTCCTTGCAGTGAGAGAGGTACAGCGTGCAGTCCGTTCCTTATTTCTCAAATGGGTGTGGAACACTTAAGGAGGCTTGAAAGGCTGTTTTAGAACCACTGGAAGCAAAGCATTCAAGATACAAATGTTTATTTTAGCTAAATATATAAATATATTTTATCTAATTTAGTTAATGTTACCCTTTTTGTTCTCAGTTCTGGATAATTGATGAATCAATGTCCGTAGGTCACCCCAATACTACAGGCTCTACCGATTCTGTTTTCTAGAATAAATAGATTTTATCTAAAAGTTTACCACGCAAATACACTAGTAGTATTAAAGAAGGGACAAGGTCACGTTACTTATAGGCTAAGGCTAGTTATAATATTATTATAATATATTGGCCTCTTTAGGTGGTTTATAATGACTTCATCCCGTCTTATGCACTTATCTGAAATATTGTGTAGGGAAACTTCTCGAGATTGTAAGGATTTTTCTTCCCCAGTTTCAAGCTGACCCCCTCAGTGCCGCCCTTGTCCGGCCCACTACTCCTGCCAAGGCAATTGAACTTATCACAGCAGTTCTTGCCTGCATTGACCTTATGTTATATAGACATTTTGTATGAATAACAGAGACTAACGTTAAGCAAAGTAGAGTAGCCTATCAACCTAAAATTTAGTGTGTACTGCTGACACCTGTACCTGACGTTGACGGTTTATTTACTTAGACTTAACCCCACCATAGCAGAGCAATGAGTACCTAATCGTACCGTACACATCTTACACACATGAAATCCTTGTATGCAAATGTATTCGTTGCATATAAAAACTAGGCTGCTAATATTCTCTATATAATAATCATAATAATAATATGAAGATGAGTTTTGTGCATTTCATATAGCGCTTCTCAAGGGTTCCAAAGTGCTGTACATCCAGGAAGGACCCACTGTAACCCCCCCCCCGCACAGCAGCCATTCTGCCCCAGGGAGGTCCGATTGCACAGGCCCAGAGAATGTAGCCAGGACACCAGGTTACCACCCCTACCCTTCCTAAGTGCTCTGGGCTTTTTAATGACCAGGTCAAGGCCTTGATTTCACATCCCGTCTGAAGGACAGCATCTTTACAACACAGTGTCCCTCCCTGCACAAATTACACCAGTTTAGCAGTTACAGTATGTTCCAGAAAAGTTGCCTTTTTAAAGCACTTCATGACAGATACCGGAGGTCTCCAGTCAGTGTTGAAGCATTTTTGCAAAAATGTGGCATGCCCTGCAGTTATGACTTTATGGTAATTAAACAAGTGAGTTCTCAGAGTCCTTGCCGCTTAGCTTGCTTTAGTATTCTGCCGGGCTGGAGAAGTTAAAATTAAAGCTTTTGGTGCATGTAGTCATTTATGTAAAGGTTACATTAAAAACAAGACATGCAGAAATGCTTGATTTACAGAGGAGTAAACAGCCTTTAAAGGGCAGTTATCCAAATCATTAATTCAGGCAATCAAATTACTTAATTACCAGAAATTCATCAGATGGGCTTAAAGGTCAGAAAGTAAAGCATTTGCCTTGATTTTTCCCTGAAGTTTGACTCGTGCGCATGTCGGTACTGTAAATTGACTTGCCTTGGGTAACACCGAGAGAGTTTCTCAGCAGCTGCTTGTGACTGAACACTAGCAATACAAACCACCACACCGCACAGGCTCTTCACCGCTGTGCTGTGCTCACAGGTATTGCTGCTGCATTCGTATAAAGGTTTTGTATTCGATCAGTTGAGTCTCACGAATTTCTCACTGTTTGATGACCGACTGTACAGTGCCTTCAGAAAGTATTAATCCCCCACCCCAGATCAGGGGGATGAGTGAGAAACTGCTGCAAAGGTGGTTTTATACCAGAGAAGAGTTTAGCTAGTACACCAAGGATAGCACACTTTATGAACTCTGTCATGTGAATCATATTTTGTGAAATTACAGTTTCTACAAAACATAAATATCACTGATGAGATTTTCAGCAAAATAAAGGTGAAAGTTCACCCATGTGAAAACCACAAAGGCTTGGATTAAAGCCGAACCTCTTTAAGACCCTCGTTTTGCAGTGAGACTTGTTTGTGGTGTGCTAATGAGGGTGTTTGAAACAGGCATGATGTGTGGTCTTGTTAGTGAGGTCTGTTGGTCTGTACAGATATGAGGAAGACTAGCGAGGAGCTGGACACAGCTGCTGCAGATGGCAGCAAGCCCCACTGTGAACAGCTTCTCCAGGCCAGTGAGGTAAGAAGCAAGGCCGTCTTTTATTTTATTTCTGGATAATAAGGCCGGAGGGAGATTTTATTTTATGTTCAAAGTGATGTGTGGGTCTTCAAAAAGCTTGACGACTACTTCAGATTCCGGAGTGGAATAAAAAGGACAAGGGCTTTGGGTCTCAGTTGGATGCTAAAAATGAATGAATTTATTTAGAGAGAATAGGAAATACTTCTTTACACAAAGAATTGTGGGGGTGTGGAACAGCTTCTCTGCCAGATGGTTAGTTCTTAAACTGCCAAGCCAGTAAGACTGGCTGAAAGGTCTCCTCTCATGCACAACGTTTCCTATGTTCTAATATTCTAAGTGGCAAATTCTATATTACCAATTGTATTTTCTATTACACAGCAGTCCTAATATATATGTAATAATAATAATAATAAAAAACTCTATTTTATATAGCGCCTTTAAAGGTGGCTTCTTAAGCGCTTTACAGGATGACAATAACAATAAATAGGAAGAGTATAACAATAAATAAGGAGAATACACAAGATAAGACACAATTACAATATATAGGGGAGACCGTGGATGGTGGTACTAAGAAGAGCAGAGGGGTGAAGAATGGAACAGTTCAGTAAAGGCTTTTCTGAAGAAGAGGGTTTTGAGTCTGGATTTGAAGGAGTTTAGAGAAGGTGACTCTCTGATATCCTTGGGGAGAGAGTTCCAGAGCTTGGGGGCATAGCAGGAGAAGGCCCTGTCACCCACACAATGTAGACGGGCTTGGGGGACAGTAAGGAGAGCAGAATTAGAAGAGCGAAGGTTGCGAGGTGGGGAGTAGGGCGATAATAGTTCATACATATGTGTATTCCCATAGTTCTTTTGGCTCTGTTGACATGTGAAGCTGTGTTCTGTGAGTGGGGCTCTGTGATAGCCTACAGACTGGGGCGAACGGCGGAGCCCCAGAGTTTCCTCGAGCCCAGAGCTGAGCCGAGTCGTTCTCCCTGCAGCCCGCTGGGCTGCGGTTTGACTGGCGGTCAGCACTGAAGGAGCTGGCGGCGCCTGTGGCCCACGGCGTGAAGGTGGTCCTGGAGGAGCTGTGCTCCCACAGCCTGCAGCAGGAGGAGGGCGCGCACCCCGGGCTCATGGCTGTGTGGGACGTGCCGCAGGAGGGGGCGGCTCTCCTGTGCAGCCAGGAGGAAGAGCCTCCAAAGAAGATCGCCAAGGCAAGTACTGCCTCCCCTCTTCCTCCTTTATCTTACTGTAGACCTTATCTGTTCTAGTTTATTCTATTGTTGTCACGTGAATTGTGCAGCGATGTTTTTTACGTGCATTTTTTATATATTCAGTTGTATCTTCAGTGTCCTTTGAGGAGTATTCATCTTTGTGATGCATGTTCAAAAAAAAAAAATTATGCTTGAAAAAGGCAAGCTCCCCGTCCCGCGAGTCGGCACCGTGCATGGGGGTGGTCTTCAGCGACCCCCGCCTCTTCTTCGTTGCCGAGAAGTTACGAAGCCGAGCACCAGCGAGGTCAAGCCCGGGCAAGCGCAGCTGAGGGAAATCGCTGCAGAGCACACAGAGGCCACTAGCCTATCCAGGCAGTCGGATGGGGAAATCTCAGATTTGGGCATTGTTGCTGTTTTCTTTAAGTGGGGGCTTTTTCTGGGAGGCTTATTTTAGAACAACAATCCTCCTTGTGATCACCATCTCCTCATACCCTAGCTACAATAGTTGGCTCGCAAATTGTGATATCAATGGTCATATTGTAAAGAATAATTCTGATAGAATTATTAATAATATCTGAATCACTGCTTTATTTTATGACCGCCTAATAATGTGTGACAGTGTGCTTAGGTACATTTTTATGGGACACTTTTTTTTTTTTGCTGTTGTATTAGCAAGGAGGAATGTTTGCCCTAGGCCACTCAGACAGAAATAGAGCTTTTTTTTCCCCACACAGTTACAAACTAAAAAAGTAGTCAGATGAGGAACTTTGCTGCACTTGCAGCATCTGTGCTGTCACCTGCATGTAAGATGGCTGTAAAGAAATACAAGGGAAGAAAAAAAAAATACCCTTCCACTGGAGGTTTTTGCAGACTGCACCCACACGGCCTGACCTATTTATTTATTTACTGTTTTATTAATGGGGTTCTCTGTCAGTGTTGCTCGTCCCCCGATGCTGCCAAGCTCAGCTCTGCGCTTAGTGCGTAATGAAAAGGCAGCGTGGCGCGCGGGAGGCTGGAGCTGGCGATGGGAACGGGCAGTCCATCAAGCTGCCAAGGTGATTACCTGCCTGAGAGGCCCGCGCCCGCGCCAGGCGCGGCCGGCCCCCGTGGGCCTCCGAGAGGAGGAGAGATCCACATATCACAGGCGGCTGCTCCAGACAGGCAGGCGGGCGGCTGGACTGGGGCTGAGCAGCCTGTTGCAGCAGAGGGCTTCGTCCCTGAAGGGCCCGTGCGCTGCAGGAACTGGGCCAAGGCAAGGCCGTCTCCCTCAGTGGGGCTGAAAGGAAATGGTGCCTTCATTTAAGATTCAACAGGAATGGACCATTCTTTCCTGTACTACACTCTACTGGAATATTTTAAACATGTAAATATAAATCCAACAACAGCCAAGCCACTCACAGGCTACCCTTTACTATTTACAGCTTTCTCTCATTTTTGAGGAAAATGGTTGGTCATTTGGTCTCCGCTTTACCCCGATTCGGTGTTTCATGAAATATTGGTTGACTTCAAGAAATTATACGAGGCAGCAAAATTAATATAAACTCGTATATGGTCATCTCCCCAGTTTAGGTGTATTAATCAGCGAATGGTGCACGTTTCAAGTCTTGTGCGGCGATGAAAGGGAAGAATGTATCTTTTGAATCCCTCCATTAGTCTTAACTCAAGCCTTTAAGTTGAGACCTAATTCTAACCAGAGCTGTAACCCTAAATCTAAGTTTAAATAAAACTGTGACACTTGTAAATTAGATCATTAGGGTTAGAGTGAAGGATAGGGTTGACTTTGGGGATGGGATTATGTTTAGGTGATGTCTGATTTATTAAATATAAATTCCATGCAACATGCAGTCCTGCATATTCCCTAGAAAATCCATAGTCATGTTATTATGATGTTATTATGATAACATGATCATGTTATTGTTATTTGAGTGGTGATCGCACCGTTGTCTTGTTGGAAAACTGTGAGGCAGGAGAACGTCATCGTTTTAGCAATGTGAAAGCATTAATAAAGTAAGGAATCCGAATGAGGAGACGGCAACAATGTGTTCTCTTCACCCAGATTGCTGCGTGTAAAACTGAGCAGTTCTGTCTGCGGGGTGGCATTTCGAGAGGGCCTCAGGGTGCAGGGATTTCAGGCGAAGGCTGGTATTGGGGAGACGTGTGTGATTTACAGTATAAGGCAGAATTAGATGTTGACATGTTGGAAACGTCATTATTCTTCAGATCAGTTTTGTTGAAGAAATGAACATCGCTAGTTTTCTCATCGGTAGCAGTGAGGAGTTGCGGTTAGACACTCCTGACTTGTAACTGGAAGCTTGAGGGCCTAACTTATTGCTGCAAATAGGCGGGTTACGAAAAGGGTTAAAATCAGGAATTAATTGTTTTTGATCAGGGGCACCCCCACATCTCAGCACGCATCCCCTTTGCTTTGAAGCTGGAAGTGTTTACAGTGCCAGGTGTCACACACTTTATCTAAACTCTTAGAGAAACTTCCGTTTAACCTATATCTGTAACACAGTTGGTGTGCCACATTAATAATAACTGAAAGGAAAGTAATTTTCTGAGTGAAAAGAGCTCAGACATTTTACAGGGTCTTAACACAACCCACTCAGTCCTCATCGATGAATTCTGCACAGGTCTAAATCACGTGACACCTGTCGGAATACACTTCCACTGGCTTTCCTGAGGTAAAAATCGGACTGGAATCGGTGTGCGGAGAGTATCGCCTTTTGCCTCCCTTTCGGTTTTCCGTCTCTCCCATAACACAGGTGTGCTTGGGGACTTGAGAAGGTTTTCTAAAGCCAGCCCATCTTCAGCCTCGCCTTTGGGAACGTTCCCCTCTTGTGGCAGCACGTTTCTCTCTCTGGTTGTTTGCCCTAGTCGCAGTGCTATCTGGCATAAAGCACAGCTCCTGGATGTGTGTGATTTGTCCTGCCTGTTTTGTCAGCAGGTGACGTCCGGTCCATCTGTCTCCACACATGCGTCCCGTTCCTGCAGCCAGTGGGGCTGTCTTCCCTGTATCCGAAATCGCCCCCCCCGCTTCCGATATTCATGGCACTGCCGGCCCCCAGACAGCCTCCTCGGCTCCCGGCCTGCAGGAGCCGTGCTAGGTGTATTTAGGCTGCTTAAAGACGGGTTTGAGATGGGGGAGGTTTTCTGGAGCAGTTGCATTTAATAGCATTTTGAGAAACCAATTTTTTTTTTTAATTTGGGCTTCAGCCTTCATGCGCCAGAAGTAAATAGCAAGGCATGGAATGAATACATGAAAAACAATTTTAAAAATTCCTTTTTTCTATTGGTTTAATTCTTTTGTATGTTGAAGCTTGTAGGATTATAGCTAGAGAAATCAAAATCTGAATTGGCTTCCTATTACCAAGTTCCAAGCTACACGTCTGCCAGTTGTTAGTCAGGAACTAATTGAAGAACGTATAGGTGAGTATTAATAGGATCCAGTTTTAAGAGCGGTTTCAACTTAGGTCACAACCACATTATGACAATATATCATGTTTTATGATATTTTTCATGACAATATGTCCTAAGTGGGGACATATTGCCATGACATGGTTGTGACATTATACATTCTTAAATCAGTTCCTGACCTGTTGAAAAACTGAAAGACCTGTAGCCTACAGTGTCATATTAATCCACCTTTCCCTATGAATATTTTGGGATATATTGCCTAGCACTAAGCAAAGGGCTAAAAAATGCTATGTGCCTTGAGTTCTTGCAGTGCTCTGGACCACACACCCAGTGAGAGTGTTAGGAGTAGAAATAAATAATACCTTGATCTAAATGCTGCAAAATCACAATATATTTAACAGTGCTAAAGTAATATCATATTTTGTAAAGCATTTCCTTAAGACCAGTTCTGTCTCTGATTGTCTGATTCTCATTAGCATCAAAATATTTTTAAAAGAGTCTGGTGAGCACAGTGCGGTCTTTGAATCGAGGTTCGGAGCTCAGAGCAGTGAGGGGGGCACTTCATAGCTCAGAGCAGGCAGGAGGGAGTTTGAAGGCGAAGAGTGTTAGAGAAGGGTGAAGCAAGTCATAACAGGAAACTGTTCTATATGTTGCGCGGGGCGCTGTATGTAACATGGCTTTTAATAAAGTGCCAAGTGCTAACAGCACCCTTCTTCTTTGGTGAATACTATGCACACGGTGTGCTTGCAATATCACAAAGTTTCTGTTTGATATCGGATTTCAAGTTCAGTTACACCACGCGATTCTATAAATTCCTCTTTTTATGATTTTGTGTATAATGCAGTCGTGTTAACTTTGTCTGTTGTATACTATAAATCTAATTTATTTTAAACAGACAGAGTGGAAAGCCTGTAAGTAGTGGACACATTAAACACCAGAATTGGTTTGCTTTACAGCACTGTAAAACTGTCCAATAATGTACAAATTTTCATATACACAATACATTTTAATTACATTTTCCCCATATATTTCCATATATTTATTTTTACCCTCTGAATAAATTGGGATACCAACCAATTTAGGGCAAACTGCCAAAACCAGGTATTCAGTAGAAGACAAGGAAAAATTAATCAGGGACACACTAAGATACTATAACCAGCTACTTAATTATTTAACTGATAATCGTCAGGATCAGTATAGCAATTAAAGAGCTGGTTTGATCAAATTATGAAATGGAGGAAGTGGATTGGAAGGGACCTACGTTCAATAGCTCTAGGGTACAAGATGATAAAGCTGTTTCACAGGTACACACTCCCATGGCAAAGTCTGAGTGAATGGAAAATGTGAAACCTTCATTTTTAATTTTTAATGACATATTATGAATCTTATTATATACAATGCAACAATTTTTGTTGTTTTGGCTCTGTACTCCAGCACATTGGATTTGAAATGAAACAATTACTATGAGGTTAAAGTGCAGAATGTCAGCTTTAATTCAAGGGTATTTATGTCTATATTGGGTGAACCTTATAGGAATCACAGCCCTTTTTATACAGAGTCCCCCCGTTTCAGGGGACCAAAACTAATTGGACATTTGGCTGCTCAGTTGTTTCTTGGCCAGCTGTGTGTTTTGCATCATTAGTTTATGACAAGAGAGCTAACAAAAGGTCTAGAGTTGATTCTAGATGTGAGATTTGCATCTGGAGTCTGTTGCTTTTGTCTCTAAACATGAGGACCAAAGACGTGTCAATGCCAGTGAAGTGGGCCATCATGAGGTCGAAAAATCTTAATAAATCAATCAGAGACATAGTCAAAATATTAGGTGTGTCAAAATCAACTGTCTGGTACATTGTTGAGAAGAAATATCGCACTGGTGAGCTTAGCAATAGCAAACGACCTGGTAGACTACAGAAGACCACAGTAGTGGATGACCGAAGAATACTTTCAATCGTGAAGTAAAACCCCTTTTCGAGTGTTGAACAGATCAGGAACACTGGATACATCTCCAGGATGTAGGCATAGATGTGTCAAGGACGACCATAAAGAGAAGAATACACCAGCATAATCTCAGAGGGCTCACCACAAGATGCAAACAGCTGGTAAGAAAGGCCAGGTTACAGTCTGCTAAAAAGTAAAAGCCGATAAAAAAGCCTGTAGAGTTCTGGGTCAAAGCCTTATGGGCAGATGAGACCAAGATTAACCTGTACCAGAGTGATGGAAAGAGAAAAGTAGGGAGAAAAAATGGAACTGCTCATGACCACCTCATCTGTGAAACATGAAGGTAGTGTCCTGGATTGGGCATGTATGGCTGCCAGTGGACCTGGCTCACTTGTCTTTATTGGTGATGTGACTGCAGACGGCAGCAGCAGGATGAATTCCGAAATGTACAGAAGCATCTTATCTGCTCAGATCCAACCAAATGCTTCAGAACTCATTGGACAGCGCTTCACCTTGCAGCAGGACAATGACCCTAAACATACTGCTTAAGAAACTATGGAGTTTTTCAGGGCCAAAAAGTGGAATGTTCTTGACTGGCCAAGTCAATCACCCGACCTGAATCCCATTGAGTATGCGTTTCACTTACTGAAGACAAGACTGAAAGCAAAAAGCCCCCGAAACAAGCAGGAACAGAAAATGGCTGAATCACCAGGAAAGATACCCAACGTCTGGTGATGTCTATGGGTTGCAGACATTATCAATTGCAAAGGATTTGCAAACATGCCAAATTTTAAAGATTAAGTTAATGTGTCCAACTACTTTTGGTCCCATGAAATGGGGGGACTATGTATAAAAAGGTGATTCCTGTATGGTTCACCCAATATAGACATAAATACCCTCGAATTAAAGCGGACATTCTGCACTTTAACCTCATAGTCATTTATTTCAAATTCAATGTGCTGGATTACAGAGCCAAAACAGCAAAAATTGTGTCACTGTCCAAATACTTATGGACTGCACTGTATGTATTTGGCTGGTGTTTCTATCTCTTTAACTTACATCTGTACCCTTATACATAGCAGAGTGCTTCACTGCAACAATGCAGAGGAATTACCTTATTTAAGATTTCAACAGCAGTCTCTCTCCTGGGATTTGAACCCACAACCTTCCAGTTATGCATCCAGAATCCTGACCACTGCTCATTTGTGTTAGTTTAGAGTGCAGTGAAGTACTGTATACAGTATGTTTATTAGAGCTTGACATAACGTTGATCGTGAGTTACAGCAGCTTCCACATGTGGTGGAAATCTTTGTACTTTTATTACAGGGCGTAAGGTAAGCTATGAGCTGTCAGGGCTGTGGTGACAACTTAATTTCTTTCATGAGCTGACCTCAAGTATGTGCAGGAGTTCGGCATAGACTGCACTCAACTTTGACATGCTTTATGTCTCGTCTTTCGGGACTTGTGATCAATACAGTACTTGTGTTTCCTGTTGGTAAAGCTGAGCAAGATACAGGCAGCTATCCCATGATTCCAGGGTTTTTCCATCAGCAGTCGTCATTTTATATTTCATTACCAAACCAGAAATTAGTTACCATTATAGCACATTTTGTGATGATTTGAAATAAAGGATAAAACCACCATATTTTTCTTTCTGGCACCGGCCCTGAATTTAGGCAGACTGCCAAGATAAGATGTCTGTTTGAAGTTTATGAACACCAAGTATTGTTGGTTATAATTCTTTCTGTTCGTGCTTCCAGCAGCGATGACTATAAAATAGCCTTGAAGTCAAGAGGTGCTTCTCCTTCTCTCCCGGAAGGTGCAGATGGGCTGCAATCAGGGCCTCATTTCTCTCTCAGTCCTGGGGCCCAGCTGAAGAACTGGCCTGCTGCTCCTTTCTGTAATAGAATCATTTACCTGATTTACACAAATTGGGATTAAAGTTCATTTTTCGAATGATACAGAACTTCGCATAAATATTTTCCACATGCAGGTAAATGAAACCATATGCCTCTTCTTTCTCAAGTTCCCCCCCCCCCGACAGCACTTGTTTTCCAGGAGAGTTTCATCGTTTCATCCGTGTCGATTCGTGCGTTAACGCGCTGAATAATTCTCGGCTTTTTTTTCCCCAAGCCCACTGTGGTACGCTGAGCCCGAAGACAGTTCTAATCCTCCCCTTCCCTCTTCCTGCTGCAGTTCTGTGCTGACGTCATGCAAGAGCTGGACGCGTTGCTCCCGCTAGCCTTGGCGTGCCGAGAGGGCTTCCAGCTGGAGATCAGGGCGGCTTTCGTGGATGCCTGCAGCAGGGCGGCGGCAGCGCTCCTGACGCGGCTGGCGGAGAGGAGCAGAGACGTGCCCCGGACAGCGCCCACGCGGAACCTCCACACCTTGCTCTCCACGGCCGTTTACGTCCTCCAGCGCCTGGCGCAGTACGAGAGCCTGCTGAAGGACGGCGCCCGCCAGTGAGTCCACCGGGGAGGGGGGTGGGCTCCGCGCGGGCGTCGCCAGGGACAAGCTGCCGTGACGACGACGCCGGCGAGCGTACGGGGAACGGGCTGTTATGCAAGGCCTTCCGGTCTGCAGCAGCCGTTCCCGGGCGCTCCCGGATGCGCTCTTGAGAGGGATTAGAAACAGTCCACCGAGAAATGTTGAGGGGCGTGTCACCCTTTTGGTAGCTGAACGAAGGCGGTGTTCTCTCAACACCGTGGCCTTTTCCCCTCTGCCTGGACGTGGGTCTGGTCCAGTGAGGACCACAGGACCACAGGCCCTCAACGGGACAAAACACATTGCGGAATGACCTTGGGTACGACACGACCCGTTGTCAAGGCCTACATGCTTCAGAAATACTGTACATTTCCTGAAGTGGTCTTGTCACCTTCACTGCGGGCCCGATCTAACCCTCTCTAATGAGACGAGTTATTGTGGGCGACGGCAGGGCGCTGCAGCCTTGCTATCAGCTCTCCTTTTCCTTCAGACCGACCTGCATTATTGAGCATTTCCACCATTTTCAGGCATCACTTAAGTTGTTGTGCTGAGAAACAAAAAAAGTCTTATTTACAGAACAAAGATCTCGGTTACACATCGGGTGGCGGTGATTTATGATGCAAACCAAAAAATAGTGGAATTGAAGCACTGTTTTTTTTTTTAAGCTATTCATTTACAATTTCTAGATTTTGACTCCATGGGCCATGAACAGCCGACAGGATTTTTATACTTGTGAAAGTGAGGTACGCCAGCTGTCGGAATAATTCAGTCAATAGTGACTTTTTGTCTGTTTTTGCGCTCCCTAACAATTTGGTCAGAGTTCAGATGTATGTAGAAGAAAATGTGTGTAGCTTCACATTGCTTGAATCATGCCGTTAAAAAAAAGATTGAGCACCGCTCTTTTAATTCTTCCAGAACTGCCTGAACTTACTTTTCCCACATGCTTCCCGTGTTGAAAGGGCGCTGTGGGACAGTGTAGATATTTTTCAACTTAGAAGCAATTGGAAAAAAAAATATCCACTCTGCTCTGCAAGTAGTTGTGACGTCTGTGTTGAAGTAAATTAGTCAATGAAAAAGAAACAATTTGTAACTTTCTGTGATGTGCATTCCTGACCCCCCGCAGACGCTCTTTTACTGTCTCAGAGCAGTAAGAGCTTTTGGCATCTGCTTCACAAAACCCTCCTGCTTTATTTAGTTTCTCTCCTCCATCCACAGTGTTTGTCTTCCCCTGCCACTCGCTAGGTTTAGGAACTGACAGCTTCGTTCACTTTCAGCCTCTCTTCTGACTCTTCTGAAATTCAACATATCGTTTTGATTTTAGACTCAGAGGAGCTGCACAGGTCCAGAGTCCCGGGTTCGATTTCGGCCTGGGGCCTCTGTCTGTGCAGAGCTTGCTTATTCAGCCTGTGTCCGCCAGGTGCTCTAATGTCCTCCTACCTTGCTAAGACATGTTGCGCAATTTTGATTATCTTCTCTAAAACTGATCCTGTGGCCCTGCAGTGGGCATGTTTCTTATCCAGAGGCAGATGAGTCTAGTGCTCTTAGTCCTGTCTTGTGCCCTGTTCTCTTGGGACAGACTCTGGCCTCACGGGACGTCTTCCTGATGATGGACGTGTGGAAATGCATAAGCAGGGATCCTACCACAAATGAAAAAAAAAAATAGGATCTGAATCAAGACATTTGGGAGGGGCGTCTTTGAGAAATGCCTCTTAAGTTTTATATTTGACAACCATATGCGTCAGGCCAGAGAAATTGTCAGTGCGTTGCCAAAAAGACTAAAATCCAATAATTGGGTTGTAAAGAATATTAATATCAGTATAAGTGATGTCTTGACAGTGCAATTCATCTGGAGCAAGAACATGTTTGTTGGAAAACAGATGTGAGCTTTCAAGAAGCCAAAGGGCAGGGGAACTGAGTTTTTTTAAGAGAACATGATTCCTAACACAAGCAAACAGAGGAAATAAATGATTGATCCCTAATAATCAGAACCATGTGCTGGGCTGGGGATGGCCACCTCCTACCAGCCGGGCCTCAGATTTCTCTGCCTTTGATATGCCACACAGGCCTGTCTTCCTGCTCACCCTACAGCAGTACCGGGAGCTGGTCGGCACGCTGCAGGCTCAGCTCACCGGCCACTGCGTCAGGATATGTGCCACCAGCATCTTGCAGGACGCCGAGAGCCACTTCTGGTGCGACCCCAAGCCCTTCTATGAGGTGCGACGAGGTTAATCTTGCTCTCCCTCCTGCTGTCCTTTCTTTCCGTTTCTGTTTGTCCACATAGCATGTGACCAGAAACGGGATCCAGGCATGTTCCCAGGAGATCCATCTGGAAGACCCCCCCCCCCACAACCATCAAGGAACTGTTAGTTTGACAGATAGTTCAGAGAGAGTGTTGAGAGCACATCACAGGCAGGCCTGGCTGCTCTCCTGTGTCTGTCTCCTTGCAGTTTCAGGTCAGAAGACGTACAGATCTCATTGCATGTCAGGTGGCTGCTCATTGCTTCTGTTTTTTGTTCGGGGGGAAAAAAAAGATTTAGAGATTTTGCCTAATTGTGCCCCACAATTAAGCCTATTTGGATGTATTTTGGGGTGTTTATAGTTATTTATGGGTAATTTTATTCAACCAGATTTCTAAATGCTGCAAAATGCCCTGGTTACACTGGGAAACCAAGCAAGCAAGGGGTAAAACTTTGAAATGCTTAAAATTCCTGTTCTTTTGGCTGATTTGGAATTTGAGCATTTACATATTCAAAATGTAAACATTTAAACAAAATGTACAATAAATTGAGATGGTGCAGGAATAATTCAGTGCTCAATAATTAAAACATTACACCCTACGGTACTTTCGGTACTTTTTGAATTTAGTGTTGAAAGGTCTTGGAAAACCCCATCATGTGGCTATCGGTAGTGATTCATTCAGTATTCTTCAGTTATATAGGGCTTACACCTAGTCACAATAATTTAGTGTTGCGGGATTCTGCCGGATATAGTACTCAAGGCTTCACCATCCGAGCACAGGTTTGAAGCTTTTTCCTGACACTGTCTGACAGTGACTGTGACACTTAGCTGAGTTATAGTGGTACCCTGTCACCATAATGTAGTGGTACAGCATTCAGCCCATTATACTGTAGGTTTACAGATTTGCACCACAGAAGTCTGGCGTAATTATTCCTTTTTTTAGCCACTCTTTCATACTTTCTCAGTGGGAATTATTAGAGGGAGGTTTGTTTCCTTTCATGAACACCATCACACCTTCCTTTATTTATCATTATAGGTGGCTGAAAGTGGTAAAAGAAGCTGCTGTAAATGAAATAATGAGACCCCGCACTGGAGAGTAAACACGGTGCATGCCTACTGCATTAGCAAACGATAACACTGTAAAATGCTGGCGCAGAAGGAGCTGGAAGAGGTTACATTTGTATTACCAGTGAAATGATTTTATTATATTTTTATTGGATTGTATTGGTCTGTGTAAAGCTTTGTAATTGAGATCTGTCCAGAGAAATCATCTTGCATGTAATAAAAAACAGCTGCTTGTCTTGCAAGGTTTTTTTTTTAAGGCTTTGGTGTGTGGCAACAGATGTGTGGCTCTGGAGAGCTTAAAGAATGGCAGGGTTAGTGTAGTGAAACAGGGGGCTGTGGGGGAATGAATCTTATTTAATCGTCCTCATGTTTAGTCCTGAAACAGAAATTTGAAGTGAAAAAAGATCTGATTGCCTTGTGTCTGACTGACTCAGCTCATCTCCATTTGTCAGAATACTACTGTTCCACATAGTGAAGAAAGTTTGCGTTCTTTCATCCACCCCACTTCATCCGAGTCGGGGTCACGGGGGAGCCGGAGCCTGTCCCAGCAAGCAATGGGCACAGGGCAGGATACCCCTGGACACGGGGCACGCACCCCAAAAGCTAATTAACCTGCCAGTATATTTTTGGACTGTGGGAGCAAACTGGATCACCTGGAAGAAACCCCCATGAACACAGGGAAAGCATCCCCACAGAGCTAGCACCCCAGCAGTTGAACCCAGGGCCCCAATGCAGCAGGGTGCCTTTCCTGCCAGGCCTAATTTAAGCTTAATCTCGATGTGTATTGCACCTGTTGTGTTATAGTGTGGGGTTTTGGATGCAGCACATTTATAATGAAATGCGTCATGACATTTTAGAAACTGTCTAGCTTAATGTTGATTCTTCCTGCCTTGGTTGTATGTCAGTAAAATATTTGACTTTCAAGATTGTTACCTTCAGTGTGTGTATAAATATGTTCTCTAGTCTAGTGACAGAACCAATACACCAGCCCTCTGTCTGCAAGGACTCTAGACCTAACTGCACAGGAGTCAGAGACTGCTGCTTGCCTAGAAAAGGCCAGCCTGCTGAGAGTAGGCATAGTGCTTTTGTGTTCCTTCTTCATTAGACTTTATCATACAGTGATGTGTCATTCTTCGCTTGCTGCTGGTGTGCTCTTACCACCCACATGTCAGTCACGTTGGGGAATGTTGGATTAGCAGCCAGGAGTATCTAACACAGGATGCTTTCCCATGCTTCAGAATGCCATTCTCTAATGAATGGCTGTGGGTTTTCTGTGTGGGACACAAATGAAACATGTCCTTAGGTTGTGGTGAGACGTTGTACATCTTGTTAATAATCATGTTTTGGTCACACCACAAATGTTTAGACATCTAATACCATTTCCTCATAGCCTGAACTTAATTAGATTTATAGGAACCAGACTTACTTCTCATCTTCTTTTTTTATTTTCCTTTGAGGAGCAACCATGACTTCAGTTTCCAAACTCAAACTGTGTAGGAACAAGAGCTCCCCTTGCTGTCTTTTCCATTCTCTTCTAGCGTGCATGATTATAGGACTGACCGAGTGGCCCGAGTTGTGCGGAGATGTAAAGTGTAACACCCGGTGCTTTTGGCAGGGTGAGAGGTGTTCCTTTTCCATCCAGATGTGGCACTATTTCCTGTCGGCTCTGCGCTGGGACCTCTGGAACGTGCTGCCTCCCAGTCTGGCCCAGGATGTCCTGGCTCAGGTTCTGACCCAGACCCTGGAGATCCTAGTGCAGAGGTATTCCCAGGCCTGCCCGACCTACAGCAGGACCCTACAGATCAGGTAGCACGGCCTCCTGAATTATTACTTGAAAGAAGATTTTTTTCTTTATGCAAGAGTGTGTTTTTCATGCTTGCTTTCATTCCCAGCGCTTGCTCCAGGCCTGCACACGGAGCAGGCCGCTGACGGATTTATAACTGTGTTTCCCCCAAGTCGGGGGGCCCACACCTCCTGGTTTTGTCTGCTTGAAATTGCATTAGCTTATACAACGTGTAAATTTAGTGTGGTAAGTTAGAAAAATGGGAGGACATAGCGTTGCTCCGCACCAACACAGGGGGTAGCATGGCCAGTTAATAATACCACTGGAGACTCTCTTTGTTCGCTGAGCGTGATTTACTGGACAATATCTCTTGATTATCCCTGCCTGCACTCCGTCATTCTTGGCTCTGCTTTGCGGGGCCACACTAAGTTTTTTTATGTTGGTTTTTTTTACCGAACACAATGCATTAACACACACTTAGAGCGTTTAAGTATGTCACGGGCATGCTTTCCATCCTTGCTGACAGCTGAAGAAGGGCAGACCCTGTGCTCCGCAGCGCGAGGCATTACGTGGTTGCCGTTTTAAAGAGGCGTGCAGTTTAAAGAGGAAACACTGCTGGTTTCTGCGGGACAGCCGTGCCTTCGGAGTCTGCCAAGCAGATGGAAGAATAGACCTTTGCCTCCGCTTTTATCTTCAGCGGGCAGTTTTCCATTCCTCCTGCCTTCATGCGACATATTATGCCCATTACCCAAATACTTCTCTAAGTGAATCACTTTACTCCAACAGCAGTGACGCAATTATATTCTTAAATTTCGGAACAAAAGTGTCACTCGAGTATGTTTGCAGACGAGCCCTGCTGTGCAGATTTCTGCTGCGGCGTGCTGTTGAAGCGCTCTCCTCGCCTCTCTCCTTCCCTGCCAGGGCCGACACCACTGCGGTGCTGCTGTGCGCCGAGAGCCTGCTGTGGGGGCTGTGCGACAGCGCCGGGAAGCTGCTGCGGCCGGACCGAGACCCCTGCCCCCGGCTCTTCTCCATCCACAGCCTCTGCAACCAGCTGCTGGCCGTGCTGGCCGTAGTCACCTCGCCGCTCCGGGCCCTGTTTGAGTACGAGCCGCTGCAGCGGGCAGGGGCAGCCGCCGGCCCCACCGACTGCGTTGCCTTTCATCTCATCCTCGGGGCAAACCTGTGTAGAAAGATGCATGCGTTGATGCAGCGCAAAAGGGTTTTACACAGGCGTGAGCTGTTTAAACAGAACACGCGAGACTCGGGCTCTTCAGACCTGAACTGGATCGAACTCCTCTAATCCAGGAGTCACCAGTATGCGTAACGTGCGTGGTAAACCTGAAAAGACCTTCGAGGGGAACAGGGCTTTTCCACGCCCTTTCGCTGAAATCCCAGCCTTGGTAGGGAGCTCATCTCCACACGATGTCTTTCCCCCAGCCGAGCAGACCTGTGCTGGCTGTCTGATTCGGTTCGTCAACATACTGTATAAACTGCAGTGCGGGAAAGGACGTATAGCAGTGGCTGGTCCTAGTGTTGAGCTTTTTTTAACTAGCCTGCAATTGCTATAATGTGGTTAGATTGAGAAAAAAAAAACCTCTGTGCCTTAATAAAGAATCTTTTTTGTTAGCAGTAAATGATTCTGATTTTAAACGGTAGGAAAGATAGCGGTACTCTGAGCAGACACTACTGCAAATACCCACAAGGATTACTCATCTAAAATTAGACCTTTAGCTCAGCTTGATAGGGAGGTCTGCAGGTAAGCCTGTCACAATAATGAAAATGAGCTTGACACATTTAACAACAACATAATGGGATAACTAGTGTTAATTGCTGTAATTGAATTTCTCTTCAAATTTAAATGTCAGGCTTTGTCTTAGCGCAGGAGTCCAAAGTTTGCATTTTCCGTGAAACAGTGTTACAGCAAAGCCCTCAGAAGAGCTCACTCGGTTTGCTTGTGGAGTGTCTGTTTCCCGTGTGCGGCTGGAGTCGGAAACAATAGTTACTGACTACCTGGCAGACGTGTGGTTCGCCTGCCTACCTGAAATTATTGCAAAAAAAGGCATCTTTCCCCTTTACAGTGTGTGAAATTCAGGAAAAAATACCATGCGAGTACCCATCTCGGCTGTGTCAGATCGTTGCCGTTCATTATTTTCAAATCTATTTGCCCTGCTCCATCCAGAACGACGGATTTTCTCCTGTTGTTTGCGAAGGCGTGTTAATTGAGGTTAACAACGACACCCTGGCCGCCCTCTTTTGCGGTGAGGCGTTGGCCGGAGTCGTGTGAGCGGACCGTGTTCCTCAAGGGGACAGCCGCAGCACCGCCCTTACCACCTCACAGCCCGCTTCTCCACACAGCGACCTCTTAGCCTTGGGAGGGGTCTATCAGCGAGTCTTCCTGCTGTTGTTTCTCTGCCCCAGGACGTTTCGCAGAGGCCCTGAGGACCTGTCGTCACTGTCCGCCGCCGGACCCTCCGGCTGCCCTCACCTGCAGTGGCTGTGCTTCGTTAAACCGTCGCTCTTCTCGCGGCAGCCGCAGGAGTGAGCTCTCTCCCGCCGTCCTCCGGGGGAAAAGCCTTTTGCGTGAATGTGTGGCGCTGGTTGCGGGAAGCGAGAGCTGAGTGCCTGGTCTTGTGTACGGTGAGATGGTTTTGCTTCACAGGATATCAGAGCAGAGCCTCAGACCTGGGGAATTAACCAGGAACACATGCGGTAATTGTGCACGACTTCCAATGTCATGAGCCATCCAGATGGATTAGATTTATTTTGACTTTTGCTGTGGCTTTTATTGGGAGTGGAATTACAGCTTTGACAAGGAGATGAAGATAACCATTAGAGACCTGACTGCAGAAAGTCACACGTTTGTTTGCTGAAACAAACACAGACCCAGAGAGTGACAAGTATTCCAGTCTGTCAGAACGCGCACACAGTCATCTTCAGCTTCACCCTCGTTTGGATAATATAATTTAAATTGCTAATCCTCACAAAGGGTAGCCTGCTTCCATTGATAATCCAAAAATTCCAGGATGGTCATGCTACAGTATGTCCTAGCACCTCACTGTAGACCTGCAGATCACACTGTGAAAGAGCCAGAGATGTCGGATCCCGATGACCCTCTTGTAGAATAATATATAAAAATAGTGACAGTTACTTTAAAAAGTGTTTTCTTACTCGTATAAAATTATAGACATGAAAAGAGCTTGGAACATCTTTTTTTTCAATACAGAGAACTGATCCTTTAGTATAACACTTTGATATATAGAAGCTGTTAAAAGGAATATCTCCTGGATTTGCAGCTATGTGACATCATAAATTGCTCTGTCAAATTAAACATAATGTTCCTCTTTTGAACAGCAGGGTGCATAGAGTAGTTGTTTTG
This sequence comes from Atractosteus spatula, assembly GCF_055471065.1. NCBI lineage: Eukaryota > Metazoa > Chordata > Actinopteri > Semionotiformes > Lepisosteidae > Atractosteus > Atractosteus spatula. Next base: position 2,273,541 of record NC_142708.1, read on the forward strand.
CTGGGTAGCTCGTAACCCTGGGGCTACATTTCTTACTTTTTTTTCTCCAAATTCCAACTGATCTTTGAGAGTGAAAGGGCCAAAATTTCTTCATTGAAGGAAAAAAATGTTGTAACCTCATAGAACAAAAATGAACATGGTTCTACAGAAGAGATAAGTGAGGTTATTCTGTATCTCTTATGCATTTGGCAGCTTACCAAACATTAATTTCCTTTTAGCTAGTCAAGATTAAACATAATTCCTTCCCTGAGCAGACTTTAAGTAAGCAAGCATGAAGGCATTTGCAGACTAATCTGGGAGGAATTGACATTTAAGGAAGTTAGCATTACATTTACAGTTTAAGGCTATTAGTTTCATAGATAAATTAACTCCCATCTTTGTCTTTATCTTACTTTTTTTTGTTGAAGGATATTGGCTGCAGATGAAGTATCTTCCCAGCTTCAGCTGAAATTGATGTTATCGCAGCCGAGTTGTAATCCGAGGTTACTGCTACAGACTCTACTTCAGAGTGACTGTCTGCTGCTGCGAGTGTTGCTCAACTCATGTAAGGATTTTTATTATTATACTGAACAACAGGTACTCGGCAGTATATGCAGTATAATTTACATGTTCATTTTTAGAGTTGATTTAGCATCATTGCATTAAATAAGGTTGATCTCCTGATTTTATTCTGTGAGCTCCTGTCGGCTTCATTTTTAATTCAGGTAGAATATTTGGGTGTGCGCTGCTCACTAACTTTTTAGTTTTTTTGTGTTTGTTTTTGAATTTTCTGAACTGAACTGCCTCCCCCTCTCCACAAACTCAGGTTTTGAGTTGCCGCCAGCATGGAGTGAGAGACGCGCTCGCTTTGGTAAAAGAGCAGAAGAACAGAATTGCACCGGCAGGCAGGCATAAAGTGTCTTCCCCGAGTCGAGGTCATAGACACTGGTCTTTCGATACAGTTTTTCTTAACAGGAAAGATTCTAACCCCTCCTGTACTGGCGGTGTATTTAGTGGCAGGGAGCCTGTGACGCAGTGGGAATGGCTCACTGCAGGGAATGTGCACGCTACCGGGCCTCCGGGGAGCTGTGCGTCCTGAGCCAGCCGAACCGAGCGTTGCTACAGTACATCACTCCACACACCTGGTGTTTTATTGGCCAAACTGCCTTCCTAAAGGGAAGAAGAACGGTTTCTGATGGAAAGAGGCCATCCCGCCTGTCTTGCTGGCTCGGTCCTGAAGTAACTCAGAGAATTCCTGAGACTCATCGTATTTGGACATTTCGTAAAGCATCCACAGCACTTTTGTCACACTGGCTGTTGATTGATTCCTTCACTCAAGGGTACAGAAGAAGCAGAACATTATGGGCCAACGTAGTTCAAGTAGGGAGCTGCGTCAGCATGCGTAGGCTGCAAAGGAACGGGTAACGGGTTTATTCCAGGCTGAAAAGAAAAGACAGGAAACAACGTTTCAGCTGAAATGTTGCGTTTCCTTTCTTTTCTGTTGGTTTATGCAATAATCCTGTTACCTGTTCATTATGGGCCAACTGCAGCTCCACACGCTACGTGTTTCTGGCCAGATCCTGCTGAAGGCGCTGGCCCATGTGGCCCTGGCCCGTCTCGTCCTGAATCCAGGGGTTCTGACTAGATGACCATGTCTCAGTTACAGAGCGGCTCTTTCCATGAGAGACTTGTCTCGAGGTGAAGATGTTTTTCCTGCTTGAGCTTGTTTGTTTAACCAGTAGGCCACGCACCTTTCCACGTACAGTAATTCATCTTTGTTTTAACTTGTCATTGTGACAGTCCCTCGTCAGAGCATATGACATCTGCGCTAATAAACTAAATGGTGACATCACCTGCAAAACCAAATTGAAATGCATGTTAACCGTAATATTTATTAACCTGTTATATTAAATAATTCACAGCAGAGTGGAATACAAGTAGACAGTTTTTAAAGATTTACCATTTTTACCTGTTTCATGATTCATAATTGACACAGTAAAGCTGATTGGATTAAGCAGTAATGTAATAAAGATCGGGTCGCAGTTTTTAGTCTAAACCGTGTGGTCAGCTGTGTGAGTCAGCATCATTCATTTCGAAGAGGTAGTTGTCGGCTCATTAAGGTGGGGATTCAAGGCAATCCATTGTAAATGCTGTGATTTACCTGGTGGATTTGTTTAGATAATGTTAAAAACTGTAATTTGGCAGATCCCGTGTGTGTGATTATTGAACTTCAGTGAAGCAGATGAATATGAAAGAGTTCTCTGAGTCTGCAGCCTGCCCACACGTTCTGTAATATTCCCCAGTTAAGGGTCTTCTTTGCTTCAAAGTGAGTGACTTGACTAAGCGCCGACTCTTCCTCAGTGTAAAACCCAGATAAATTGGTGTTCTTCTGGGAGCGATCAAGGTCACCGGCCCTTCTGAGTGCCTGTGAAGTTCGGCTTGAGAACACTGTCGAAGGGGACTGCAGTTCATTCATCATAACTGGTCTGCAGTTATATAGTGGGATCATTATTAAAAACCATGTAGTTAACCTCTGGCGCTCTTCAGCACCCCAAGTGGAAATTAATGTAAGTCCCAGAACTGCCTGTTGACGTTCAGGTTTAAATCTCCATATCTCCTCAAGGAGTAATTACTGAGCTGACAGGCTACAAGGCGCTGGCGTTATCCCTGTAATGCAACATAATAGAGTGATTGTAGGTCAAAGGATGTTTGACCACTTTCTGTTGTGAAAAAATCAATTTCCATCGTTCCTTCAGTACCAGGATTTCCCATTAGTTATCAAATGGGCAATATTAGGTCTACATCCTTTAATGCGAGAGGTAATTTAGGGCTGTCATTTTAAAACAGTCTAGCATTTGTCAAGGAAGTGCAAACACGGCTTCACCTTCCGTCACGCTCCTTATTGAGTCCTGCGCTGCGCTCACGTTCCCGAGTCCAACACCTGTCATCCCGAACAAGGGCTGACGGATGTCTGAGTGCCGCCTCGCGCTCTCCAGCTCGTGCTGTCCTCCCCGGCCCCCCGGCCGCTCCTCTGGGAAGGGCGTGCTGACATGGTCCCGGAGGAAACGCGTGGCCCCTCACACTCGCCGCAGCCCTCACAGCCTGACTGTTGCGGTAGAATGCCCACATGGGTCCTGAGGGCTCCCGCCAGAGGTGCCTGTTCACGAGAAGGTGTTCCTGCTCTCAAGGGCAAGTGAAATAGCTCTGGCCTGGTACTTCCTACGGCTTCTGGGAAATATTTTATGTTGTTGCGTTTTAATGATGTTTTAAAATCCCTGCTACCCTGGACTGGAAGAAGAGGTTCGAAGACGGATGGATGACTGGAAGGTTTATTAGCAGTTTAGTTGTTTTGTGGGGTTTTGCTGTACAAGAGGAGTGAAATCATAAGTGCCATCTTGTGCGCTGCATCCGCAACTTTTTGGAATAGCCATTATCCAGTAGATAGCTGTTAATTCATGTCTGGTTTAATCTAGTAGGCTTTGGGCTGACTTTGAGAGTTTGCAGAAAATACAGCTCCTGAACCTGTTGGCATGTAATGGTCTCATTTTGTTTTGTTTGTGAGTATGTATGGGCTTCTAACATCAGTGTTGTGCAAAACACAAGCATTAGAGGCTTTGTGCAGTCAATCTCTTCTTCACCTGAGCCTTAACCCAGCTGTGCTGGGGTCAGGCTCGTAGCAGAGGTTCTCTGGGCAGGGGAGATTACTGAGGAAGGGACCTCAGCTCCCCAAGGAGTGGGCTGTTTCGCACAGGCAATCTACCAATCAGCGTGCCTCTGGGAGGAGACTAGTGTGCTGAGGAAGCCCCATGTGATCCAGTAGAGAGCATGTAGACTCCTCGCAGAAGGATACCCACCCTGGATGTGAAACCAGCACTCTTGAGCAGTGAGGCAGTAGCTCTAACTCAAATGCCATCATGCTGTCTGCTTTGCATGATTAATGTAGTCAAAGCTCGATTGAAAACCCAACACAAATTCCTGTGATGCACACGGCATGTCTGACATTGCCATCTGAACTGCTTTGTTCTTTATGGATCACTCGCTCCTTAACTTATTCCCTAAGGAAGTGTATATTATCACGTCATATTAACTTAGTCAAACATCTCATCCATTACCTCAGTCCAATTGCTATGGTTAGAGATGGCTAGGAAAAAAATAGCACAAATAAATGAGATAAAGCTTTAAAAACAGGCTTTGTGTGTATCCGTAGGGTTTCTATTTATGCATTTCATATGAAAGTCATAACCAGATTACACTTCTTTACATCTGTCCTGCTGAATGACAAATAATAGCAGCATTTATATTATTTTTTATAATCCCCTTCACTTGCATTTTATTGAGAATATTTCCATTCTGATGTTCTGAGAACTCCTTTTTTATTTAGATGAGTGTTATACAGATACCGTCTTTAATGGCAGAATATCGCTTTATTGCTTTTTATAGATGGAAAACACATTGCTTTGAAACTGAGATTTTATTGCTTACTTGTATACACCCTTAATAGCTTATTCAGCTCATGGTATATAAATCACAAATCCCACTGTAAAAAGGAAAGATATCTTTTTGAAATGTAAATATGGATGCCTGCATATCTTATTATTTAGTTGGTGTGTCCTTGTATTGTTTTAAATGTGAGAGAAATGGTATATATTACAGTGTGATTACAGTGTTGATGACTTTGTTTCATATGTGTATACAGTACGTTAAGATGCGTGAGCCTGGTGTGAACTGTGATACTTGAATCTGGTCTTCTCTGATTTTTGAGTCTGGTTTGAACTGCGATTCTTAAAACCTGGTTTAAACTTTGATTCTTAGAATCTCATTTAAGCTTCGATTCTTAGGTTTCCTTTGAACCATGGTTTTAGAGTCCGGTTGAGAATGTGGTTCTTGAACCTGTTGCGAATTTCGGTTCTTGAATCTCTTTTGAACAGTGATTTTTTAGGGTGATTCTAACTGTGCTTCTTGAATCTGGTGTGAACTGTCCTTATTGAGCCTGGTATGAACTGTGATTCTCAAACGTAGCATGAACTCAGGCTGAGCAAACGACAAAGCTGCATATCAAATAACAGCAGAAGGGTTGTGGGTACTGGAAACACTTATATCAGATCTTCAGGGATTGTTGATGTTGTACTAATCACAGTATATTAACATGTGCTTCACTTTTTCTCAGATTTCAGCAGCCGAGGTGATGATCTGGATTCGACAGACTGCCTGACTGATGTGGAAATGTTCCTGGAGGCGGTGTTCATGGTGCTCAGCAGTCTAAATGATGTGCCTAGGTCTCTCGCTACAGTGCTAGAGAGCTATTTTGATAAAATGCACCTGTGGGAGCGTTTGCGTACCTTATCAGGTAAATCAGCGCTGCTCTGTTTGATTAAACTTAGTATCCACCAGTCTTGTTGTTATCGCCGTCGTTAAAATGCTTTCCACCAGGTATCGGAGAGGTCCCCTCTGTGCTAGCCACCAGACATGACCAGTGTCTCTCGATTGGTACTGCTCTTTGTCCCAGCAGGTTACATGCAGCTTTTCAGTTCAATCAATTTTATTCTTACAGTGTGTGGTGCCTTTCAACCAGAGAGGCACTTTACTTAAATTATACGTATAATAAAGTGCAGTAAACAGACAATACCATAAGAGACTGTGAACAGAGGCGTGCCATCACCTCAGTTTTGTTCTTCTGACTACAGGGTGATTGACAGCCTGTGTCCCGGTGCCATAAATCGACTCAAAGCACAGAAAGTCCCAGGTGGCTGACAGCCAACTTGGGTTTTAAGAGTCAGCAGGCTCATTACGAGGAGCGAAAGTTAGATGACAGATCTTGGTAACCGAAAGTCAGACCTTGGCAGATCTTTGTTCTGCAATCTAAGAACATAAGCGTAGAAGGCGAGAGGAGGCCATTCAGCCCTTCCAGCCTGTGTGGTAGCTGGTAGTTCATTGATCACAGGACCTCATCCAGCTGTTCCTTGAAAGGAACCCGGTGATCAGGTTCGGCACCATGGCTGAGTAGCTGTTCCACAGTCCCACCACCCTGTGGTTCAAGAAGGGCCTCCTGTTGTTGGGTTTAAATGCTCTTCCATGAACTTCCCACTCGAGGTCCTCTGTTCTGTGGTTCTGAAGAAGGCCTCTAGACACGGTCAGTGCCTCTGAGGATAATGAGTACTTTTATCAGGTGCCTTACTAGTCTAAGACAGGACATTTCCATTATAATATTCCTTTCGATTTCTCACTTTGACTTTCTAATAGCCTTTTTTATTCTTACTTGCAGTTCATTGTACTGCTTTTCTGTAAGTGGATCCTGTTGTTTTTTAATCATGTTTTAAAGTGCTTTCTTTTCATGTTTATTTTTTCTAATTGATTTGTTGAACCATTCGGGTTTCAGTTCTATAGCTTTTAATTTGCTCTTTTTTTTAGGATGAATCCATGCTATGCTTTTAGGAGAATCTGTTTAACTGTTGACATTCATGTCCCACTGATCCTACAGTACATCTGTCCTGTCCTATTTTACCTCTCTCATTTCTTCAAAGTCTACTTCTGGAAGTTTAAACTTTTGCTTTGGACTGAACTGTACCATTCCTGTTGCTTTTTCAGCTGCTGGTATTCCTATTCTTGATCTTTCCAAATTTATGTGGGGAAAGTTGAAGTCTCCCATAAAAACTACTTCTTCTGTTTTACATAAATTCTTATTTTTATGACAGTCAACATTTGAATTTGGTGGCCTATAGCATACTTTTAACACTGTAGCTTTGCATTGGTTTTTAATGAATCTGACTTCATAGATTCAGAGGCTTTTGATTCCTCTAGATTAATTTCCTGAACTTGAAAACTCTTTCTGATATCAAGTACAGTAGCTTCACCTCTTCTGTCTTTCTGTACCCCATAATGGCTCACACCCGAAGAAGGCTCCACAGCCGAAATGTTGCGTTTCTTTTCTTCTCTTTTCAGCCTGATAAACCTTTACTTGTTCCTTTGCAGGTTTCTGTGATTCTAGCAACCTTACATTTGCCTTCTAATGTGGTAGCTTCTCTCTCATCTACCGTGTTTCCTATACTCTCAGGATTTAGGGATCTGCTCTTAATTACTTGATCGAATGTTTAGTTCTCTTTTTTCCTTTGGTTTTCCCTTTCCCATTTAACTTCCTTTTTTGTTCTGTCCCACTATTCTAGTGGAAATATTTCTGGATTTATTTGTGGGTTCTCATGCCAAGACAAATTCACAAAAACTGCAGGCCTCCCCAGCTGACGCATTGCTGAACACAGTTTACAAAATAAGGAATTCATATTTTCCCATACAGCATAATGCCACTCCAGAGTGAACATGTGTCAACAATCATATGGAACAGAAACACAAATTTCAAATATATTTAGGTAAACATATATCAGTTAAAACATACAGTTGCTTTCAGAGATGACTCTTTAGTTGGGTTATATTCATTTTATATTCCGTCTATAGTATTTTTATAGATACGTGTGACCGTAAAGGAAGTGGTCACCCTGGAAAAAAAAACCAACTAAACTTCTACATACTAAACTTCTGTTTGTTTTTTGCTATTTTAAGGAATAATTATCTTTACTCTTTTTGCACTAATTCTGAGGGTCATGCTCCACTTGATAACAAGCTCCCTGCTGGAGTGCAGGTAACTACATGGAAGTAAATGGAATGCATGGGTCAATGGCCATCTCTCGTTTGTAACCTTCCTTAAATTATTCTGAATGTAAATGGATGGAAATTATTTCATCTCCAGTGCAAAACTAAAGCCACCCTGACTGTCATCGAACCCCGGCATGCTGATGGCGATGCTGCAGTACTGTATGTGTCAGTTGAACTATTTTCAACGTGGTAATGATGAAGCAATCCAGCATTTCCTGAAACATGCAAGTGAGACTGGCCATCTGAGGAAAAGGATGCTGGAGAATTGCAACGTTGAAGCGGAAACCAAACTGTCTGAAACATGGCTGGCAAGATACTCTGAGACTGGAGTTGTATCCCCAGAGCTCTTGGGGAAACACTTCGCATGTCAAGTGGGAGGACAGACTGAACAACGTATGCGCTCTCTTCCAGACAGCACCACCAGCGCTGAAGCTGTGCTCATCCAGCATCGGCTCTGTCGGGTCGGTCATGTAGTCAGACTCCAGGCTCCCAGAGAAGGTTCTCTTCTCCCAGCTTCGCCAAGGCAATCACACCAGAGGAGTCTGGAAGGAGTGTGTCAGAGATGTTGTGACAAAGTTGAAGACAAAACGTCAACAGCCTGGGAGACTGTGGCCCCTGAACAAACCAGATGGGAGGAACATCTGGGAACATGTGGGAAGGAGCCCAGCACTTTGTCAGAACGAGGAAGCAAAGGGAAAGCACAGAAGTGAGCTGACCATGACTGGATTGCACAGTGCACAATCTACAGTGCTTTTTTACCATTGATAAAAGGTTCAGGCCTGATAATAACTGCTTTTTCTTCCTCTCCCAAACACATTCAAGCTATAATTTCACAGCAACACACTTCATATTACTAATCAGCTGCTGAACTCATCTCCTGGAGTCTGGACAACTATGCTCTGCTTTCTGAACATGGAGTTTCTCTCATTTCCCTGCTGCTGCAGTTGCTGTAGATGCTGCTTATGTGGCTGAACCGGTAGTAAAAAGGAGACCCGGGCTGCCTATGTTTAGGTCACTCTGCTCTAATCTTCCTTCTCTGGTCTTTGTCCATTTATCTCATCACAGAATATTCCTGAAATGTGGAATTTTACCTGCAGGCTTAAAGTCTGCTGCTATCTCACTCGTGTTAAAAAACCTGGCCAAGACCCTCAGGTGCCTGTAGCTCTCGTCCAATTTCCACTTTCTCCTTCTGCATCAGACAGGATGAGGGATAAAGCAGGAGGGTGATGGATTGTCACGTCAAGCTCGTATCAGAGTGGGTGATGTGGTACAAGCTATCCGGCCATGTGAGGGAACGTGCTGTATTATTCTGAAAGCGGTATGTCCTGAGAAGAGAAAGGAACAGAGGTGCTGTGATCCGAGGCAAGCCCCCTGACAGTGGGATGGCTGTGAGGCGCTGTGCTCCATGGGGAGTTCTCTCTGAACTCCGTGGCGTCTGCGATCCCCATGGCAGGACCTGCAGCTCCCTGACAGCGTGTCTGCAGCGATCAAGCCCCTGCTGGACGGCCAGCATGTGCTCGGGGTCGTTTGTCTTCACATGAGCGAAAAACTCACAGGCCCCGTTCTTGTGTTACTGCTGAACCCCTGCGCAGTGACTTCAGTCAAGCCACACTTTTTGCATCCAGCTTCCCCTTAAACAGTCTTCCTAGGAGACTCCTTGAACCCATCTAAAACAATCAACTTAAATAGTGTTTGTTATAGGTACAGATACCTACAGAGTCCAGTCCAAACTGTATAATTGTATTTCACAGCATACCTGTAAACATATTCTTCCTTTTAGTGATTATAATAAACGTGATTGTAGCAGAAAGTGCTACGGTTTTAATGATTCTGGAGGAGGTAGATCTGCTGAGATAATAATCTAGACTACGATGCCACACAGAGTACATGTGCTCAGAGTGACTCAGGAGGCTTCATGTCTTTCAGTGTAGGCTGTGTCAAAAAATACAAAAAATCCGAATTTTTAGTAGACAACTAAACCAGTCTCTGAGTACCTCAGTCACCTGACACTCATTATTTCTCAATCCCTATGTTCACATCTCCTTCACAGGAAAATACCCTTGCAGGAAGGCTCAGTGTTATTAATTGAAGATTCTTGAAATAGTTTAGCAAGCTGTAACGTATTAATTGAAAAAACATAAATTGGAACCTCAGTAAATTCAGATCTGTAGACAGATTGTTCACTCTCCAAATGTATGCAGTTCCTGCCAAATCTGTTCATATTCTGACATTAAATCCTTTTAAATTTCAGCAGTATTGGGCTTTCTCGGTTTCCTTGTGAGTGTTTACTCACACAGTAGAGTAGATCTGATACACAGTCGTAGCTCAGTATGAATGCTTTCACAGAATAAGAACAACTTAGGGAATGAGACATTATGTACTTAAAGTAAAATCACATTCTGTAAAGTTTGTTTGTGCTTCACACAACCAGTATTGCCTGTCTTGGTAACTGTAGTAGTAAATTAGTAGGGGGGGAATGAGCCTGCAATTATTTTTTGACACTCTTTTTAGGAAAACCCTTGATATTAGGTTTAATCAGGACTCATGCAGTGATGAAACTCATGTAGGTATTTTTATTACATGCAAGTGGTAATTATTGTTGCATAATTTTCACAAATCGGAGAGAAGAGGGTTTGAAAGAAAACAAAAGTTTGTCCCGTAATCTCGATGTCTTTCTTATGATGTTATATTCCTTGTGGTATAATGAGCCTAATTGCTGGCTTGGCTTGCACATCTCTGTAGTGATTTTGGATGCAACATATTTGTGGTAAAATGTTCATCTCAGAAATCAAGAAAAAATGCCAGATTGGGCATTGGACTGCATTACTGTGTTACACATTGTTTAGCCATGCTTTAATAAAGTCTTTCTCGTTCTTTTCCACTTAAATATACAGACTTTGCATCACACTGCCCCTCACAAATACACACACACACACTGATCACATTATAAGAATATTAGAAACACAATTTACTTCTGTGTTTGACATGTCTACCTGAATTTTCCCGAGAGGATTCAATGCCATTGAAACATGGAGCTCTTGCTCAGCAGCTCTGAGTCGTCCACTGTTTTTATTTTTTATGTCCGTCAGCTTGCAGCATGTGAGATCCCCACGTGTGCATTCCCAGAGTCTCAGAGCCCCCGTCTCGCATGTGTGCACTCCACCAGATGCATTCACTCCACCAAACCAATAAATACAGAAATAGTATTTTAATTAAGTCATTTTTCTCATGTGTGACTTCTCCAAAATTCTGCGGCACACCTTTTTAATATTTGAAGGTATGTTACTGTGATGTGCTATGCCATACCGTTGAGAAAAAATGCAGTAATACAGAATCGAATACATTTTATTTCTTTATAATATGTAAAAAGTAATATTCTGACGGAACTGAACTGCAGGGTACATGACATTTGCTGGATGCAAGTAATTGAATGCCCTTTTGCATGTTCAACAGGAAAGCTTTTAAATATAAGTTTCAAAGTAGCTGGAAACAAGTGATATTGGTAAAAATAAACAAGGCTGATCAACCCTGATATTGTGTTCTAACAATATCACTTCAGGTGCTGTTGGCCTTAAGGGTGCCTGTGTGTGAGAAATAAAAAAAAATGTTGGAACCCCAGACAGGTGGTCTGTTTTGGGGGATTTTGTACACATGGACTGATGCTCCTGCGTTGTTTGGGTTTTGCCGTTGTTATAAAACAGATACCAGCAAAGCAGAGCCAAGGGTGTTGAAGTGTCTGAGAGCCACTGTCTCTAAGCCCGTTCTGAATGCAGTCCAGCACCTCGTCTCCATGGTGAACGCATGGCAAGACGCTGAGCATCATGGGACACACCCGCACAAGCACATGGTTCCGGAAAGCCTGCTCAACAAAATCCCAAGGGAGTGGGCTTACACACCCCGAGAAATTAAAAGGAAGCAGACTGGGAAAAGTAAGTGTTGCAGTCTATAACTTTTTTTTTTGTAGTCCCGACAGCATTAGTATTAGTTCACATCCATCCGTTTATTTTGTAAACAGGGTGCAAGGCAGGGCCGACACACAGACACACTCAGACCACGGCCCGCTGTCTCAGAAGCCAGGTAACCTGCCAGTATGTCTTTAGACTGTGGGAGAATACCCACACGAACACATAATGAGAACATGCAAACTCCACAGGGCCCCAGCACTGTGAGGCAGCAATGCCAGCCACCGTTCTGCCCACGCTATCAGATTCCAAATTCATTAGAACTTCCTCATGAAGGCCTACAGTGAGGCCTGACATTTCCAGCTCGGCTCCGGACTGTTGTTTGACAGCCGAGTCCGGGAGACCCAGGCAGCCGCTTTGATATCCAGCCAGTCGGGCTCTGCTGAGACTGGGGGGCTGCGAGTCAGCGGGGGTGTCCTGAGCGTGTGTAGAGACATCCCGGAGGGCTGTGGGTTTGCAGGGATGTCAGCGAGCATCGCCAGCTCTGGCCGCTGCTGACAGGGAGGGAAGTGACGAAGAGTCTGATACGGTGGCTTGCTCCTCCTCGCCCCTCCCCACACCCCCCGCGGGAGCCCCCGCAATTCCACACTCAGGGCAACGTCAAGGAGTCTCGAGCAGAAGCTCGGGCCCTCAGTAACGAGTCTAAAACTTGCGTGTCCATCCAGGCTTCACGCAGCTGGTGGCCCAGGCCGTGTGTTTCGTGTTCACCAACCTGCCCTCCCTGGTGGCGTCCCTCCCTGCGCCAGTGAGGTACCTCTTCTGCGTGGCGGAGAGCCGGTTGGCGTGTGGCGATCGGCAGCCGCGGCCGGCGGGGCTGCTGGTCTGCAGCTGCGTGGCCACCCTGTGCCACACCCTGGAAGACGGCGACGCCCTGGAGCGGCTGACCGAGGCCGCGCTGGACCGCTGGGGCAAGGAGAAGCTGGGCCTGCTGAGCGAGTGCCTGCAGGGCGTCTTGGGGCAGCAGAGGGGCGCCCCCAAACCCGCCGTGCAGAAGGTCCTTCAGCACCTGGAGGCACAGAGACCCAGGTGGCTGGAGATCCAGTTGCAGAAAGCAAGGAGGCTGAGCACTGAGGCGTAAGGCTGCTTTGTCTTTGTGAGAGAATTTCTTTCCGCCATGTTTGAGCACCATCCCATACAGTAGGTGGTGATCAGCAGCTGCTTCTCAGCAACAGACCAAGATAATAGATCGATCAGAGGTCTTCAGATCTCAGAGAGGGTTTGTGTTAGTGTTAAATGTGCTCTGGTAACTTTAAACACATTATCTAGTTCTGGCAAGGAAACCCTTCTTATGTGCTGATCAATGTTTTAAGTGGAATCACTTATTTTCAGGGGTGCTTACTAAATCGTCACTGTTTCCCTATCCAGCTTGGCATTCAGTACAGTCTTGAGCTGTTCTCTGAGTGGTCTGAATATCCTAATTAATATATTTGAACAATGCCCTTATTAGAATTAAATGTGGCTGTATGAACTTACCATATGGGTGTAAAATCAGCAGTAGTTTTAAAAATCAGCAGTAGTTTTTCAGAAAAAAAAACAGTTAAAAGCTAGTTATGTGATCCTGTTTCACACAATATTTTAATTTCAAGATAATGCTGTGGTTTGTCTTTGGAAAAAGTAATACTAATATGAGTATAAGTAATACAGTATCGGATATTGTTCATATAATACACGCTGAAAATCCAGGGAAACACAACCCACATTCTGAGTATGGCGTTGAAAAATGTACATTATTTTAAAAAAAAATTAAATATTAAAAGCCATCCAGTTGACTGCAGTAATTAAATAATATAAATAATAGGAAAATAGCTTTGCTTCCCATATTTCTTTATTTTTGCCGACATTTTTTAAATTAAAAATAGGATTCAAATGCAGATATTTCTAAATTTTATTTTGATGACGAGTGCGTAAAAAATGAGAACATGTGGGGGGAAAATAGGTTTTGTTTTGTTATTTTTTTTTAATGGCCGTTGACTTCGTCGGGGTCAGACCTGAACTCGAGTCTCGGACTGAATGTCATAAGGAAGCCAGAGCTCAGATGATGTTCGAAAAGTCTGGAAGTATTAATCCTTTTTAAAGCGTCTTTAAAAAAAGGGAAAGAAAAGATGAGTAGATTACCTTAAGTGTTCCAGGAATCACTGTGGCCTCAGTGACAGGAAGGCAGGAAAAAAAGAGGAGAAAAGGCAGTTATGTATCACCTGTCTCCGACACTCTGTGAAATCATTACTATTCATTAAAATAACCTTCACTTTGAAGTGACGCCTGAGTTGTAAACAATCAGTGTACAGTACATCTTGCAGAGAGAGCTTGCAAGTCCAAAAAATAAAGCAATATTCGTCTTTGCAAAGTAATTTGTAGAGGAGAAGATTATCGTTTTCCATCATGGTGACCCTGACTTGGCTGACTGGATGCATACACAGATTAAGATGAATGCAGTTATGCCTTGGCTGAGGTCTGCCTCTTTCAGGGCGCGTTCTCCCTAATGACATGATTGATAGGCTGTCCCAAATCCGGAGAGGAACTCATTAATCACGGCGCTGACTGAATCCAATCATCTGCTTCACCTGCACGGTGATGGACAGGGAAGGATACAGCCCAGGTGCTGACACCGATACACTCCTTGGTCAGAGAGGCCTCAACTTTTTCAATGTCAGCCCTCAGAAGATGCCTGACAGGTGACGCTGTTCCTGGCACCGTCGCATTTCCGAGAGAGGGGGAGGCCGGGAAAGAGACGGAAAGAGGCAGGCGGGTGTTGGGGGGGGAACAATGACATTAAGTCTATCTGGAATAAAGTGTTCATTTTTTAACTTGACATGCGGCTCGGTCATAAAAATGCATGGTGTAGAAGGGCAGGAGAACACTAAGGATCGTCGCCAGGCGGAATTGCACCAGGGCCCAGGAACGCTGCTTCGCGCGCTCGGAGACAGGCTGCGCAGGAGAGGGGACAGGTGCAGATGTTTAAAGGGTTGCACCTGGAGGGCAGCCGGCTTTATGCCCATGCTACAGTGCAGTGCAAAGCGTATTCACCTGCGTGGACACTAGATATACGTTTATTCGTGTTCATACAGTATATACTTATCATGTACTTCAGTTAATTCTGAAGTTAGTTGACACACACACATACGGTGCATGTGTATATATATATTCTGGCAAAACAAGCCTTCAGCCTCTGCTGTTTTATTTTATTCACTATTATTGACAGCTCCGGTCTGTCATCAGCACCCTGTGCTAAGATTTACTGAGATAGTCCCCTGTATAAATTAAATGAAAAGTGAAAACATCAGCATTATCCAGTAACCGTAATTGAAACAAAGACGGAACAATAAAATTTGAAAAGTGAAGACATTTGGCTCAAAATTCTGAGCAGAGGCAAGAGTGGCACAATTTATAGCCCTCATACATTTTAATTTTTATTAAAGAAAAAAAAATCTGCTGATCAAGGTGTCGTCAGCTCACGTTGTGTCAAAGCGCGGAGTCCTGTCACAGTAAATGCTTCCTGTTATTATTCTGATGAAGCACAACAGGGGACTCTGCTGTGATGACCAGGGGGACTCGTGTGGGTGTGCTGACGTTGACCTGCGTGCTTCCTGCTATCTCCTTCAGCCCTTGTAGCTGCTGTTCTTCTCCTGAGATGTGAGGAACAGAAAATGCAATTTCTCTTCGTGATAAGCGGCAGGGATACAGAGGCTAGGTGTGCCAGAGAAAATATGTTTCAGTTGAAGACAGTTTTAAAGAACTGTCAGACAAGGTTATCTAAAAACAGCTACAAAAAAATCATCTGTAATTCCTGCAGAAGATGATACTCTTTCATTTTACGGTATTTCACAAATGTGTTTGGATGATGTTAGATCCTTAACCAGAAGAATTTATGTACATTGCTGTTTTCAACAGGAAAGGTAATTAATTAATCAGGGTTGATAAATTCTGAAATACTAGAATGTACAGCATATTTAATTGTTTTGGACATTAAACAGAAGATGGTTCCCCCTTGCATAAAGTGTTAAAGAAGGAACACGCTGTCAGATCAAAATCTTACAGAGATTGTAATGTGCAAAGTTTCCGTCCCTGGGGTTTAAATCTCTTCTCTCCAGCGTGCTTCAAGGGTCTCATGTCGCCTCTCTTCTCTCTGCCTGTCAGTGCATTTGAACCAGCAGAAAGCATTGTGGTGCGAGAGAAAGGCAGCGCGCCTGAACTGACTGAGCAGAAAATAGGCATGATGGTCCTGGATATCTGCCACAAACCAGGTGGCAGCGAGTACCTGAGGCAAATTTATCACATCATCCAACTCAATGAGGTAGGGAAACGGCCTTTTTCCCGAGCAATTAGGTGTGTGCTGGCCTGAGGCAGCGTCTGCTACCGGCTCAGGGTTAGTCGAGGAGCCGCTGGAGCCAGCGGCGTGCCGGTGGAGTCTGCTCCTCCTGGGCTGTGCAGCTCTTCCAGAAGAGTCTGCTCCACGCTGGGGAGAGGGAAGGCAGTGCCAGGCGAGGGTCCCTGCCCTGGGTCCCGGTCCTACCCTTTCAAACAGTCCAGGCTAAAACCACACTCGGCCGTCAGTCAGCCCCTCACTAATGTGTGACCAGTACTAACGGGAAAGCATGTCCATTGTCAGAAACCTACGCACCGATCGATTGCCATATTAAACTGCTCATTGACACATCCAACAATTGTGTCAATTCCACAATGTTAGAAACAGATCGTCTGGAGATCTAATGCAGCAAAGTGGGTGCTAGCAGCCATTTGATGTGCACATTTCTGCTGATTCATAATCAGTAATTCATATCGGTGTATTGTGCAAATTGAGTGCCAATGCAAAAATAAACTCCTGAAAGAGTACCCATTTCCTTTAGTTCTGCAAAATTTATGATGAATACATAACTAAGCAACTACCTATGAATTAAAGAACCACACTACACTAGTCTGTTTTAACTCCTTGTTGGCAAAGATGCTAAGATACATACAGTATGTTTGTTCCCCACTTATTTCTTTAGTGCACTCCTCAGGCACAGACAGAAGCATGAAGGAAGTGAAGGAACTCCACCTTCCTGTTGGTTACAGCTGGGACCTTGAGCCATTTCATTTGCTGTTCAATAAAAATAAATATTTGACTTGTTAAAAAAAAAGTGCTCAGGCACTTGAAGCACCACCACAAAACTACTTACTTTAAAGACATGAAATTGCTAATAATCGCATTGTGTTTTTAGAATATTACTGACAGAGTGGCATCCAATGCAAATCCTTCCGTAAACCTGAAAATATAAATGATTGCAGCACTTTATAAGTGCGGTAATTTGACTGGAGTGTCATCAACACGGAGAAAGGCTGGTCGATAACTGTGTTTAAAATGTGTACAGCTCCTGGCAATCAAAGCAGACATATTAGACCGGCACTAAACACAGATACTCCAGCAACTCCAGGTTTAAAACAGAGCGGTTTACTCCGCTAGACGGCCAGCCTAGCCCCCTGGATCCCACTGTGCAAGGTCAAGGAAGGACAGCGGGAGAGCGGGGAGGCGGCACACGTCCAGTATAAGCTCTGCAACTCCCAAAATATTACCAATAAACTAATCAAGCAGGCGAGATGATGTTTCTTCTTTACACCGCATTGTAAAGAGGATGATGTGCCTTTTTTGTTTTCATGTAAAGGCCTTTGTATGATAAAGATAGTATATCTTAGACCAGAGCGTACAGTATCTTAGGTCTCTGGTTGTCTGTCTATTGGAACTGAGTACTTCATTGAGATCACTAACATATAGAGAAATGAATTCAAATAAAATGACTGAGCCTGAAACAAACAATCCTTAAAATAAATGGCAAAAGCAGAAAGATATATATGTATTTTTTAGCTGAGAAAAGTATGCGATGTTATTAATTTTATACAGGAAACAATCTGACAGGCGGTTATTTTTGTGTGCTTTTATAAATGCCAATACCCCACTGGTTTGCAGAAGCAGCCTGGAAAAATTCTCCACTTTAAACAGAAATGTTTTGCACACTACAGCAGAGGCAATTAATGGGCATTTGCTTTGTGTGTTTTGACAGATGTTTTGATAATCACAAGTATCATGTTAATAGTTAATGACGCTTTAAGTTTTGGGAATTTTGACGTTGCACTGATTGCCTCAGTTCTGCCTGAACTCTCCCCAGCGTTTCCCCCAAAACCTCTTGCATCTGTGAAAGCTCGTATTTTGTAGGCAAACACAGGAAAAGAAATGTGTTACAATAGCAAGCAATATCATTGTATTGATAATATTAACATAAATATTTATATATGGGAAAATGTATTCTATTGGAATTAACAGTTGTTATAATTATGAGAGTTTAAATACATTTGAGAATGTAAATGGAGATGCTGGACTGATGCATCACAAACCTGTGGCCTGGAGGTGGGGGTGAACATCTGGCCTGCGATCCCCAGAGGTTTCTTTCCTCCCTCTGGGAGTGTGTTTTCCTCTCTTCTCCCACATGCCCCACATGCCCCACTGCCGCTGTGCAATATTGACGACTGCTGTATATCGTTGGTCTGCAAAGTGTTCTGAGTTGTTGTGGGGGTGCTGCAGCACATGCATGACGGGCTGATTGATTGAGAGATTGATCGATGGGGAAGATCATTTAGATGCCCTCACCACACACCGCAAGCGTGGCGTTCCTCACCCTGCAGAGCTGCTCAGGGAGGAGCGGGCTGTACCGTGCAGGAATGCCTCTTCAAAGCGTGTTAAACCGCTGTGCTGCCTTTTAAAACCGTGCGTTTGTAGTGCACAGCGACCCCTGAGAGGGCAAGGGGATTGAAGCTTCCCAAGGAAGTTCAGGGCTATCAGAAAGTGCAGCAGTGAAACTGAAAGGAAGAGTGCAGTCATTCGACACCAGTGACACCATGAGCCAGCTTCCTCAGAAAAGCAAGAGACATGAAAAATTGCATCCTATTGGCCCCAATACTTGTGTTTGTAATGTCTCTCTGTATACAGTACATCCCTAAAGTGTGTGTTGCAGCATGTTGCCTGATTTGCTTATTAAGAACAGCTGGCACTCCCCTAACTGCCTAGTTTTTACCTGTATACTTTTCTTAAAGATGGAACTGGCAGTCCAAAATGTGAGCATAGACTGCAACGAAGAAGCATTTTTTAGATAAGGCTAGTCAGAAGCTAAATTGCATATCCCTTTGTGATGCACCAGAAAAAGTTGTCATTTGTTTTAAATGATAAAAGATACCAGAGAGTTACTAATTTCAGCCTATTTTACTGTATGTTTGTGGTTATAGCTTTGTGCTATAAATGCTCATGCTTTTACATTTTACTGTCTCTGATCCAGCGAGTTTTACTGTCCGAGTTTTGTCCTTATTACACAGCTGTCAGACAGTTCGCGTTTTGTCCCTCTAAGCTTCTGATTTCTTTGTTCGAAGGAGCTTCTGAGTTTCCAACTCACTGCAGCGGCAGACACTCCACAAAGACCATTAACCTTAAATCTCACGGCTGCAGATCGGCTTCATCTGTCTTCTGTGTTCAACCCTTTGAAGGAATTCAGCCACATCGGGAGCAATAAGTTTGACCAGGTTGGTACATCGCAGGGCAACGTTGACTAATTCATTTTCGTTATTTGCTAGATTTTTGTTCTTACCTTCAGACTGGTATTATTTCCATCTGTGCCTTTTAGTTCCTTAGCTGGGTGCAGCTTTCCTTTTTCCGTCAGCACTTTTTGCAGCAATTCGTGGACCAGGAGGCACAGCCTTGCCGTGGGCTCATGGTGCAGATATCTGATGGCTGGGAGGTATATGCGAGCGCGCTCATAATTTAATGGATTATGCATCGAAAACCTCCCGAGAAAATGTCTGTGGAATATAAAATTAAAACAATTACCATATAGGCAAAACGCATCTTGCTGGCTGACGATGAACCTCCTTAAAATTAATTCATTACTCGAGTCATGTAACACTCAGTTACATCAACCTGTGTGCGTCTCTGTGCTTGTTAGCTGCAGCACCTATGGTCTATGGGACTTGCATTGTGCTTCCAAAGAAGGGATCCCAGCTGAGATATCAAAGTGTTGTTCAGCATTGTTCTGTGCTCTGTGCGAGATTTCCATTTGCTTTGTTTCATAGTGTACCTGTTCATTCAGTAGAAATATTTTATCAGCTAAGTGGATCCACAGGGCAGAAAAGCATTTCTATAAACTGCACAAAAGGTGACAAACTAAAGAGATGCATTTACCTCTCCGGAGAAAACAGACAGTTTGCTGAAGTTCTGATTGCTCTAACAGTACACAGAACTGTGAATAGTTCTCAGCAGGACTCGTTCACTTCTGCTTTGTCCATTTTCCAGCTAATCAATGGTGGTATATTTATTATTGTATTGTATTTAATGATGCTTTCACAGTTACAGGGCTGTAAAAGGTAAAAAGCACCGTTTAGTACCGGTATTCATCTCAGAAGAGGTCCTAGCAGAGACAGTCAAATTGACAGGCCCTGGGGGTCTGGCAGCTCTGTGAAGGTTCTCTGGGATCTGGAGTCTCCCAGCTCCATACTCTTTCGTAGCATTTGGGAAAACCTTTGGTTCACCATTACACTTTCCACCATTCATGTGCAGTTTTCTTAGTTTCATGATTTCATAATTCGGCTTGAGGACGTTTCTTTTAGAAAAAGACCCTTGGCAGTTCTTGTCACTACAGTATCTCTTGAAACGGGGAAGTGTTTCCTTCCTAGAGGACTGGGTTGCCTGCTGCCTTATTCTCCTGTCCAGTATGATACTGTGGTGTAGTGGTGGCAGCACAATCAATCACAGGGGTTTCACGTGAAGGGGAAGATGAAACTAGAGGTCTTGGGAATAAAGTTTTTAAATTGGAATTGTTTTCTTTCCTGGTCAAATGTTTAATTTAAAAAAGAAATGACAGCCCCCCAAGGACCAGGAAGGATTTAGTGAAATGGCTGCACTGCAGTGACTGTGAGACAACAGCAACAGAATTGCTCAGTTTTTTCAATTATATTTTGTTTTCTTTTCTTCTTTTAAAATATTAGCAGCCGGTGTGGCTGACACCTTGATCTGCAGAGCCAGTTGCAGAGGATGCACCTATTAAGTTAAAAATAATTGTGTAACCTTTATATATAACCTGTTTCCATTGACCCAGCTGACCCGCTGCCGGCCGACGCCAGGCAGCTGGGTGACATGGAGTGCTGAGGGCTGAGGTTAGGTTGCTGTACTGGTGCTTCTTCATCATTCACATTACGCCTGTGACTTTCCCATGGTGCATGGCTGCACAGCACACGGCGTCTGTAATGTCATTTGCCTCGTATTATAGCATTTAATTCCTTTCATATGTAACTCGAGCTGATGCTGGGGTCGGAAAGCAGATGCATTGTCACTTGGGTTTAACACAATACATTTAAGCAAATCCCAGGCTTTTTTGTTTAATTTTGGATTTTGATTGCTCTTGGCGCATGCGCCCAGAACCAGAAGAGCACCAGTCTACCGAAGTCATTCTTGTCGGTCACCCTAAATCACCAGTTACTTAAGGATTAGGTTCCAGCTGGGCCCACATAAACTTCTCAATACTTTCACAAAGACCTTCAGGGAAAAAACCGAGCCTCTTTTTTTCTCAAGAGCAGCTAATGTTAAGAGTAGCTATGTTCAGTGCCAAATTTATTGAACAAACAATTTGAGGCTTCCTTCCGTTTCACTGCAAACTGACCTCCTTCTTAGTATTTTCCTTGTTAAGAAAATAATTAAACTATCTCATCTGCCTGAGATGGCTCTGTTGTTTGTCAAATCAAATAGGGAAAAAAAACATCAATTGAGAGCCACTTGTGCTCATCTCCTTTTGTCAATAAAACGCAGCTCGAAGTGAACAGTGACATTTCTGTGATCAGAGAAATCGGATTTTTATTTGCTTTCCTAACAAAGAGCCGATCTCCAATTTTGAAGGGGGCTGGGCAAGATGCCATTAAAACAGTTGGAAGAATAACGGCTCCCAAAATTGATTTATCTCTTTATAAATGATAGCTACATCCCCAAATGGATTTATAAATTAATTGCTGTCTTATTGGAATAAAAACCTTCTTGTGTGGACATGATTGATATCATCTGTCTGAGTCCTTGTTCAGGGCTCCCTCCTTCTTAGTTAGTCTATCGCAGCTGGAGCCCTAATTTACTGATCATATTAACTCTGATTAATAACTAACAGTCGCTTCTCCTCGTACATCAACAGTCAGCCATGACAGAGCGGGACTGGGACTGGCCGAAACTGCTGCCAAGTTATCTGGGACTGAGTCAGGTGACCTTGAGGAACCTGCTGGCAAACAGGTAAAAACAGCTTCCCTTTCAGAGCTGCTGCCTGGCATGGCGGGGTGGCACAGGTTTTCAATAAACGTATATATGTGCATTGTGCTCTGGAATCCCACCGGGCAAAGGAGCTCATACGACAGATGGGAACGTGAGGCGGCAGCCGCAGTAACTGGGCTGTGTGACGGGTTGTAGAGAGTCTCGCATACCTGGAGAAATTCTTCAGAACTAAAACCTGCATTGTTTTTGCGAATGATGCCTTTATTGGCGTGAAACAGTGCACGCGAGGGCCATCACGGTCGCGCAGAGGTCCCTGTGAAAAGGCCACTGCCTGCAGCTTAGAGTTTCTGTCGACGTGACGAGATCAGAGGGGTCGGTATCATGATCTGGTCAAAATTGTTTTTTTTAACTTTATATTTAAAATGAAATAATTTACAAACGCCACATCTAAAGTACAAAGAAGAATCATTGACAACTTTCATCTTTCATTTTTTGATTATATTATTGTTTATATAATGAACTATTTTGCCAGCATGGATGGGTGGTTACGACTTGAAGCATCAGGTCATTATTCCTTTTGTACTGTACTTATTTATTTTTTTTTTATGGGAAGTGTTGCTCTGTCGAATCCGAGAGAAACGGTACGACTGTGTGGATGGCCTGTTGAAATGCACGCTGAATGTCGAGCAGTGGAAAGCAGATGTCAGGGAAGCGAAGGGCTGGTGTCTGTGCCCTGCAGTGAGCAGGGCCAGTCTGTGGGCTCTGCCGGTCAGCGGGGGCAGGAGCTTCCAGGTGTTTGTGCTGCCGGCTCGGTCGGGAAGAGGGTGGGATTGTTTTCCCTCTCAGTGCCGGAAGGTCTCGGGGGGGATCAGACCAGTCAGGCCAGTAAGAGCGAGAGGACTTACGGTTGCTTTAGATTTGCCTCCTCGAACCGAGAGCCGCACTGGAGGTCGTGCGGACAGGGAGAGCTGGCTTGGTGAATTGGTGAGAGGGTTAACCGAATGGAAAAGGGGTCGTTCTCAAATGACTGAAATGGTTACTCAAGTTGCTTAAGTCTAAAGCCTCCAAGCAGGGTATAAATATTTATGCAGGATTGTGACACATATTAGGTAGCAATATTTCAAATACACTCAGCCCTCAATTCAGAGCTGTCATTCTGAACACTATCTGCCGTTATGAGGCTACTGCACCTTGTCTAGCAGCTACATGAAATCCATTTTAAATCAACTTCATTGTTACAAGCACCTTCTAATAAAGGGCAAACAGCTTGTCTGCCAAGGACAGTGTTGTAATGAGGGTGAAGTGTGGAGCGCTTGTGTTTTCAGGGGGTTCGCGTACATTTAGCAAAAGTGTCGGTTTGTTGCACATGTGTAAGAACAGATACTGTCACTCTCCATCCACTCTGGAATTAGCGTCGGATTATTCATGGATCTTGCTGAATGGGTAATTCCGCTCCTGATTGTGCAGTTCAGCCGTTCTGAAGGGAAAAAAAGAGGTGAATTTGGGATTCAGGTTGGCAGGCAAGTGAGAGAGGATGTAAATATTATATAATGTGTTATAATCTTGTCATAATATGTCCTTGCTTGTGCATTTTCACTCATTAAAGGCCTCTTTGTTCAGGTGGCACAGGCAGCGTAAGGGATTAAGGACAGGAATAATGCAGATATTTGAGTGAGAGCTGATATGGTTGTGAATCTTTCTCCAATGTCCATGCTCTTGTTTAGCCCCATTGTTGAGGAATTTTTTAACTGGGGGATGGAGTGAGAAATGCAAGTTCAGGAGTTTCCCAGGTGTATCTGGGATGTACAGGAACAGCCCTTGCAGTGTGGTATTCTGTTGAGTTTCCCGACGTCCTGTAACTAATGTGCTGGGTCTGGCAAGACCGTTTTAACCGTATGCACTTGTAGGGTGGAGGACTAACTCTGGTGCACCACTAGATGGTGCTGTGTGTTAACTATGGTAGCCACCGACCTTCACAAGACCACAAGGGGTTCTGGAGTGTGGTTACCATTACTAAAACAAGGCACCACCTAGTGGCGCACCACAGTTAGTCCTCCACCCTACATTCAAATGACTGATTTTATATTGGAATGGATTGGTACTTTTATGAACATGAACACTTTTTGTGTGTTTGGTGGTTGTGTCACCAATGATCTGTTAGTTTGCTGAAAATGAATTTTCCATTCTCTTTTCTTCTGCCGGGTTAAATACTGTTGTTATTGTACTAAGCCTTTTCCTTTAACTAAACACAATGACAATGAGAGAGACCCATTAATGATCACAGTACTTAGGTGGTTCTGGTGGTTAACTGCGTCAGCATGCTTAGGCTGCAAAGGAGCAAGTAATAGGTTTATTCCAGGCTGAAAAGAGAAGAAAAAAAATATGTTTCGGCCGTGGAGCCTTCTTCAGGTGTGCTACACCTAACAGTAGTTAGTGGCATTGTGTTGGACAGACAGATGTGGTCCAGTCCAGTCCCAGTTTCATCAGACTGACTGCAGACGCCAGAGCAGACGACTGCTCATCAGAACTGCATGCAGCTGGGACCACCACTGTTCTCTTTAATGAAGCGTGGAATGGCTTCAGTTCTCAAGCGGTAGAAGACATTAGACAGATTTACTGTTTTCTGTTGTGGCCAGACTGTCTAGGTTTTACCCCCCATATAACAACATGGGAGACACAAAGTGCTGGGGATTCCGTTACATACTGGTCATCGCATCTCAGCTTCATCAAAGTGAGCAATTCTAGCGATCTACTTTGACATTCTAGGGTAAGGATTTCTAAGGAATCTGCTCTTCTGTTAGCCTGTCAGTCTGTGAGCTGGGCTATATGTGTCATACATCATTCTTAAATTCAGCACTTCAGCAAGTTAAAGTGATTAATGGACACCTACTTTTACCTGCTATTAACAATGTTGAAAACACTCGGTAAGGACCTAAGGCAAATTCTAATTATATTGCACTTTGAGACTAGTCTATGTTTCTAAATGTGACTTAATGTGATTTTGTCTTGGCTCTGTGATATTTATTGAATAAAAGCGGTTTCAGAAATTGGAAGAAAAAAATATTTCAGCTCCATTGGTCTTTTTGAGAGCTACAACCATGTATTTGTCCATTTAAATATGTTTGTATTATTGCATTGTACACTAGAATTATGTTAGAAATTCTGATTTTAGATGTACTTTCAACAGTAAATGCAACCGTGGTACTGTTCACTAGGTACAGTAGATTTTCCTTATTCTGGAATCCTGTTCTCGGGATGCCAATTTTCTTGCTTACAGAGTGCCCAAGGCTGGGAATATGAGCGCACCCCTCAGTGTTTCCTCTTCATACTTAATAAACTCGGGTTGTTGCAGTGTCAATCTGTCAGGACGCTTGTCTGTGGTGTGGGCTAGCATCTTCATTTCTGGTAGGAGATTTGGTGCGGCCAGTGTTTTCGTCCGACTATTTAGAGAATGCTTTTAGAATAAGGGGCTGTGCCATGAAGCGTCAGTTCGCCCATGTCTTACCATCAGTCTTTCCGTTATCAGAAAGCTTCTCATTCCTTTTAAAGGTTTTCTCTCACGGAGAGCTCAAGGCAGGACGACACCTTCATCCACCCCTCCATACTTTCACCCATCCATACTTTCACCCTTCCACCCCTCTGTACTTCCACCCCTCTATACTTCCACCCATCCATACTTCCACCCTTCCACCCTTTGTACTTGCATATAAATCTGTTCAATACCTAAAAGTGAAAATAATAAAATAAGCAAAGTATACATACTGCAGTATATATATATGCATAAAAATCCATTTATAATAGATTGCTGGTACCTGCACAGCAATTAAGCTCTATCCTGTCAGTGTCATTTTATAATGCATTTCCAATAATCCAGTGTTGCAGATATTCCCGATCCTCTTGAAACTGTGCAGCACTTTTTTTTTAAGTGAAGCTGGTGGACTATACTTGCATTGAATGAGTTTCGGAGTGTCATGCAATTTGAGGCTCATGGATTGATGAATGGATTTGGAATGAGCTTTGGGTAATAAACAGAAAACGGCGCATACAGATAAGGTGAGCACATTCCAGTAGGGGTGATGTAATTTGTGGGATCTATACTAGATGAATGTCCTAGGACTCTGGTCTAGAACCACTGCAGGTGCTCGTTTGTTTCAGTGATCTAGAGTCTGGTATTGTCATTACAGATAGTACAGTGAGGAAATGACACAAGGCATTGGCAGAGTCAACACAGCGGACCTCTTCATTTTCAACACTGAGACATTAACCTGAGGACATAGGCGGAAACTACATGGAAGTGCGTTTATATCCAAGAGCAGGAGGTGCTCCTTTACCCAGTGAGTTGTGGGACAGTAGGAAAGCTACAGAGTCATGTGGTTGACACCAACACTTTGGTTTCCTTCAGGAAACGCCCCGATGAGATCCTCAGTGGTTCAGTTACCTACTAGCCCCCACACAGGCCAGTCTGGCTAAAGGGCCCTCCTCTCAGTTTTGACCATCCCAATTCTTCTCAATGAAACATTTTAGGAAGTTTTAAAAAATCAATACGTTTTTTGTTGCTCGACAGGTTAGCGGGGATGAATAGAAAACCTTCAGCTGCAGCGGCCATTAAATGTGAAATATTTGAGAACCATGTGCCGATATCAGTGATTTGTTTGAATTATTTCAACCCAAAAGAAACGCTTCTCCATCACCAAAGGCTTGTATTGTTTGGTAGGTGAATTATTCCCTACATTGAGTTATTAATGCTGCTTACTCTTATTTTTGGACTGGTCCTTATAAAAGCCCAAAGCCCTATTGTCTGAATAACTCAAGGGTACCTTTTCCATCCCTGCAAATTTGCATTCTGTTTCCCACATTTAGGCTCCATTAAATAACCCCCATGTGGTTAAATGAGAAAGGTCTTTCATTGCTTTTGGAGAAATCTTCTCTTGAAGTGCTAAGGGTTTCAACAGTCAGTCATTGGTAGGACATTTTGGGAAAATGAAATGTTCCTAGCACCTGTATTGCTTTTCTTCTGAAATGTTTATGAGAGATGTACGCGGTATGTAGCCTGGGCTTTAGCCAATAGAGTAAATGCTGCTATTGAAATTGTCTGTTCGTGACATCTCAAGGGCTTTACATAAGTTAACACTCAGCGTGCATTAGCAACCCACAAACGTCTTGAATTGGGACTTTAATTGAAAGAAAAAACCTGTGGTATTTCCAGATGTCCTTGGACAGGGAGCCTGCAACCGCAGTGTCCTTGCACCTGCAATGTATTGTGCGCAGCTAGTAGTCTCTGTCTGCAGGATATCTGTGCAAATAGAAAGGCATCTATTCTTCATCATAGTGCTCTCTGGAAGTTATCGCCACTGCCCCCTGGAGCCTTGAAGAATAACATGCTACAGGTACTGACAAGCTAGCAGAGCACTGAGCAGTTCTGATTATTCATTTAGTTGGGCTGGGCTGGCAAGGCAGCAGACAAGGCTCTGTAGTTGAAACAGCACAGTTTAAACAGTTCAGACTAGGTCTCTGGATGCCTTTCTTCACACAGAACCATGACTCAGTTTTTTTATTATCTTTTCAAACTAAACACGCTGTATTAATGAAAGCAAAACTGGGTAATCTGGTGCATCATTTTAGTATTTTTTTATTTAAATTGCAGCTGTTCACAATGTAAATAGCAATTGTGGCCACATTGGTCAGCTCTGGAATATTCCTTGACCCAGGAGCCAGAAAAAATTAATCCTTGATCTTGTATTAACATTTTAGAAGGTAGTATGTGTCCATAGATCTGAACAAAAATTTTTTAATTCTTAAATCCCATTGCAAATATGTCCTAGATCATACCTCTTTTTTAAGTTTTTGGGGGGAATGTGCATGGCCCACTGGGAATTTTTAAAAAGAGCAAGGTGTGTTTTGACACTCCACTCCCTACTCTCTAGAATGTTTCCTTATTCCAGTCTAGTAAGCTGTTCAAATAGCACTGAAAACGCTGTCTTCAGCTGTCTCTGTTTCCACCTGCATCGAAGTACATGTGGCACAATTTACAAAGTGCAGGAAACGGTCCCATTTTCTATAACTGAACCTACTGTATGTGTAAAGGTACATGTAAAGACTGAGAGATACAGTATGGCCAAGAGTGCTGTAAGTTAGGAAGCAATATATGTGCCTATGAAAACATCATCCATTAAATATTGATTTTGTAAATTTCTCTTGGGCATATGCATCATCCTTTTGGTTTCAAATTTTATATTCTTTTTATATTCACTCTCCTTTGTCACAGTTTCACCGTCATCACAGTAACAGTCTCTCTTCTCTGTCACAGTTGCACTGTCATCACAGTAACAGTCACTCTTCTCTGTCACAGTTTAACCATCACCACAGTTATAGTTGCTCTCCTCTGTTTCACTGTCACCACAGTAACAGTAACAGTCAATCTCCTCTTTCATAGTTTCACCATCACCACAGTTATAGTCGCTCTCCTCTGTTTCACTGTCACCACAGTAACAGTAACAGTCACTCTTCTCTGTCACAGTTTAACCATCACCACAGTTATAGTCGCTCTCCTCTGTTTCACTGTCACCACAGTAACAGTCACTCTTCTCTGTCACAGTTTAACCATCACCACAGTTATAGTCGCTCTCCTCTGTTTCACTGTCACCACAGTAACAGTAACAGTCACTCTCCTCTGTCACAATTTCACCATCACCACAGTAACAGTCACTCTCCTCTGTCACAGTTTCACCATCACCACAGTAACAGTCACTCTCCTCTGTTTCACCATCACCACAGTAACAGTCACTCTCCTCTGTTTCACCATCACCACAGTAACAGTCACTCTCCTCTGTTTCACCATCACCACAGTAACAGTCACTCTCCTCTGTCACAGTTTCACCATCACCACAGTAACAGTCACTCTTCTCTGTCACAGTTTAACCATCACCACAGTTATAGTCGCTCTCCTCTGTTTCACTGTCACCACAGTAACAGTAACAGTCACTCTCCTCTGTCACAGTTTCACCGTCACCACAGTAACAGTCACTCTCCTCTGTCACAGTTTCACTGTCACCACAGTAAGTCACTCTCCTCTGTCACAGTTTCACTGTCACCACAGTAACAGTCACTCTCCTCTGTCACAGTTTCACCGTCACCACAGTAACAGTCACTCTCCTCTGTCACAGTTTCACCGTCACCACAGTAACAGTCACTCTCCTCTGTCACAGTTTCACCATCACCACAGTAACAGTCACTCTCCTCTGTCACAGTTTCACCGTCACCACAGTAACATTCACTCTCCTCTTTCACAATTTCATCGTCACCACAGTAACAGTCACTCTCCTCTGTCACAGTTTCACCATCACCACAGTAACAGTCACTCTCCTCTGTCACAGTTTCACCATCACCACAGTTATAGTCGCTCTCCTCTGTTTCACCATCACCACAGTAACAGTCACTCTCCTCTGTCACAGTTTCACCGTCACCACAGTAACAGTCACTCTCCTCTGTCACAGTTTCACCGTCACCACAGTAACAGTCACTCTCCTCTGTCACAGTTTCACCATCACCACAGTAACAGTCACTCTCCTCTGTCACAGTTTCACCGTCACCACAGTAACAGTCACTCTCCTCTGTCACAGTTTCACCATCACCACAGTAACAGTCACTCTCCTCTGTCACAGTTTCACCGTCACCACAGTAACATTCACTCTCCTCTTTCACAATTTCATCGTCACCACAGTAACAGTCACTCTCCTCTGTCACAGTTTCACCATCACCACAGTAACAGTCACTCTCCTCTGTCACAGTTTCACCATCACCACAGTTATAGTCGCTCTCCTCTGTTTCACCATCACCACAGTAACAGTCACTCTCCTCTGTCACAGTTTCACCGTCACCACAGTAACAGTCACTCTCCTCTGTCACAGTTTCACCATCACCACAGTAAGTCACTCTCCTCTGTCACAGTTTCACCATCACCACAGTAACAGTCACTCTCCTCTGTCACAGTTTCACCATCACCACAGTAACAGTCACTCTCCTCTGTCACAGTTTCATCGTCACCACAGTAACAGTCACTCTCCTCTGTCACAGTTTCATCGTCACCACAGTAACAGTCACTCTCCTCTGTCACAGTTTCACCGTCACCACAGTAACAGTCACTCTCCTCTGTCACAGTTTCACCATCACCACAGTAAGTCACTTTCCTCTGTCACAGTTTCACCGTCACCACAGTAACAGTCACTCTCCTCTGTCACAGTTTCACCGTCACCACAGTAACAGTCACTCTCCTCTGTCACAGTTTCACCATCACCACAGTAAGTCACTCTCCTCTGTCACAGTTTCACCGTCACCACAGTAACAGTCACTCTCCTCTGTCACAGTTTCACCGTCACCACAGTAACAGTCACTCTCCTCTGTCACAGTTTCACCATCACCACAGTAACAGTCACTCTCCTCTGTCACAGTTTCACCATCACCACAGTAACAGTCACTCTCCTCTATCACAATTTCATCGTCACCACAGTAACAGTCACTCTCCTCTGTCACAGTTTCACCATCACCACAGTAACAGTCACTCTCCTCTGTCACAATTTCACCATCACCACAGTAACATTCACTCTCCTCTTTCACAGTTTCACCGTCACCACAGTAACATTCACTTTCATTTTTCATTGTTTACCCATTGTGCTTCATATTTCACAATAACGTTCTGTCACGTTTTTGCAATAATTTCACTTGTCTTTTCTGCGCTGATCTTTGCTTTAACTACTGTATACCACACCCCTCAGTGTTCCCCATTGTGCATGTGCTTTACTTGCAGAATTCAGATTTATGGAGGTTGATATTTCTGAAGAACTTTAAAAAACTTGGGTGGCAATTTCCAGTTATGTTATATTGTTTGCAGTATCAATTTTTTCATGCCACATGAAAATCTTTTCAACAGTATTCATAAGCCAGGAGGTTTCAAGATTTAGGCAAATAGTATCTGTTCTAAATGATAGTCAGATAGATATTCCTTGACTCTTTTCTCAAAGAATAACATAAAAAACATACATTGTGTTCTTGACTGGTATTGATCTGTCATAACTGAACTTAATCCCATCACAAAAAAAATGTGTTATCTAGAAGCTTGAAAAATATTTGAAAAATATATTTTCTGAAAACAGTCCTAAAGTTATCATTTATTTTAGATACTTACAATATGTGTACATATGATATGTGTACATATGGGTTATAACATAATATGAGACATACATAAAAATACATTAGACCAGAACAGTGTTTTATGTCTTGAATACTGTAATAATTGTAGACCTTAACAATCTTGTTAATAATAATATTTTAAAGTATAGAAAGCGGTGTTCTTGTGGATCAACTTTATATTAAAATATTTTTCCTTGCTGCAGTGTTTATTACTATTAATGAGTCCAGTTTTGGGTTAGACATAAACATGTCAGTAGCAGAAAGTTACATGGCTTTCATAATGCTTGTGTGTGGAGCCCCTGCAGCAATATCAAGGTTAGAAATACCGACGTGTCCTCTAAGAGGCATTTTTGCTTTATTGGAAAAGTGCTCGAGCTATAGTCATGGGCTCTCCATCTTGCCGGCGAAAAAAAACTCAGGGACTGTCACTGAAAGTCAAAACTACGGAATGTGTCATTGAAGGAGGACTTTTTTTTTCCCTTTTATAGGCCTCAGATTGACAGATTGTGACAAAACTGCTTTCATGTTGCTTGAATACATCTTTTGTCTAGTTTTACATGCTTTTTGACTTGTCTCAAAAATGACATATTGAGGTTTTCATTAGCTTTAACCAGGTGTGGTTTTCTTTATGGAGGGTATCTTTGCCGGTTTGTACCGAAGGCGAATAAATCAGCCAAGCTTGGAGAGGCCATGGCCCTTCCTCACATGGCAGTGATGAGTTGAAAGACTCATTAATCAACGGCCGAGTCACAGGTGTGATGGCTTCCTCACAAACTGCCAGCAGACTGTGAAAGTCACATCCAACACAGTGAACTGTCAACTAGGCAGACCTAAAAGCACTTCAGCACACTCTTCTGCGTGCTTCCAGATGAAGCTGCAGAGGTACGTCTGAAATATTAATCGTGGGCTTGCTTCGGGTATGAGGCCCCAGTCAAGCATTACCGTAGAGCCTGAACTTTTTTCCAAAGCCGCCATTTGAGAAAAGTCAGCCCGTCTCCCGAGACGTTAGGCTTTGCAAAAATATTTTTTAAAGAGAAACAAACGGCAGGCAGAGAACTTCAAGAGCTGATTAAAACGATGTATCAGGAAGTGGGAAAAGGTGGGGGAAAGAAATGGAATAGAATAATACTTTATGATTACTGTTGCTTCTGCATCCCATTCAGACTTGTAAAGTGCAGGTAATGATGAAAGATCTCTGTGTCTTCAAACAGTGCTGTGCTCAGAAGCAGAATGACAGCTCACATGCCGTTGTGCCTCACTTCCTTTCAGAGAGCCAAGGCGCAGCCAAAATTAGAAAAGTGATCAGAAGGAAGTTAGTACCAAGCTCATAGCTAAAAAGATCTCATTATTTATTTTAGACTAGTTGTCATAATTTAAATTCAAATAAAGCGAGTGTTAACTTCCCTTTTGATCCGAGTATTTTTAGCCTTAAAACACAGCACTAGCTGAAAATGTGCTGCGACTAGCCCTACGCATTTTCAGCATTTACCCAGTCTTCTACAGGCAAAATGATTCGGTTCCACCCCTCAGGATCTATGTTATATAACATAGTTTGCCAGTCTAACGTCGTGCAACCCCTGACAAGTGGACTTCATGAATGTAGATGTGTTGTTTCTGTCTAGCCACAACTGGAAATGTTTTTTTGATTTGACCCAGGATGAACACATTTGGAAGGAGTGTGACTTAAAAGCTTTATCCCCTGTCCTCTCCAAAAAAATATATATTTCCTGGTCAACGTGAATATTAACGCTTTAGTAATGCCTTTCCTGATATTTTTAAGTCTGCCGTTATCTTTAACTAGCTGTATGTTGTCTAGTGCCACGTCATTAACTGTGGTAGAGTCTCAAACTGTCGACCCATGTGAAACATTAAGCCCTTTAGATTGTGCATTTGTGTCTTGTTATCGAGTGTGCCAGGCTCTGGGTGGGAGAGTTTTTGATGGATTTAAGTGTTAGAGTGCATTAGCTATTTCAGTAGATATAAGATACAATATAACTTTGTTGTCCATCCAGAAGGTTAGAAATTTGTCTTTGGCATCACCATACAGAACTACAGAAAACAAATAACACTCAACATAAAAAAAAACAATAGTCCTAAATATGTAACAATACATTTGCACACAACTTGCTCTGCCTGTATTACACTACGGTTACATTAATCCAATAGCTCCATATAGAAAACAGTCTGTTTTACTGTAGCTGCTTTTAATATATCAATTGCACGGGGAACAAAGGATTTCTGGTATATATTTTTCTTGGTCATGGGAATTCTAAAACTTTGAAAGTAGCAGTTGAAAATGAAGAGTTCCCATTTAAGAATTGAGAATTATGAAACGCAATGACGTCTTCTTTGTTGTCTGTGTGGCATCCTGTGTAGCTACAGTTCTGTATTGCAGGAGGTTGTGTTTCTGAGCTGCTGTGCTCTATCCACCAGCATGAATACATTCCAGCAGCATTTAGCGCACAACACAGCAGCACAAAACCCTCGTGTTGGACAGCAATTCATTATACCTGCAGGATGGTGGTATTGTCATCAAATGTTTCACTTATGTCCCTTTTTTATACCTTGCAAGATAGAAAGTATGTCTTTCAGGTTTGCCTGTGTTATTTTGCCTGTCAAGGAAAGATGCAGACAGACGTCCGATTACTGTCTAAATGGGGCTGTGGAGTCTCTGCTGGGCAGCAGCCCTGTTTCATTCTGACAGATCCGTCCTTTTGTCTGGGTGGCAGGCACCCACTTCAAAACAGTTTTCCCCGATTTGTTCAATAAATTACACGTGCTTACACCATTAAGGCATTTGATATTAAGAGCAAAACATACCATAATTAAGACCCTTCAGGTAATTACAGGGATAATTTGAGAACCAACAACTGGCACCTTAGCATGTTGATCATGCCTGAGTTCCACACTGTACTTTAATTTCCCAAATAGAAAATATAGAAAATGAACCACCGAGGTGCCTTAGATTTGCTCTCTTCCTTGTGTAACCCAAAAGGCAGGCCATGTGGCATCTTGAAAAATGTCTCTTCTGCTCAAAGGAAATAAAGATGCAGTATGTTGAAGTTTAAAAACATATTGAAGATTTCTGATTGACAGCTACTGCAGTTTCTTACCAAGCAAGACATTGACAGCAACAGCAGCATCTGCTGAGGAAGCAGGGAGAAGGGAGCATGTTGTTAAGAGAAAGACGCGCAGGAACTCTTTCTCATGAAAGTCAGAATGAGAGCCACATCAGTCTCGGGCTGCAGGTTTTTTTTACTTAAAAGTTGCCTTCCCTACACTTGCTGAAAACTTTGTAACAAATGCTTTAATAGCCTTTACCACTTTCATTCCCTTTATGGAGGAAAGCAGCCAAGACTGACTTCATGTGTCAGTGGTTCTGAGCTCGGAGACCATAAAAGACTGCCATTATTTCATAACACGTATTGTCTTCAAGGTATTATCAAGCAGCCAAGGAGAAAGCGAGTCTCTAATTTCCTAGCAGGGCAAATGCTCCTTGTTGTGTGTTTCATGCTGACAGCACAAGCCGTTCGACTTGGTGTTGTTGAGATGGTCTGCTCGGGTTTTTACAGGCTGGAGCTCTCCTGCACTGACTTCCCCCCACAAGTTCCTGGATCACAGTTGTCTACTGAAAGAGAAGTTGGTGAGGAGTGAAGGTTGTTTGCCAAGGTTGATAAGGAGCATCTGTCATCATGTGCTCTGTACCCTTCATGTGCCCTAGGAATATTAGTTCGTAAAGCCAAAGTAATTAACAGCTCGTCTTTCACTACAGGACGGGAGAAGAAGAAATTAATAGCAACCGAGTCGCTCCGTAGATGCATTCGGCTGCCGTCCAGAGAGGTTAACTTCCTATTAAAAGATGGGAAGGTTCACAAGGGCAAAGGGTGATGACAGCCGAATTGCAGGGAAAAAAAACAGTTTATAAAAGAAGCTCCAGTTGTAGCATTGCCTGCATTAGTGAGTCAAGGGCAAATGTGCTGCTGGCGCAACGTCTGCAGTGACCCAGCTTCTCAAGCCCACTGGAGTGTGATGGTGTGTCCCGAGATAATGGGCTTTCATAGTGGATGGAGAGCAGGTTTTGCTTTTTAGCCTGGGGATGCTGGATTTTTATGGAGGTGCCTTTACTGAATTCACCTAAATAATCCTCCATCATTACCATTTTCCAAAAAAAAAGACAGAAAGTGCAGGTTTTTTTCTGTTTAGTTCGGGACAAGGTAAGCCTTGTGTTCACCAGCTCCAGCCCAGTCCAGGTGAACGTGTTCAGTGACCCTTCAGGAACTAATGGCACGGTTGGCTGGGGATGCCGTAGGGCTTTTGAGGCGTTGTGGCTGTTGAGAGCGGCAGAGGTGTCTGAAATCGTCTGTTTTGTTTTCAGGGGCGCTGGCTGAGGCCTGGCAGCTCTGGGCTTAGCAGGACCCCATGTCTGCTCTTGACAGAAGCTCAGACCGAGCCTGCCCCTGCGCCACACAGCAGCGTCCTTTGCAGCCCCGTTTCTGAGTCAATGGCTAATGCCGTCTCTTCTCTATGCAAAGTGTAGTAATTACTGAAGAGGTATCGGCTTCACGCACTGTTGACACCTCCTGCACTGTGGGGTTTGCCGTGCTATCATCTCTCAGTGTAATTGCTGCAGTTTCTGTTATTTTTTCACCTACCCTGGGTCATTAATCAAATGGACAGGGAACCATAGACATCTTTGTGCGTTTTATGTAGGACATGCGGGGGAAAATTGCTGGAAAACATCAATTTGGTTGGAGAAGCCAAATCGCATTGCCCTGACACGGGTGAATGTGGTATTGTACATCATAATCCAGGAAAAAAAGTCTAGACAGTTTTGCTTCTTTCCAATAATTTGGTTAAAGTTTTTCGTCTGTCATGTACAGTATATCATTGGCTTTGCTGCTTTCTCTCTGCCTGCAGGGATGGTGCTGTAAGAAAGTGTAGTACGTTTTCTCAATTAACCGAGTTAGGTAAATATTTAGGTAAGTTGATTAAGTTTATTCGATGCCTCAATTAAGTTGTGTAAGTTTAACTCTATGTCATGTCCTTACATGCTGCTAAACGCGCACTTACCTCTCACACTATATATATGAAAGATCTTTGCAAAGGCATGGAGCAAGTGGTCACTGACTGCAGAAGATGATAATAATTATTATTAATTTCTGGACACTCCACTCAAAGTGCTTTACAGGTAATGGGGATCCCCTCCACCACCACCAGTGTGCAGCCCCACCTGGATGATGCGATGGCAGCCAGTCTGCACCGGTACGCTCCCCACACACCAGCTCTCAGTGGGGAGGAGAACAGAGTGATGAATCCAGTTCAGAGATGGGGATTATTAGGAGGCCATATTAGGTGGTCATTAAAAATCCCAGGGCGTTTCTCGACAAGAGTAGGGGTGTAACCCCCGGCATCCTGGCCAAATTTCCCATTGGCCCTTACCAATCATGGCCTCCTAATAATCCCCATCTATGAATTGGCTTCATTACTCTCCTCTCTTCCCCACTGATAGCTGGTGTGTGGTGAGCGTTATGGCGCACTATGGCTGCCGTCACATCATCCAGGTGGGGCTGCACACTGGTTGTGGTGGAGGGGATCCCCATTACCTGTAAAGCGCTTTGAGTGGAGTGTCCAGAAAAGCGCTATATACAGTAAGTGTAAGCAATTTTTATTTTTGTTATAATATGGCTGCTGGCTGATAGCTTCCTTCAAGCAATCCTCACGGTCTGGGCTCTCTGAAGAGGTGGTTTAAGAAAAAGCAACATGCCGGACACAGCATAATGTAACTTTTATGCATCTGAAGTCAGGTGAAAATGCTGCAATCTGTCCCCTGTCCCACAGCAAACTGGCCAGCAGCAGCAACACTGTTTCTGGTCCACCAGGCATTGTAGTCTTATCGATATCCCTCAGGAGTTACAGAACGACACCTGGGCCACTCCCCGTCAGCCCGCAGGTGTCCCTGAGCCGACACGCACCTCGTGAGACAGGTGAGCGGTCTCTCTGGGAGCTGACCAGCAGCCCGTGGAAGTATTATCAGAGATAGTTAAGTGGGAAGGACTGTACTGTACTACCGGTACGCAACTTCAGAATCCTCGTCTTTGTAAGGAAGGAATGCATTGCCTTGATGTGACAACTTGCTATGTTAGTCCAAGTTGTTTTTGACAGAACACAAAGACGGAAAACATTAAAGCAGTGCATTGAATTTCTCTTCAGAGGTAGATTGCAGTCAGTGAAATCGATTTTTTTTCAAAACATCTTTGTTTTCTGCAGAAACGTCCCGCTTTGTCATGACTGTTAACTACAATGGCTTGTAGCTGAGATTGAATTTACCCCTTGGAGAGAATTAGGGACTCTGATGAGCTCTTTGAATTCACCAGGCCAGGTGAATGCTGCTTTTGACAATTGTTTTCTTTCTAAATGAACAAAATATAATATTTCTGTTCGTACTAACTTGAAGTGTTCTTAATTAAAAAGTCTTCAGATTGTAAGCACTGTAATGTTTTGTTTAAAGTTGTTGATGTGAGTCCTTTTGACTGCCTGGCATTGCCAAGTCTTTTCAGCACAGACACTTGGCAACTTTGCTTCTTTATCATCTGTTTCACTGTTGTTGTGTTATTGCATTCTCTCTGGTATTAGCACTTCCCGTGGAAGTTGGAAGTCCTATTCTCTCGCTCCAGAAATAAAAGAGAAAGCAATCCCATACAGCAAGTAGGTTTATCTCCCGCCTCGGCCTGATCCGTGATTTTCTGAGGCAGTCATTCACAGAGAGCTGCTTGACGCTAGTCTGGGATGGCATTTCTGTGGCCGGTCACTCTTTATGTCACTGTCTTCTTCTGGTTCCGTACCCTGAAACACCAGGGACTGGGTTTCCAGTTCACCTACCTACTTATAGGAGTGCCTATAAGACCTCCCAAATGCCCAGGGTTTCTTCCAGAACAATCACTGTCCTTTTTCTTAATGCTTTATTCAACACAGTGCTAATGGAGAGCCACAGCCTATCCCAGCAAGCAGCGGGCGCAAGGCAGTCTCAGGGCACACACTGACTCCACCTGGAGGAAACCCACATGCGCACGGGGAGAACATGCAAACTCCATACAGACAGCACCCCAGGAACTGAACCCAGCACTGCGAGGCTGCAGTGAACTGCACCACTGTGCCACCCTTATTTTTAAATTAAGAATATATTTTAAAATAAATGTGGAAAGCTTTGAAAGTCTCACTCTTATTAGGTGCTTTTGGGTGGGTTTGTAAAAAAAACAAACAGATCTACATATTGGAACCATTGCAACAATCCTGCAGAGCAAAAAGATCCATCCCTGCCAATTAATAAAATATTTTGTCTTGCTTTTGGGTTGTGTCTTTCAGCTATTAATGGCTACCTCACTCAAGAGCGGGCTTTTTGTCTTTTGGAGTTTTGTCAAAATTTGGGAGCTAGCTGCAATATCTGCTCAGTGAAGGCTGTTGAAATTTGTCACTGCCACATAAAAATGCTGATTTAATTAATAGAATTCCCATTGGGAAAATAGTTGTCTCAGATATCCTCTGTATTTCCTGTCTGTTGAATATTACCGATTGCCTGATCATTCATTTTTGGTTCAATGTCAGATCTCGTATGTGAAATCTGCAGTAGATAATGGACACTTGTAATTTTTAACAGTACTGTCCTGCAGCTGCTTCTGTTCAATCTTTAAAATTCATCTCTGTATTTCTCCACCTATTTATGGCTGTAAGAGATACCGTTCTCTGTAAACTAATTAGAATGGTTCATTTTGTTTTTTACTTTTTGTTTGAGAAACACTGTCAGCCCAGAATTGAGTGATGATTGATGGCTTTATGATTTGTATGTGATTTCTACAAGCAAACCAAGCAGTTGTGGAGAGCTCTGCCCAGACTGAGGAATATGATGCACTCTTTCACTGCCAGCTTAGATTCACTGTTCACTCTCAGCACAAAACTCTCTGTCCGCATAAATATGCAAGTTTAGAGTCACAGCTTGCACTTGGGCTCCACAGTGGATGTGACACTGAAGTGGGTATCTCAGTCTTTGTTCTCTCCCTGCTGGTGGAGTGGACACAGTGGTTAGTCAAGCTGTGTTTGAATTAAGATACGTGTGACAGGTGTGATGGACAGGCTACTAGAAATCAAATAAGCAAGATGGGCCTAATGACCTTCTGTCCCTTTTCCTATGTTCTTTGAAATTCTTAATCTTTTTACATACGATATTGTAGTACTCGCACGATTTGTTCAGTTCAGAAGGTGTGGGATTCTGAATTCTGAAGAAACTTCAGAGGGTATTATTCTTTATAACATCACGGTGCCCTGTTGTGTTGTTTTTTATGGGGTCATCAGATTGTTATTGTTGTTTTTGTAGCAGGAGCCGCTCCAGTTTTAGGGGTGGCTGTGTGAGAAACAGACCCCAGGAGGCAGAGAGAGGACGGCGATGTCTCTCTGGCCGATATCACTAGGAAACATAATCACGACAGATAGACACGGCGCCTTCATAGCCAGTCTTTGAGTCTCTGTTCCTGCACATACCCTTGTGTCTCTATACTGCGGCTGCACCAGAGTGCCATCAGCACACAGCGCTGTCTGGAGGTTTGAAGTAGGCTTAATAAACTGCACCTCCCTGAGAGACCTACTTCTTTGCATATGTGTGGCTTTAGTGGTATATCAGTGATCTGAGCTCCCATATATCCACAAATGAAGGACTCATTTGACTTGGCAACTGTATCATGGTTCGAAATTGCTATGCCTCTTTGAAGCTTTTTTTAACATCACTAATATGAAACATCTAGAAAAAGTTATATAGTCCATAACAAATTCATTATGAATGACCGAAGCCAAAGAACAGAAAACAATTACAGTGCAGTCACTCGAATGCATAATTCTGCAATCTACAGTGCACGCGGCTCCAGTTTAATTACCAGCTGAAGCCGAGCTCTCTCAGGAGCATGAGGAGGTTACTGTCGTAAAGTGACCATTATTTCAAATAGATGTAGCGCTCCTCCGAGCTGAAACTCAAGCTTTTTTTTCCCCCCTCGCTTAATGCAGAACACGCAGAAAATATAATTACTGTAATAATATTTATAAAATTGTGTTGTAGCGCAATAACTATTAACATGTAAATGCTATCAAACTATGTTGTTCTTCTAGCATATAAAAATCAATATAAACAGCATTAGCTCAGAATCACTTTGGAAATAATATAGTGTGTATATATATAAATTTGTACTTAATTTTTGTATATAAATAACACTGTTAGTGCCCATGGGAATGCTTGTGATAAGACATCTTTCAAAATTGTTTTTTCCCAAAGCTTTTTCCATTGATGAAAAAATGTTAGTTTTGTTGCAGGATGGAGCACTCCCTATACGATTTAAGCAGGAGCTACTCTTACAGGGTTACTTCATTCTAGCCTGATCTGTTCATATTTCAGAAGTCAAGCAACGTTGGGCCTTGTCAGTAGTGGGACGGGAGACCTCCAGGAAAAACCAGGTTGCTGCTTTGCTTGGTTTGAGCAGACCAACAGGTGGCGCTCTCCCACCTGACCCATCATTGCAAAACTGAGATCCTAGCAGGGTGAGCGTAGGAGGAGCTGTCCCACAAATGATATGTTGATATTACTGCATCGCAGAAAGCGTGACTGTTGTACCTTGCAACCTATAACCCCACCTTCTCTTTGTTAAACTGGTGAAGTAATTTCTCCCTTCACTATCTGAACTGTTGTGCAGTGAGGCTGCTGGTGCAGAATGGCCTCTGTGTGTCTCCCAGGTGGGGCTGCTTGTGCAGAATGGCCTCTGTGTGTCTCCCAGGAGGGGCTGCTGGTGCAGAATGGCCTCTGTGTGTCTCCCAGGTGGGGCTGCTTGTGCAGAATGGCCTCTGTGTGTCTCCCAGGAGGGGCTACTGGTGCAGAATGGCCGCTGTGTGTCTCCCAGGTGGGTCTGCTGGTGCAGAATGGCTGCTGTGTGTCTCCCAGGAGGGGCTGCTGGTGCAGAATGGCCTCTGTGTGTCTCCCAGGTGGGACTGCAGGTGCAGAACGGCTGCTGTGTGTCTCCCAGGTGGAGCTGCTGGTGTAGAATGACCACTGTGTGTCTCCCAGGTGGAGCTGCTGGTGCAGAATGACCACTGTGTGTCTCCCAGAAGGGGCTGTACTTAAGTGGAGAAGAACTGGGATCCCCTGTTGTGATAAGTAGCATTTTACAAAAGCTAGGCATTTTTCTTCTTATTATTCCTATTCTCACGTGCTCTCTGCTTTGTTCCCCTGTGCTTTATATCCTTTATATGCTAACCTTCCACTCACTCTCTTACAACTGAAGAAAGCTCATCAGCCAAAATGGTGTTTTTTTCTCTACTTTTCAGTGTGCATTATTTATTTTTCTGCTATTTAATTAAAGTATTCGAGTGTCTGTTTTAGTCACTGGTGTTCCTTT
Source organism: Atractosteus spatula (assembly GCF_055471065.1). Taxonomy (NCBI): domain Eukaryota; kingdom Metazoa; phylum Chordata; class Actinopteri; order Semionotiformes; family Lepisosteidae; genus Atractosteus; species Atractosteus spatula. The sequence goes on from NC_142708.1 coordinate 2,315,000, forward strand.
AACGTGAAGCACTTTGTTCTGTTTGCTCTCAATACAGAGAAGATAGCCAGCTAATCACTCCCTGAAAACCCAGAATGCGAACTGGGGAGAGAGGACAGCGGGAGTCTTTGTATGGAGCTGCTCTATTTCTAACTTGGTTGTTTGTCATTATGCTTCTCTGTTTAGCCAGAGCTGTCCAAAACTATGGTTTTAAAAAGTTATACACATATTTAAGAATTCAGGTTTTAATTCCAAGATTAATAAAAAAACAGTAGGTAGTGAAAAATGTTGTAAAAAAACGGAAATACAGCTGGTAAATATTAAGAGTAAAAGTGTCTGATATATTAGTGCATTTGGTGCTTCTGCTGGTAGAAAATTTATTTTTGTTGGCAATGAAAAAGACCTGCCTTCACCCTCATGAAGAGAAGAAGGGCTGTAGTTCACAGGGCATGACTTCACATTGATCCGTCTACCTTTCATAACCAAGACAAATAATCTAATTATCCTATTTATAAAAATGTGTAAATCAATACATGAGTCTGTACAACACTATACTGTAAATGGGACTGTAAATCGAGCTCAAAATCCTGGCCTATCGTTTTAATAACATGAAAATGAAAGCTTTATTTTAAGAACGCACACACAGCACACCTGATGCAGGCAGTGTCTTTCTGATTTGGATCAGAGATGCTGGACTGATCGCCAGAAAGCTTCAACTTCCTGCTTGAATTTTGTGTGATATTTGTGCTGAGCTCAACGTGAGCGTTCAGCAGGCTGGGCAGAAGCATTCTTTCTCAGGAAGTAACATTAAATTCTGAATGGATTTCTGGTTCTGAAATCCTTGCAGCACTTAAATATACAGATGAAAATAAACATCTTAGGCCAGCTAATTAGTCCGCCAGCATGACATGAAATGCGGTATACTGTGGAGATAATGAGGCTGGGATTAAGTCATCTAGTTGCTGTGCACTCTGTATTTAACCCATTCCCTTAAAGAAAAAAGGGGCTTCGAGGGGCTGTGAGAGAGCTGCTGCTCTCCCTTGTATATGAGAAGCAACCAAATGTTTTCCCTTTAATTTTCAGCCTTGCAGTTGTGTTGAATGTGTGGGAACTGGTAGGCATGGTCCTTTTTATATACAAAATGGATCAGCTTGTGTTGCTAAGGCTGTAGAGTGTCCTATTGTCATGATGTCACTGCATCTCAAGAAGTGTGACCTTTGCACCTTATGGTTTCATGGACGTGCATCGCCTTATTTTTACAGGCCAGAGTGCCATTGTCCTCCCAGTAGGGGGTATCCAAGCCTTTTGGTCTGGAATTCGAAGTGCTTATAGTTTGTGAAACAAAACTTTCTTCTTCGTGCTCTTGTTGCCTCTCCCTCTTTCTCCCTTTTCTGCTTCCCGTCTGGCTGTAGCTCGCGCCGCCAGATGTCGCAGATACATCGTCGGAAGAGGGTTTCTCCAGCAGCAGTGAGCTGCGGGCGCGCTCAGGCAGGGAGATGAGAGAGTGGGGCGAGCGTTGTGTGTGAGTGAAAGGGCCAGAGGCCAGAGCAGGCCGCCGGATTGTCCTCCAGGCGCTTGACGTCTGGGCGCAGGAACGGGCTGAGATGAAAGGGCAGCCGGTTGGCGACACGGGCCTTTCTACCGCTGCGGAAAACCAACACAATCGGCTTCGCCGCCCTCGATCAGACCGTGCGCCGCAGACCTCCGTTTTCAGACCGTTTCGGAAAATGGAGTGACTGCAGGAGAAGCGGATTACGGGATAGAAACGAAGAGGCAGCTCAAAAGGGAGACTTTAAAAAAAAAAATGATGCTAATGAACCAGTAATTCATTTTCAGGGAGAGAACACACTAATGATGGGCATAGCATTGCTTCCGGTCAGACCAGAGCTGCACGTCTCCCTGTTTAATGGTGGAGAATTCCTGGGGTGCAGACACCCCAGAAACACTTTGCATCTGAGTTTCAGCTGCCTGGCACAGAAACAAGCACAGTGACCTGGTGTTAAATCTGTATCTGTACTGCAGACAGAACTAGACCAGCCAGCATGAGAATGAGCCTCGGCTCTTTTTTCCTCTGTAATCATGATGCATGTTTTTTTCTGTTTACAGCTTTTCCCTTTTTTCTCCTTTATTCCCACACTGTCTCGTGCATGACTACAGCTGAATTTAAGATCACAGGAACACGTACTGTACTAAAAGCGAGATTCCTGTGCGCAATTGTGGATGAAACGAGACCACAGCAGCACACGGATCCCGCATTCCAGTTACACACAGCAGTCGCCAGTTGAAACGTAACGTTTTTCTGGCTCGGAAAATTAATTTTTTAGTTCTTTTTTAGTTCAAGTAACCTTTTAATATGCCATATTAATTATTAATGGCAAGATTTGGCCCTGTTTTGTTATAGTACCTATTTATATCGTTACAATGCATTATCTGACTTTTCCAAAGTTGTTTGTGCTGTGTTTAGACTCTCAAGTCATCAGTTTCCATTCTGCTTAGTCACTGAAACCTCATTACGCAGAGTGTATTTCACTTGAGCAGACCTGCACTCTTAGTACCCTCGACTGATTGTGTCCTGGAGTTCTGATTCATCACTGGGCAAACATCCCTTCTGTTTTATTAATTAACAAAGGAAAAAAATGGATCTCTACTTCCAAAGTGACCATGTTGATTTGTTCAAGTAAGAAAGCAGTCACTTCCACAGCAAACTGTAGGAAATATGTTGCATTATCGTATGTGGGGAGCAAGGGAGATGTGTGTTTGCTGTTTAGTCAGCTTCTTCAGAGCCCTGTGATCCTCACACAGTAAGTCGGGCTTCAGAGTGAAATTTCCTGAAGGAGTGCAGCCCCCGCTCCACACTGTGCAAAACAAGGCCCGCAGTTTCATTACCTCCCTGTTGGACCGATGGTGCTTTTGCAGACAGAATTAAAATTTGCTGTTGGTTGGAAATTAAAACTGCGCCATGTGTACGTGCCAAAATATCGCAGTTATCTGGGCTCCGTCTTCCCGAAGGAAACGGCAGTCTCGTTGTCCAAAATATATTTTGTTTTGTCTTTTGCCTTGAACCCCAAACTCTGTAGATCCCACACAGAATAATCTGGTGCCACTCCAGTTTTTCTAATGAATTCACAAGCAGATTAGTCTTCTCTCACTGTATTAGAAGCTGTGACAGCACTTCAGAATTTTAATATTTGCAGTGACTGGCGGAAATGTGTAAATTGGTCCTGCACCTTGACATCATTTTTTTTCCACATTTTTTTTTCAGTTTCTATGGAGGAAATTGCTGCAGAGTTGTAGGGTAAGGGTGATCCTGCACCCTTGTAGACTCGTTTTTAGCTTTGCTGAATTTCTGTGTCGAGTGGCCTGAGTTGTTGAAGAAAAACCTGCCGTTGTTTACTTTTCTTCAGGAAACTGTCCCCCCACCACGACAGGAGGCAGCAGTACAGACAGATAAGAACAAAGGAGTTAAACGCTGTTGTTAATGAGCTACACCTTATTGTCGAGGCTTTGCATGGTAAACAAGCTGTTGTGCGACTGTATGGTACCCTTTTCTTTTCTCCTCTTTCCTTTTTTCCTCTTATGCACTCGAGAGCACACGAGTGCCATGAATATTGTTTCATTTCAGGCCACACAGCATCATAACACACATTGTTATCGGAGGGGCTGGGAGAATGAACTGCTGCTTGAGGAAGAGAAGGGAAAAAAACCAACAACAAAAAAGAGCTCTCTTGATATACAGGAACAAACTGAATCAATTTCAATAAATTAATAGGGGGAAGAATCCCAATCCATCGTTCTTTTCAAAGGTCCACATACATTGTAATGAAATGCATTAGGAGTTTTCTTCACTCGAAATCCAAATGAGACCCATTTTGGCTTTGTAGCCCTGACAGTCTCTTTTATGAGTGTCTCTGTCTCCTGCTCATGTGCAGACCTGGCAAAATGCTTCTTTTGTAAGATGCACAGGAACAATATAATGCCAGGAAAGACGAAGGTGTCAAAACAAAAAGTTAGTGAAAATCTAATCAGTGCTTCTTGATTTAGCCTTTGAAGGTCTCATCATCAATGCTCTCCCCCACAGGATGGCTGCTTTTTAATATTTTCAATGTTATTCTTTGTGCAGTGGATTTTGAATAAAAAAGTGCATTTCGAGGTGGTGTGTCCCCTTTTGGTTGTGGGGCAGGGCTGCCATTTCAGTGAGGCTGGAGAATTTGGTGAGTAGGAAGTTAGATAACACAGCTTTCTCACCCCCGTGTTAATGAGGCTCGGACACGCTCTGTGTGCCTTACCTTAAAATGTTTGTGCACTGTTCTTGGTTTCTGTTAACCTCCAGAACAAACTACATGATTTTTAATCGGGAATGAAGTCTTAAGTGCAGATTCAACACACCAGTTCCATAGGTAGTGAATTAGAGGTTATTCCTCACACATCTCCAGCAGCTCACCCAAAAGACATTGTTTGACGGTTCCGTGAATTATTTTAAAAATAGTTTCTTTCTGCTGGGATGTTTCTGTTCAGTTGCCTTACTGAAAGCTGTAGTTCTCATGAAGTCGTTGAACCTTTTCAATCTCGTTTTGGCAGATTTTCAGTGTTCCCGAAAAGTGATTGTGAAAGAACAAGACTGTAAGTCTAATGAGTAGCAGTAAAATCAGGGGATGACCTAATTAATGTACTGTACATTATACTGTTTTATCATCATAAAACAATCACACTCATGAAAATAAAAAAATAAAAAGCAAGAATTGGTCTCCTGTTAAAGAGGTGGGTAGTTAATATTCTGTTTTTCTCTTTGATATGTAACAAAATCCTTTAAAAAAAAATCACCTGAAACCACATTATGACTGAAAAGCCATGACAACTTTATAACCCTTTCATCTCTCCAGCCTCCTTCTGCGCCTCTAAGGGCTTAAAGCCCCAAAACTGCTCTTTCATAAACACATCCTATCTGAGTCCATAGCCGATAACATAAAAGAGCATGCAGGAGGTGTAAATACATTAATTAGTCCTTAACGCATTGAAATTGCAACATTTAACACTTAGATTTACTGGGGCGAAATCACATCGATGTGCAGATGAATTTTTTTGTACCCCATGCTGTATCTGCGACAGAAAAAAATCTGTAAAACTTACAAATGATTTAGTGAAATGACTGGTGCAGTGAGTGCAGCTGCTCAGCCTTAGTAATTATTTGCGATAGGCTGTGAGGTAGTCCCATATGTATACCAGCTTCAGGCCCAACTGTCTTATTTACTGGCAGGCAAGCAGGGTTTTCCAGGTGCCGAAAATTAAATTTTAATATATTATTTAAATATTGAGGGAATTACACTTTCAGTCCTGTTGCCTTTGCAGCTGTGCTGGGCTGGGCGGCCCGGTGGGCGGGTGGGGAGGGCGAAAGGGCACTCTCGCAGTGCGGCCTGTGAGGGACCACCGGCCCGAGACAGCTCGCTGATAAGCGGTGCAGAGGCAGAATGCTTGACCTGCGCTGGCGCCTTCCTGCGTGCGCTGTGTGCTCACGTCACAGTGCAGTTCATCTTCAGACCTTTCCTGTGCTTCCCTAAGACCAGAGGACGCTTGACGTGCCTCGTTTTAAAGGTTTGGACCGTAAGGCGCAGTGCACGCCGCTGTGCGGGGAGAATCGTGCACTTGCCTGCCTTTGTGTTATGTTGGGGGGGGGGGGGGTGTTTCTACTGAGCACATTCAGAGATGAAATGTGCTTCATTCAGTTTCGTTTTCCCCCCCCCCCCCCCCGTGATGAACCTTTTTGTTTTGCGATCGGAACAGTTAAAACGCACGTACAGTAATCCGTGCCCCCTGCCGGCCCAGGAGCCGATCCCCACCCTTCCTGTATCCCCCCGGTTCCAGGTGCTGCAGTACAGAAGTGGTGACACGTCTTTCTTTTTCTAATATTTAAAGCACAGTATGGATCCGTCCATGAAAGCATTTTTATTATTAGTCAGACTCGCTGAATTTCTCTAGGTATATATACAATTTCCTAAAATAATGTCGTTGAACATTTGAATTCACCTTTATTGCCCCTAAGGGAATTTTGTCGTGCACATCTAGTGCTCATAACATATAACATATATGACAGCATTACAATACAGCAACAGTACAACACCATGATACAAATCAACATTTAACAGCTCAGTCAGAACACAATCCAGTATCATAAGATAAAAAACAGACAAGTAGCTGATTCAGTATCTAAAACAACTACAATAACAATAGTAAGATCCCTACCTCCAGACAATCTTTTCATTGTTCAGCCATTGAATGCTTTTATAAATGAAGTACGTTCTCTCTTTGTCTTTATACAGGGGTCTGGTACCTTGCTCCAGAGGGTAGGAGAGTGGCTAAGAAGGGGTCATCTAAGATTTTTTGTGCAAGATTAATAATCTTCGGTAGATAAATCTCCACAGATTTCACAGTGATAAATGAACATCAAGTGGGAACATCATCATTTTTAAGCTCCCTCAAGCACTATATGTATCTTTTTACAAAAATAGTACTTTTCATTTAGATTGACATAAAAACCTAATCTTTTCTTAATGCATAGTTTCAAAAACTTGTAATCCACAGAACTGCACAGATACTGTACGCCACGTTTTGTCTTAGTAAGTGAAGGCCGTCCGTTTTAAAACTCCTCGCACACAACAGGCAGGTACCCCAGGATCCCATTCCTGATATCAGTGCTCACAAGGGATCCACGCGGCAGTAAATGAACACGTTCCAGCTGTGGAATTAAGGGAATCTGCTAGATTTGTGTTCTGTATTTGTATGGAGCATTGAGGTGCACGTGCTATAGAGTAATGCAGTGTTTCCAGGTGTGTCTGGTATGTGCTATCGGTAAAGTAGATCTGTTTTTGGTAAGTTAAGTGAATTGCAAAGCATTGTCTCTCATCATGGAATATCGTGACGCTCTGGTTCTAAATGTACTCATGCTGGGGTTGGGCTCTTATTGAGCTGACCTTTATTAATGCGGTCCTGCCTGTGTGTTCACCTAACGCTCGCTACCTTCATGTACAAACGACTTGAAAACACAAAAGTAATAAACACACAAAGGCAATGATGGCCTGGGATTAGCTGGGGAGCGTGCTGTCCATACTGCAGCAAAAACTTTTGGAGTTTAACAAAGCACCTTGATGCGCAGAAGTTTAAAATTCGCTGCACCGCAAGAGAGTGGGGAAAGTGCATTTGAATAAGTATCAGTAAACCGGTTAGGCTAAGTAAGCATGTCATCTGACACAAGAGTGACAAAACACTGACAGCGTTTGAGCCTTCGACAACTGTGGCCAGTGCCCACTGTGTGTGTGTGTGCGTGTGTGTGTTTATTTGTTTACATTGTTTTAATCCAATTCAGTTTATTTCTGCATAATTAACGAGACCCGCAGAAATCAGGAGGCAGACAAATGCGGGGATAAATAAATGAAGAGATCTAATGGCGTGGTTCAGGTTTCACTTCCAAAGCCTGATAAGTGTGTCTTTCAAATCACTTAAAAAGGCTTCTCCTCCCTCGTGCCATGTTGATGAATTTTAATTCTGTATTAACAAAGTTATTATGGGCTGCTTTGCCCGCCATAAGGAACGCAGGTTTCTTCATCCTCCTTTCTTTTAAATGTGTGCATGTCGCCGTGCCAGGAGTGGGAATATTGCACAGAAAATTAGCCTAATTTATAATTTAAGGCGCTGGTGAGAATCTTAATTGCATTCATCATTAGATATGACACGTTTTCGAACTGAGTACCACATCCAGTGAGAATTTTACAGTTTGAATTTCGAAATAAAAATATTTTTCGAGAGATCCCTTGCTGTCTGCCGTTTCCATGGCAACAGCCCTATTTGTCTGAGAGCCCTCTCCGCCGCCAATAGGAGACACAGCCACGTCAACTAAACACCCGAATACATCAAAGACAAATTCATCTGCTCGATCTGATCAGCTCAATTAATGTAAGAACAGAAGCTGAAGGGGGTTAAAGGGGGGCGCCCATTCAGCATAGACGAAACCCCTTTTAGCAGAATACATGCCTTCCTTCTGGGGGAGGAATTTAGCACACTGTCAAAGACACTGCCAGCGCTGGGAAGCTTTGGGGCCTCCTACACCTTACAGATATGAAGCTGTCAGACAAAGAATAGCACTATTCATTAAATGACACTTATTTTCTCCCACTTTACAAGAATACACCGAACAAAACAAGCAGGGGAGCAGCTGAGGAAGACACTTTTTCACATTCAGTAGTGATGACAGACACGCAGCAATTATAGTGATAAGGCAAACGAGACAAGCGGCAAACTGGCATTCTGGTTATCCCCTTTCTCTCTCATTTTGTTTTGATTTTTACTTTAAGAAGCCTAAGAGTACAGGAGCTTTTTTTTTCTTCTTCTATAGGCTGGTAGTAATAATAACACCACCAAGAATAATCTTTTTAAGTTTGTTTTATTCTAAAAGTACAGACTGTGCCGCTGAAATAGCACAGTATTGAAATCTGAATGTGAAGGGTTTTGATCTGTAGTACTACGCAGCAATTTATATCATTGTTAACAAGTCTAGTTTATCGTTTTTAGTTCAGCTGTATTAATTATAAGAATCACTTTTGCATGATGCCTGCTCTGTGATTACTATTATTTTGGTAATTTGATGTTTTTTACTCCAGAAGAAATAGTTTGTCAAGTGTTTAGATGGATTTTAAACTATATCTTCAGTGTTATTGTATGTATTGATTCAGAGACTGTCATTAAGGGGCAGCAGTCTTTGTGTTCCTTAGAGGTGACTCTGGAGTCTGTGTGTTCAGTGTGCACTGAGAGGTGACTCTGGAGTCTGTGTGTTCAGTTTGCACTGAGAGGTGACTCTGGAGTCTGTGTGTTCAGAGTGCACTGAGAGGTGACTCTGGAGTCTGTGTGTTCAGTGTGCACTGAGAGGTGACTCTGGAGTACAGTAGGTGTGTTCAGTGTGCACTGAGAGGTGACTCTGGAGTCTGTGTGTTCAGTGTGCACTGAGAGGTGACTCTGGAGTAGGTGTGTTCAGTGTGCACTGTCCTGAGAGGTGACTCTGGAGTCTATGTGTTCAGTGTGCACTGTCCTGAGAGGTGACTCTGGAGTCTATGTGTTCAGTGTGCACTGTCCTGAGAGGTGACTCTGGAGTCTGTGTGTTCAGTGTGCACTGAGAGGTGACTCTGGAGTCTGTGTGTTCAGTGTGCACTGAGAGGTGACTCTGGAGTAGATGTGTTCAGTGAGCACTGAGAGGTGACTCTGGAGTCTATGTGTTCAATGAGCACTGAGAGGTGACTCTGGAGTCTATGTGTTCAGTGTGCACTGTCCTGAGAGGTGACTCTGGAGTCCGTGTGTTCAGTGTGCACTGTCCTTAGAGGTGACTCTGGAGTCTGTGTGTTCAGTGTGCACTGTCCTGAGAGGTGACTCTGGAGTCTGTGTGTTCAGTGTGCACTGAGAGTTGACTCTGCTGTCTGAGTGTGCACTGTCCTGTGAGTGAATAAATGTAATTTAACTGAATTAAAAATATGAATAAAACTGAAGTAAATCTGAAGCAGAACATAGATAATCTTTTGATCTAAAGATATCTTCCTCCTTTTTATCCTGGGAGCTCATATTCTGCCCCATATAACATCTTTACAAATCCATACATACTGATAGGCTTTAAAACTGCAACAAATACTATTAGTTTCAGTGCTCATTTTGTCCTGTTTTTAATGCCTCTAAGCATATTATGAATGAAAATATATAGTAAATATATATGTGTTTGTTTTTATCTTCTTTCCAGGAATTGTTCATTAATAAAAAAAGATTTTATTCGATTCAAATTAAATAACCTTTTATTTTTTTTAAAGTTAACAGTTTCATATTCAAATATGCGATATGCCCTATGACCGAAATGATCTGGTAAATATATGGTTAACACCGATCCTCTGGTTGTTGGCACAGCCGCTGCCGATGATACCTCACTGCGTGTGGCGCTCTGATCGGAGGCTCCTGGTCCTGCAGTCCGTCCCCACCGCTCGGCTTGTGCCTCGTGCCTGCCCCCTGCCTGTGGGCGCGGGGACTGCGACGGAGCGAGCCGCGCCCGGTGACAGGCACTGGCAGGCAGGGAGCGCCAGTCAGGGTCGCTGCCTCCCGAGAACCCTGTGCTTAAGCCATGATGATCTGATTTAGGGCCCATTATCAGGAGTCTGTAACTTATATCTGCATGATCGCAGGCTGATGGATACCGACTCTGCAGCCATGTGCTTGGGTAATGCGCTGTCAGGAAATGCTGACAGATGCAATGAGAGAACAATAAATGTGGGGCAGCAGTAATGTAAAGGTCCAGCCAGGCTGTATGAAAACTGATAGCTTGGATATTGGCTTGTATGTTACCATACACAGCAGTCCCTTTGAGGATTTAGCTAGTGAGTGAATTGAAGTAGTCTCCAGGTACACTGGGATGGCGAGAGGTGGGAGGGAAGAGGTGGGGTGGAGGCGGGTGGTGTGTGTGTTGGGGGGGGGGGTCGCCTTCATTTAGGAAAGTCGTTTGCGCAGTGAAAAAGGACAGCATCCCGCCAGGCTGGTTTCCAGATTGTAGCCAGGCTGGCGAACAGAAAAAAATTTTTCCCTGACTCAGTTTATTGGCATGAGGCAAATTGCTCTTTAGAAGATGTTTGTGCGTCTGAAATAGTGGTTAAATTCAAACCCACTGTCTTCATTATTGTGGCACTCAGTGTGGAAGGGAACCACAGCGTTTTTCCTGTGGATCCAGAGGTAGTCTTTTCCGTGTAACGGCGTGGGGGGGGGGACACACAGTGTCTGAGGCAGTGGACTGCTGGAGAGAGAGGGGCTCAGACGTGCCTGAGGAGGCCTGAATGTCCTCGTGAGGCCCAGCGACGGCCCGCTGAAATCACAGAGCCACACTTCTTTAATGCCCGGACCAGGAAGAGATTGCTGTAGCCACAAATAAGATGAATTTGTGCGTTAGGACACCTTGAGTGTCATCAGCACCATCACAGCTCACATCATCATCACTCTGGAGGGGGCCTGCTGTCTGACTTTCAGCTAATGCTTGACCAGCTGCTCCCCTTGTAATATAACTCTGAAAGCAGAATAAAAAGTCAGGTCCCCTGCCCTTTGGTTTTACAGTGCCTCCGTCTTGACTTTTTTCTCCTGCCGGTGATTATAAGAGAAGTGAAATGTGACTGACTCTTTCTTTGTGGGGTGGGTGCTTTAACAGTAAAGCCCCACTTTTCTCCAGCAGAATACTGCTCCTGTTGTGGAGCACCACCACCTCAAAAAAAACAAATCTCTCTTTCCCACTGACCTGGTACTGTAGGACCGTTGTCTGTGGGGCTCACGCGCTCCTACACTACATCGAACAGGATCTTCTTTTATCGTCGTCGTCATCACGGTCCTTGTTTGGCATCACGCCGTCAGCGTTCGTTAAAGATTAGTCGAAATAAAGATATTCCACCTGTGTCGGTCCAGACGCACAAGCTGCAGCGAGCTCTGATGAGAGTCACATCTTTGTGAATGGTGGCCTGTGCCTATCCACAGTCGCAGTCCCCCTTCCATTATAATAAAGTGCTCAGAGAAGTGTGCAGTAATTTAGAAGTCAATCTATAACGCTAGAACGCCCTTTTCATTTTTTTCTATTATTCAGAGGAATCTGATATATCCTGGGAAGCATCTCTGGAAAAAAAAAATCCCGGATGACTGAGCAAATGGAATCATCTCTTTTTTCCCCAGACCTTAACACTGAGGTATCCTCAGGTGGCCAATGTAAACTTTTACAAGCTTTCATTCCCAGTGTGTGCTCTTGCAATTTTTCGTCTGTGCTCCCTTTGGAGGGCTCATAAATGAGTTGAAACTGTCTTGTGATGGCTGTCGCACTCCACTGGTCTTCAATGAAGGCAGCAGGTCCTCTTCAGTGAAGGCAGCGAGTCCTAACCACAGTTAATATGAACAAGTGGGTTGGCCTGGTGCCTGGTAATGCCGTTCAGCAGAAGTCCTGAAAAGGGGACAATAGGTGCCGTTTTTTTGCTGTACCGTATTTAATGAGATTGTTACAGAGCTGAACACCATTTAACAGAACACAAGAGTTATAAGTTATATATTTTCGAGCCAGGAAGTTTTTTTTTTAAATGTGGCTTGTGCAATTGCATTTTAATTTGATTAAGCGATTCATGTATGCCGGAAAGTTATTTCTGAGTTTGTTCTATGTCCTGTGATGTCCTGGGATGTCCTGTGAACAACATGCAGTATAGACCAGGCATATACTGAGATATTGTATTACTGTAGGTGAAATATATACTGAAAGGATTTCATCAGGTGAAAATCCACTTATTGCCCTGACTGGTAAAGTACTTTGTACTCCAAAGTGGGAAAAAGTAATATTATGCATCCTAATAAAATTCAAAGACAGATTTTGGTGCAATCAAAAGTAAGTATGGACAACACTAATGTACAGTACTGTTGCCAACACAGGCGGAGTGGTGGCTCTGTGGCTCAGGATCTGCGCCTGTGGCTGGAAGGCTGCCGGTTCAAATC